>NW_020837994.1:6480841-6700519 GCF_003676395.1 Aethalodelphis obliquidens | reverse complement strand
ACACACACACACACACACACACAGTCTCTCTCTCTCTCTCTCTCTCTATGGTGGGAGCGCATGACAGAGAAAATGCACCACCCTACACACACACACAGTCTCTCTCTCTCTCTCTCTCTCTCTCTCTCTCTCTCTCTCTCTCTCGGAATGAGATGCACTGGGTTCTGATTCCACTTCTGCTGTTTCCCATCTACTGTGAACCCAGGCTCATCAGTTCATGTCTCTGAACTTAAGGTTCTCACATGTTTTTGTTTTTGTGTTTAGTTTGACTATATAAAGTCGGATCATACAATGTCTGAGAGCCAAATTTGATGAGTCTGCGATGTTACTTCACTTATAGTAACCTATCCTGTCATCACTCCCTGGAGAAATGCCTTTTGACCTCCACCCACCCCCCAGTGCACACACACACTGGGCCTTTCGGGTTATGCACAGTTAAATAGCCTTCCAATAAACCCTTCATTTTACAAGTATTCACTTGATAAGTATTTGAGACTCTTCTATGAGCTAAATATTGTTCTCGGCACTGGAGACCCCAGGATAAAAAGGAAAGATGAGACACCTGCCCTTATGGAGCTTACAATCACGTGGTTGATCTGAGAAACAAATCACTAGTAATAGCTCACATTTTTTCCATTTTATCTTATTTTTTTCTTTATAGCGATTGATTCCTATTACTCTGTAAATTTCATAAATGAGGGAATTAAGTTTTAAAGAGGTTTCAGAGACTGTTCAAGATCTGAGAGTCAGGACCAACCCTCTTCCTTTGATTCTTCATCACATATACGATCCACTAGGCCTATTCATTCTCTTTGTCAACAAATACATCTGCCTCCATCCTGGTAGCCTTTAACAGACTAGAGCATTATATTACATGTACCTAGTAGCCCATTTCCTAATATGTTCAAGATTTGTTTCTCCAGGTTGCCTCTGATATTTGGCAGAAAACACGGTGCCAGAGAAAGGGAATGGAGACAGATATGAATTGATCAGCAATGGGGATTGGAGCAAAAACAAAAGCCTAACAAGCTGAAGCCGAAGTCCAATCTCCGGCCTTTCTCCAACCTCTCGTACTCTGTGCTTCAGCTGTAGTTCATGGCTTAAGTAGCAGGTTACGTTTTCTGAATACCTGCTCTTCTAAAACCTTGCCAACATTCCATGAGATCGTCGAGTCCTTCCGCTTTTGCCTGGGTGGGCTTTTGTGACTTTCCGTTCCGTTGGTTTTGGCTGAAGTAATGCTATGTGAATTTCTCTTGGGATGCTTATCCTTGCATCGCAGGCGCTCTCTGTGAGGAAACTCGGGTTCTCTCTGCTTCTGTTCCTCCACCCTCCTCGTCCAGCTCATACCCATTCATCCTTCTATGTCACTTCGTTTGGGAAGCCCTACCAGATTTTCCAAGGTCTTCTCCTCTGGGAATCTCTTAACATAATGACTGTGGGATGTATGGACTTGTGTTTAATTGCCTGTTGCCCTCACTAGACTGAGAACACCTTTGCAAGTTGGAACTATATCTTGATTGTGTCTCCTGCAGCTAGCACCGTACTTGGCACAGGGTGTGCATTGAATAAGTACCTGCCAGGGTAATGAATCATATGAGTACAGGAAAACCAGGCACCACTCAGCAGCAAGCCCTGTGAAGGAGAATTGTGGAGTTTAGTTCCCGCTAAGCTTAATATTTAGTTAGAATTGGAACAATTTCACCAAAGACTCTAAGACAATCCTAGGCTTCATTAATAGAAGTTTAATATAAATAATAAGGGAGGTGATTATCTTGTTCTATGAGTTTTTGTTCTGAATACTTCCAGAATATTGTTTATTTTCTCATGCCACCTTTGAATATGTTCTTTATATCATTATTTGTAAGAGATAAAATGTTACCTTGAACAGTAGTCTTAAAAAAGAAGGCATATTTTGCCTGGAGAAGAAAAAACTCAAGGGGGACCTGGCCACATCATTAAGTCACTGCATAGTTGTCCTGGGAAGAAGGGACAAGTGTGTACTACTAGATTAATAGGTAATGTCGACATCAGGTAACATTCCTGGAGTAACCCTCTAGCAAGAAAGACATGTTTACCTCAATCAGGAACGTGTGATTTAAAAGACGAACAGTTTCACATTTTTAGTGAAACACAGGAAAACCCTCAGATTTTAAAAATGAGTTTGTATGTGTGGGGAATGGTAGAGAGTTGTTTATTTTTTGTATTAACTAAGGCTTATTTTGAGAATGAATGACACCTCAGAGGTAGGAAATTGGCCGTGTGATCTAGGGGTGTGTTTGATTTCTGCCCTGGAGGAATGAACATTAAAAAGAAGAAAAATGTGCCAGGGTCCTTGGGAACTTTCACAAACTTGATTGTACCAGTTCCTGAACATCAGCCCTTAGCAGGGTTCTACCTGACTGCTAAGTGTGAATGCTCAGTGCATTAAATCATCATTTATAATCTCTCATTACTCTCCTAGTGATATCGCTGCTTATTCAAAAGCAATTAGGCTCACTATGTAGAGAGATTACCATTAAGCCTGCATTTTCTGTGAGGTTGGCAATGATCCAACTCTCATTACTAGCTACTTTGAGATCTTTCTAACTAAAAGAAGGAAGTGTTGAAGGAACTGATGTTTATTGAGTATCTGCTCTGGGTCAGGCACTGAAATTGGCACTTATAATCCTCACAGCCACAACCTCTTGAGATTTTAGCTATTACTGTGTCCACTTTTCAGCT
Organism: Aethalodelphis obliquidens; assembly: GCF_003676395.1. Taxonomy (NCBI): domain Eukaryota; kingdom Metazoa; phylum Chordata; class Mammalia; order Artiodactyla; family Delphinidae; genus Aethalodelphis; species Aethalodelphis obliquidens. Next base: position 6,697,798 of record NW_020837994.1, on the reverse strand, counting down.
GAGGAAATGAGGCTCACAGAGGTGAAGTCGTACCCCTGGGACAACAAAACTGGTGAAGTTCATAGCTGCAGGTGGAGTCTAGTCTGCCTGACTCCAGTAGCCTGTGTTCTTCCTACACCACGTGGTCCCCTTCTTTCAGCTGATGCTTATTTTTTTATTTTTTTATTTTTTGCGGTACGCGAGCCTCTCACTGTTGTGGCCTCTCCTGTTACAGAGCACAGGCTCCGGACGCGCAGGCTCAGAGGCCATGGCTCACGGGCCCAGCCGCTCCGCGGCATGTGGGATCTTTCCAGACTGGGGCACAAACCCGTGTCCCCTGCATCGGCAGGTGGACTCTCAACCACTGTGCCACCAGGGAAGCCCAGCTGATGCTTATTGACCATAGGCTGCACTGTGCTCTAGGGAACACAGATTACGTGCTGAGGGAGAGAAGCAGAGGAGAAAGGCATGTGCATGAATAATGCAATCCAAGACAGGAAATTATAGAAGAAGGAATGACAGGAAACCATAATGTCATTCAAGGAAAGAAAAATTTGCTTCCATCCTTGGAAGATTTCCTAAAGGAAAATCTAGGGAAGCTAAGGATTCGGTGAACAAAAATGTGACTGGCGAGAGGAACCTTAGCAACCCAAAATGATATCCCTTGGAGGCTCTGATTTTTGCTTCCTCTTCCAGAGCGTATGTTAATTTCATTATTTTACCTCCTTCCCGGGCCTCCTAGGGAAGGAGGGCTCAGAATGGGAACCTGAATGGGGACCTCAAGGACTGTCTTTCCTTATCTCTTGCCTTAGATGCAAACCTGATCTTTTCAGATGTTTAAAAAATGTATTATGCAGTGTTAAAGATATAAAAAGTTATATAGTGAATAATAAAACAAAGACCACTCCCTTTAGAAACAATAAAATGTTAGCAGTGTTGTTGAAGCCTTCTCTTTCCTTTCCTGGTGGTATTTTCTACCCTCCCCTTCAAAGGAATGCACTATCCTGTATTTGGTATTGATAATACACATTCATATTTGAATATGATGACTGCATATGTGTGTGTATACGTAGGTATTTTATGTATTTGCTGTTATAGTTAGTGGAAAATGGTACCTTATTGTGTTAAAATTCCTTGCTCTTGGTGTATAGGAATAAGGTTGTTTTTTACACATTCATCTTACACCCAAAAACCTTAATTCTAATAATTTGTAGATGTGCTTGCGTTTTCCCTCAAAAACTGTGTATATGTTTATACATAGAGTTTCATTACATAATATTCTATTACAGCTTGTTTTTCTATCAACAGTCATAAGAATCATTGGCCTTTATAATTTCAACTGTAGATCATTTTTTGTCATTTTATACCCATGTAGCACGTCATTGAATGAATATACCGTAATTGGTTTGTTCATTCTTTTAATGGTTGTCTTGTTTATGGCTTTTATAGCTTTCTTTTGTTTTAGTTCTGTTTTTTGTTTCTAAGTACTGAACATTCTTTTATATGACTTATTGTAAACTAGTGAGTGTTTCTCCATCTAGGGTCTATACCTCAGTAATTGCTGTCTACGAGTTCTTGTTATACCATATTTTCACCAACATTTGGTATTATCAGATTTTAAATATTGATCCATCTTAGACATAATATATCTCAAAGTAGTTTTAATTGGCTTCTTTGAGTTTACCATGGAGGCTTAATATTTTTTTTAAATATTTCTCCTGAGAACTGATTATTCATATTTTTTGCAATATTTTGAGTTGTTAGACTATTTGATTTTTTTTTTACTCCTTTTTATATTCTAGATAATTGTCTCATGGCTCTCAATGTTCCCTTTCAACAAATGTTTATTTTTATTAATGGTAGTCAAATTTTACCATATCTTGTTCTCTGGTTTATGTAGTTTGTGCCTGGTTTAATAAATATTTCAAACCTTGAGGTAAAAAAGATAGTCTCTTACATTTTCTCTGAATGGTATAAAGTTTACTTCTTTGCACTTAGATTTTTATTCTAGCTTTCATTTTCTTTTATATTAAAGATGAATTAGGGATCCCATTTTGTTGTTTGTTTCCAGTTACATAGCCCATTCACCCAGCAAGATTCACTGACTTGATCACCCTTTACTCATATATAGCAGTATGCCACCTGTGACATCCGTAAAGTTTTCAAGTTTGTGTGACACTGGGGACTGTTTTATTCCATTGGTCTATTTGTTTTCTCAGCACCAATTCCACACTCTTTCCATTATTGTGGGTTTTTAATAAGTCTTGATATAGTGGGAGCAAGTCTACCTGCTTTATTTTACTTTTTCAGAATTGCCATGGCTCTTCATGGCCTTACCAGCCATATCAGTTTTGGGATTTTCTTAGCAAATTTTCACAGAAAAACATTCCTTAGATTTTTTTTTTTTAAATAAATTTATTTATTTTATTTATTTATTTTTGGTTGTGTTGGGTCTTCGGTGCTGCGTGCGGGCTTTCTCTAGTTGCGGCGAGAGGGGGCTACCCTTCGCTGCGGTGCACGGGCTTGTCATTGGGGTGGCTTCTCTTGTTGTGGAGCATGGGCTCTAGGCACACAGGCTTCAGTAGTTGTGGCATGCAGGCTCAGTAGTTGCGACTCGCAGGCTGTAGAGCACAGGCTCAGTAGTTGTGGTGCATAGGCCTAGTTGCTCTGCGGCACGTGGGATCTTCCTGGACCAGGGATCAAACCCGCGTCCCCTGAGTTGGCAGTATTACATACTGCAATATCATTATGCCTGTGGCATTAGCTAGCACCTCTAACATGTCACATGAATATTGTTTCATTTTTTGAGAACAATTAAGGTCTTGTTGCTTTGTAACTTTGAAGTTTATAATACAATATTGTTGACTATAATCACTATGTTGTTCATTTGATCTCCAGATTTATTTATCTTTAGTTGCAAGTTTGTACTCTTAAAGAATATCTCCACAGTTCTCCCAACTCCAGTGCCTGGTAACTAACATTCTCTCTGTTTCTACAAGTTTGGCTATTTTAGATTCCTCATGTAAGTGATATCATGTGGTGTATGTCCTATAAATCAGTTAGGCTTTCGTCACTCATTTTGTTCTTTTTGCTTTGTTCTTCTCTGACTGGGTTATTTCAGATGAGATAAGTGATTCTATCTTCTGTTTGATCTGTTCTGCTGTAGACACTCTCTGTTACATTCTTCCTTTTATTCACTGAATTCTTCAGCTCCAGAAAATAATTTTTATGTTTTCTATCTCTTTGTTACTTTAAAATTTCGCTCCTGAATTGTCTCCCTGATTTTGTTGAACTGTGTTTCTCTGTTCTCTTGTAGCTTTTTTAGTTTCCTCAAAACAGTGATTATGAATTCACTATCAACTAAATCACAAAATGTTATGCCACTGAGCTTCGTTATTAGAGAATTATTATTTGGTGATTTCCTTGATGTTTCCCATTTGAAGTGCAGACACCTCCTCAAATCTTTGCTTTTTGCCTTCATATGGGGTATTCTGTTCGTTGGTGCTGTTGTCTTCTGGGGTTTCTCTGCCTTTGTATAGGTACACCTGCTCCACTCTTCTTGATCCCTCCTCTGGCAGAATTCTTAAGCTTTTACGTTTCTCTGGTTCTTAAACCTCACCAGGCTGGCTATTCGAAACTTCTCTTTCATCCTCCAGAGGTGGTACTACAGCTCATGTTTGTGGTTCCTCCCTTGCCCACAACCCCTGGCCTGTTTTCAGAGGGCCTCCCTGTTCACCAGAACCACTATCACTGCTGCACTGGAGCACATACAGAGCCAGCCAGAGAGTGGGGAGAGCTGTGGGCTTAGCACTCAGAGCTCAGGGGGTGTCTGTGAACCTACTGGGGAGATCCGTGAGTGATGTTCTCCCTGTGGTTCATGGGCAGACTTCCTGCTGGAGTTGTGAAACATTCAGCAGGAACCACATTCCTAAAATGCCCTTTGATATTCCTATCTGCCTTTTTCTCAATCTCCTCCCTCCCCCGATCATGGAGGTCTCACCTCAGTACTCAGTGCCACGGGAGAGGAGTAGGCTTATCCAGCAGCGTCTTACACAGCAAGAGTAGCCAGGGACTCGCTCATTACTCTCCTTTCCCCACATGGGAGAGGCTACTGTTGGCCAGTTCAGCCCTGTGCTGGGCTGCCTTGGGGGAGAAGTGGTGGCAGCAAAGCTCTTCACCCTTTTCAGTGTCCAAACTGCTCATTTTTACTTGAACAGAGTACTGGAATCCCTCCTTGGGAAGGCTGGCCTTCTGCAAATTCTCTCTTGTCTGTGGGTGTCTGCCCAAGTCAGCACTCTACTTGGTTGTCCCCAACCGGGACTGAGAGAGGCTGTGGCTGTTTTACAAGCTCCTGCTTTTTCTGTAGCTTTTATGGAGGTTGGTCTCTCTGCCTGTTGCCCAATGCACGTGTGGGTGAGCCTCCACCTGGGTCCTTTGGCATGCGGTGCTCGTTCCTATAACTCCCACAGAGATATTTTTATTCATGGATTGATGCCTAATTAGTTGTTTACAGGGGAATCAAAAAGGAGGGGTGTCTTATGTTGCCATGATGCTGACATCACTCCTTTTACTTGATATTTTAGTTGTGTCTTGGATAAGTAGTGTCATGTGGCTGGGTTGCATTATTGTGAATTCATGTTGACAATTTAAGCTAACTAGTAAGCTTCAATATTAATACTTATTGTGATACATTTTTATTTATATTACTTTATTTTTTATGTTTTTAATGCTCTATTGTTTTCTCCCTTAATATATTATTTTATTTTGCCTTCTACTGTTCTTGCAGTTTTCCACTCTGTTTCTGTCCTTTCAGTTGTTTTCTTTATAAGTTCCTGTAATCAATTTCTTTACCTTTCTCCAGAACAAACTTTAGGTTGCTTTTAACCTGGACATTCACTTTTGGATGTGCCAGAAGGACTTTCTGCCTTCCATGTTATTATTGTTTTGCATTCTAGTTTTATCTCTTTTTTAAGCAATAAAGTTACACGTTTTATTAATTACAAAATTAGTATTTATTTATTTTGCACACAGGAATAACAATTGACTTGCTGACCATTATGTCTTGCATCTCACATATTTCCAATAGAATTGATCTCCTCCTACGTAGAATACATTTTAAGTTTCTCTAGTGAGGGTATATTGGCGATCTCTCTCTATTATTGTTTATTTTATAAAACATCATTATTTAGGGCTTCTCTGGTGGCGCAGTGGTTGAGAGTCTGCCTGCCGATGCAGGGGACACGGGTTCGTGACCCGGTCCAGGAAGATCCCACATGCCGCGGAGTGGCTGGGCCCGTGAGCCATGGCCGCTGAGCCTGCGCGTCTGGAGCCTGTGCTCCGCAGTGGGAGAGGCCACAACAGTGACAGTTCTGTGGACTGAAAAAAAAAAAAAATCATTATTTAACTCTTTTTTTTAAAAATAGCTTTGCTGATTACAGACTTCTAGGATGATGGCTATTTTCTCTTAATTTTGAGGTATCCTTCTGTCTTCTGGCTTCCATTTTTGCTGTTAAGCCTATTAGTCTAATCGTTATTCCTATGCTCTTTTATTTTCTCCCTACTTTTAATATCTCTTAGTCTTTAATGTTCTACATTTTCTCAATGATACACCTGGGTACATATTTTTATTAATTGACTTGGGATCTTTTTGTTTTCTGACATGAGGATGTATTTTTAACCAGTTCTAGAACATTTTCTCCTGCAAAATAATACTCTACTGCCTTTTTGAAATTCTCCTTATTCTCTGCTGAGTTTCCTACTAAATCTTAGTCCTTGTCATCCTATTGTCCATGTCTCTCAACATTTTCATCTCTTTGCTTTTATTCATGCTGCATTCTGTATGATTTCTTCAGACCTCTCTTATAATGCACTAATTCTCTCTTAATCTATTTCTACTCTGCTCTTTAACCCACATATGGAGGACATTCTTCTTTTTATGGAGGGGGGAACCAGGGTTAAGTGCTTATTCTTTCATCTCTGGGAGTTATATATAGGTCTTTTTAAATACTTTGAGTCATTTTTGATAGTCATATTCCAATCTCATATTTATTTCTTCAAACATCTTAAACATTCTTATGTTCTGTATAATCCCCAGAACATGAATTCTCTGGTATCTGATTCTACTTTTTGCATTTTTCTCAATTTTGGAAACTGAGCTTCTCTAAGGGAAATTTACATTTATACTATTACTGGGAGCCCTAAGGCACCATAAACCCAAGATTACTTTTAATACATTTTATACTTGAGATTTCACGAAACTTACAGTGTAGTTTCAGACTCTCATACCTGCTTGAGGTATGGCCTGTAGTTACAAACTCTCAGTGAGACATTGTCCCCAATAAACAAAAAACTCTCCTTATGACTTTCCTTTGCTGAGAGGCTTTTTTGTCCCCTAAAACACCCTTTAACGTATAGTCTTTGAGGTTCTAAGTTATAGTTAGGAGTCCTTAGTTCTAATCCTTTATCCTCTGTGGGTCTGAAGCCATTAAAACTCAAGACTCTAGATAGCTGGTCTTGGCAAATGCCCCCAAGCCAACCACTCAGCGTTTATTTATCACTGTGGCTTGTTCCCTCTCTATTTGTGGCCTCTGGAGATGTCCTTATATCTGTATTTGAGGGAGAATGCAAGTGGGTGCCAGTGAGCTTGGCTATGAATTAAGAAATGGTCGCTGATATTAACCCAGTGTCGAGTATTTTTAGAGATTTCAGAAAATCTCACCTGTCATTTTACTAAAAGTATGTTTGTTTTATTAGCTGAAGTGATTCATTTACTTTGGACTCGAGTTAGTGTTTTTAGTGCAAAGAGTTTGTAAAAATGAGAGAAGTTATCTGGAAATTTCTGCATGGCCAGTATTCTGTCATCTAAAAGAATTTGGCTTCCTAATTTCACCTAGAAAGTGAAGAGTGACATTCTAAAGGCAAGCATCATTCAGAATTTGCCTTAAAAGTGACTTTTTCACTTCTCTGCTCACTTTATTTAAGTAGATCCCCCTCTGTATACACACACAACCACACACACGATTATTATCTATTATACTCCTTGTGTACTTCATATTTTACTATGCTGAAATTATTTGTTTGCATTTATGTAATGTTCATCACCCCCTCTAGAATGCAGTAGACCATAAGCTGCATAAAAACAAGGATTGTAACTATTCACTAGTACCTTAGAGAGTGTGTATAGTCCGTAGCAAGAAATAAGTGATTACTTAAATGAATGAATAAAAAGCTACCTTTTAAACAATATCTATTCAGTCTTCTTTAAGCTCGTTCTCTATATGTTTGTTGAACAAATGAGTGAACAATGGAAAGGAGAAGGGCTGAATCAAGAATCATTGAATAGAAGTCCCTGCACTTAACTTTAGTTTCCATTTCAATGACATATTATAAGCTAATTTAAACAACAACAATCCAAAAGTTGCCCTCTGATACATCCTAATACCTTTCTTAAACTTTTGACAAGTAACTAAACTATTAATGTGGAACTACAAGCCAGTATCCTTCTCTAAATAAGTAAAAGGAATAAAGTTGAAGTGGGAGCAAAAAGGAGTATTTCTGGATAAAATTGCTGTTGTTTATTTTCGTTATGATGAATTGTCTGTGAGCCAGTACCCTCAGAGCCCTATGTTTCTTTTTTACGCTATCGCTATCCAAACCATTAGATGACTAATAATGGCAAGGACGATAACAAAACACTATTCAATGCCATCCATACAGCCAGACTGTGCTTTTAGTTCTGCTAGTACATACACATTACAGATGAGAAAACTGAGACTCAAAACCAGTTCTAGTTAATTGTCCAAGATCAGAGTAAGTGACTGAGGTTAGACTGGACCGAAATCCTCTCCCTTCTGGACCAACACTCCGACTTTGAGGCAGGAAAATCAACCACGAGGTCCTAGGTGCTGAATATTATTGCACCGCGCAACAAAGATGACTTGTGGGGGAATGCAATGCTCAGGACCACCTGGCCCTCCTATGCACACAACACTCCAAAAACTCAAGGCAAAAAAAAGGATACAGCACCTTTCTCTGACTTTGTTACCTCTCACTCCTGTCTTTAACTGATTTCACAGAATTAAATTCATGGTGAGGATAGGAAGAGGGGAGAAGACCAATGTGCAGTTCACTGAGGGTCCTATATTATACCTCCTGTCCAGGAATTGTTCTGCAAACAGAGGAAACCAGAAAGAATCATTTATTTTGTATGGAGAACTGTGCTCTGTGCTGTACATACAATGATTACATTTACATGCAATGATTTCATGTAATGCACACATGGACTTAATAGAAAACATTAAGTCCACTCACAGCTGAGGAAATTGAAACCCAGGACCATGACTAGCAATGCTCCTGTGGGAAAATTGTCAAGTGGTAGGGCTGGGATTTGACCAAGTTCTCATCTTACCTCATGGTATTGCTGGCATTAAGTTTGGGGTAATATCTAAAAGAAGAGAGGGGGAAACAAGAAGGAAGAAGCATAATCTTCTCCTTTGAGTTCCGGGAGTGGGGAAGAAAAATACTTTCCTGAGCCTAATGGCACCTGTCAACGTGTATTTATTGTGTCTCCTTCTGGCCCAGCAGTGCAAGATGCTAATAGGGATGAAATCATCTCCTGATCTCCCATTACACAGTGTCTCTGCCTCACTGGCACCACTGAGTACTGTGACACAGTGATTGATGAGAATAACTCACCTTTATGCAGCACTCTACACTTCACAAAGGACTTTCTGGGATTATATCATTTGATCTAATTTATGAACAGGCTTTATCTACTAGGCAGTTATCTGTGGTGAACTGTGTCTGATTCAACTTCGTACCTCCCCACCTTGACCCTCGCTGTCCCCAGTCCTAACTGAGCAAAGGGAATTGCAAATAATAGATATTCCAAAGTCTGAAACAGGACTTTTCTTTGGTTTGCTTGTGCTCAAGGAACAGTGAGTAAATAAATGTTCATGGAATCTTATAGTTGCCTCCTCCCAATACAGAAATTGCTCTGGACACAATACTATTCTTCATCTGAATGTAAGTCTCACCCCAAACAGTATTCCGCCAACCATTTCCAAACCTCTTTGAGAATTAGCAATGACCCAAGTCCCACCCAAGTCAACCCCACTATTTGAGCAGTGAATGGTAAATTTTCATCCTGTCCAGTGTTCTGCCATGGAGTTGGCTAGGGGCCCTTTTCTAACTTCTTCCCTTTCCTGCAAGCCTGTGTCTCCCCAAGCTCTTCTTAGCCCTGAGACATGACAAGGCTATAATGGGTATAAGACTTTCCATGAACAATCTGTATTTTACCCTGGTGGCCTTAGCTGCAGAACATGTAAGGTCCCTGGTCTCAAGAAGCTTGGGATTTCCATCTAATTGACAATTCTAGGTCTAAGCATTGAGCTGGAAATTAATAGTGTTATGGATTGAATTGTGCCCCCCTCAAAATTCATATGTTGAAGCTCTTACCACCAGCGCCTTGGAATGTGACTGCATTTGGAGATTGGACTTTTAAAGAGGTAATTAAGTTAAAATGAGACCATTGGAGTGGACCCTAATCCAATCTGACTGGTGCCCTTATAAGAAGGGACATCACAAACTTCCCTGGTGGCGCAGTGCTTAAGAATCCTCCTGCCAGTGCAGGGGGCACAGGTTTGATCCCTGGTCCGGGAAAATCCCACATGCCGCGGAGCAACTAAGCCCATGTGCCACAACTACTGAGCCTGAGCTCTAGAGCCCGCGAGCCTCAATTACTGAGCCCGCGCGCCACAACTACTGAAGCCCACTCACCTAGAACCTGTGCTCCGCAACAGAAGACACCAAAATGAGAAGCCTGTGCACTGCAAAAAAGGGCAGCCCCCGCTCACCGCAGCTAGAGAAAGCCTGCGTGCAGCAACGAAGACCCAACACAATAAAAAGTAAATAAATAAATTTATTTAAAAAAAAGAAGGGACATCAGGACATACAAAGAGACAGCAGGGATGTGCACACACAGAGGAAGGGCCCAGTGTGTACATGTGTACATAGCGAGGAGGTGGCCATCTGCAAGCATGGAGACAGGCCACAGGAGAAACCAACCTGCTGACAACTTGATCTTGGACTTGTACTCTTCAGAACTGTGAGAAAATACATTTCTGTTGTTTCAGTCACCCCATCTGTAGTATTTGTTATGGCAGCCCTGGCAAGCTAATAAAAATAGCATCCAACAAACAAGCTCAGATATGATTTTAAATAATCCAAGTAAGTCTAATTTTAAAACACACAGATGTTTATTTTTTCTCTAGTCCCTCTGAGGTGCTGCCTCTATATAAAAGCAAAGAAATGGTAAGTAGAGGTTGGATGGCATAGAGTATAAAGTAAGAACGATGGAAGCTCATTGACAGAGAATAAGGAGAATGGGCAGGATCAGGGAAGAGATTCTGGAGGTTACACTCGAGCTGGATCTTGTTTGATGAATGAAGTCACTTAGTGGATACTAGGCATTGAGTGCCTAATAGCTGAAATAAAAGAAAGAATGAATGGCTATCAGAATGGGAGTTCCTTAAATCTTTATTAAGAACCTACTATGTTCGAGGTATTATGCTAGACACTGAAGACACACAAATAAAAGAAAAATAATTACCCATGAAAAATTCACAGGCAAGCAGGGGAGAGAGGCAGATCAACAACTAATAACTAGATAATATGATAAATGCCAAACAGAGTACTAGGGAAACAAATAGAAAGCCAGTAACTCTGGGGCAAAGCAGGGAATGCATCACCCACAAAGAGCTGGTAAACAGGACGGTGAGGACAGCGGAAGATCAGGACTTCTCTGATGGGCTGCCTCAGGCCAAGGCATCCCAGGCAGAGAGAACATGGCAGGATCCATATTCTAGATGTGTATCGGAGAGAAGCAAGTGGGACCACATGATGAAGGTCTTGTAGAATATTTTCTCTGCGGTCTCCTTATTTTTCACTTGTTTGTCCTTATTTAGCTGATATTTATTTAATTGGCAATAGAATTTTCCGAAGATTATTCAACCAGCAAATTCATTAAACTCTATTACCAACCACCACACAAATTAATAATATCTCATTGTTATGCCAAAAAAAAAAAAGGATTTGCAGCTTCATCTGTGCATGTTATTTTTTAAACAATTACTGGGCAACCTACTTAGAAACACCAATTATAATAAACTTAATTCTTCACTTAATCAGCTGTCTTTCTTAGATTTGCTGTTTATTATCCCGCTGCTCCTTGGGAAGATGAATGCCCAGGAGACTGAGAATTAATGAGACATTCCTTGAGGACATTTTATGGGGCTTTTTTTGGCTAACCCATTCTCTTAGTTGAAGGAAGAAAAAGCAAGACATATATGCTGATGCTCCAGGAAATTCTGCTGGGCTTTTAGCTCTGCTCAGGAAGCATTTTTGGATTCAGGTGTGTTCAGTTTGTTGCAGGCCAATACATTAGCATCTGCAGGAGGGTGGGCGTCCACAGACAGGAGTGTTGCGACAGACTGTTTACTGTCACTTGGGCTCTACCTGCAGGCTGTTTGGGAGCAGCCAGTGTAGAGGGCCCGCTTACTTCCATCATCTCCATCCACGGGGATAATTAGCAAGGCTGGCCCCAGGCCAAGCGGTAGAAGCAATGAAGTCTGTGATCTCTGCAGCTTCCCAAACTCCTCAGTCACTTCCTCCTGCCACCTCCAACTCCAGGCTCAAAGAATTTAGTGCACAAATAAATAAAAAGGTGTGTGGACCAACCCCAAGCTAGCCTTAAGCAGTTAGAGTTTGGGACACTCGGTCCCTGCCTTGGTGTCTGAGCCTATCTTTTAGCATTTCCTTTTTGTACTATTAGAAAGTATGTCCTTATTTTGAGCAGAAATTCATTCACGCATTCAGTATTTACTGAGCACCTACCATGTTCCAGGCATGATTCTGGTTTAAGGGAATATAGAGGCTCCCATGGGATTCTTGAGCTCAAGAGGGAAAGAGCCCCATTTCCATTATTCCTCGTCTCTAACGTGGTGATCAGGTCCCCTTGGGGGTCTTGTATATTCATTATATCCTTTACCATTTTCACTTGTGTTTCCTTAGGGTTCCCTCAGCCAGAGGCCTTGAGCGGTTTTATTCACTCTCCCAGATTCACTTCTCTGCTTTTCACATGCAATGATCCATCCCCAGCTCACCCTCCAGTATGCCTTGTCCTGTCCTGTCCTGTCCGTGCGGAACAGCATGATTTCACCTCTTGGCACTGTCCCCTGCCTAGAATGCCTTCCCTCTTTTATTCACCTGGTAATTCCTTTCTTCTCCCATCTCTGTTCTCATAGTTTTATTGGTATACTTTGCCTCCACACACAGGACCACAAAACAGGCACCATTTCCTGTGAACGGCCAGCACAGCGACTGGCATCTCAGGGCTCAATCAGTGTTTATCGACTTAATGTGTTGTCTTCTCTCAGGTCAAGAGAAGACTCTGTGACGCGTGTTAAGGGAGCTGCCATGAGCAGACGCCCACACTATGCCAGGGCCACGTGTCCTGGAAGCTCCTGCTTCTGCCTGAGTCTGGCCATGGCTTCCAGTGGCAGGTCTTCCAACTCTGCGTCCTCAGCTTTGACACCAGCCCCCCTGCAATCAGCCAGCTCTCAGCACTTTTGCTCCCTTTGCACTTGCTGCTCCCTCCTCTGGAGATTTAGGGAGGTAGGACTCGCTTTCCCCACATCACACTGGGGACTCTGCTACCAAGCCCAGCTAACTAGATCCCACCCCCAGCCTCTGCTAATCTACCACTCACATACAGCCTGGGACACAGGGCTTCCCATCCAGTCTCCTGGGCACACCCTAGGAGGCTAATTGCTGGTACCATCCACTCTGGAATGTCCTGGAAACTTCTCTGGGATGACTATGGTTGGCCCCCTTTCAGCCTCTCACAGGCATCTCAGTTCCCATCATCCGCTTCCCAGTCTCCCTTTACTACCTGCAGGTCCCCTTCTGTATGGCTCATAGGGTAAGGCTGTGCTCTAAGCCCACTGGTCTCATGGTTTTGAAAATTTGTTTCTTTTGTCTCTTTTTTGTTTCTCCTGCTGCTAGCATAAGTCTACATACAATCTCACAAGTCTAGACTCTAACTCACTATTTTTGAATAATCTCTTTCACCCTGAGTTCACTGCGTATGAAACACTTATCCCAGTTGCCTTTATGGTGAGTAGGAGTAAAAATTAGGCGAAAAATACCCCGCATTGTTTTAGATGAAGATAATACGTATTCACCATATGATAGTAAATGTTCAACAATTTCTAATTTTCCTTCAAGAAAATCATTGTGGTTAACTTCCCTCTTTGCAGTAACCAAATTTTAGAGTAGCCAATACTGAGTCTAGAAGTTACAAATTGGTGGTTCACAAACCAAGGTTGGACTGTAGGGTTTTTTCTAACACTGAGTTGTAAAACTTTGAGCGTCCATGTGCCTCAGTTCATCAAGGCCCCTCCCACTTGTATTGTCACGTAGAATGTGTACATCACCCACGTGCTCCTCAAGACATGTGAGCTCTAGCCTAACCCTCTCTTTTGAGGATCAGAGGGCAGCAGTGATTTGCCCATCATTATGTAAACTACTTAGTTGTGATGCTAGTACTAGAATGCAGGTAGCCTAACTTCTAGTCCAGGGCTCTTCTGCTCTAACCAAGGTGTCCCCCCAAATTCCTAATATCGAAAAGTAACCTGAATTTGAATTTCCTTAGTCTGCGGGAAAGGAGGCGAGGGAGTCACATTAAAAGTAAAACTCCAAATTTTACTAGATCTTGTCCAAACCTGCACGCACAGGAAATCCACCCCCCCCCCATAAAATCTGACCCAACTGTTTCTTAAAGTCCTCAGTGGAAAGGGTCTCACGCCTGCTCAAAAACTCACGTGTTGGCTAATCACCACAAGGCATTTGCCACACTCTTCCTTATCCAATCTGCCTGTCCCTCTGTCACTGATTTGGTCTGACCCCCAATTGCCACTACCCCCATTTTTCTGCCAAGGGTGTTGTCAACCTGTGTTCCAAAGCTGTGCATCCTCAAATCCTGCCTTCCTATGTCTAGCCTAGAAATGTACTCCTTAATGGACACTTCCCACCGTGAAAGTCTGCTTGGCAAATGCTTGCATATAGGCCCCTAACCCCATCACTTCACCTGTTCTACTCAGACTTGTCAATCCCCTTCACTTCTAGCCCAGAGCCCTTGCTAATATAACCATTGCATGGCTTTTATTTTCTGATCAGAACTTCTTTTGTCCCATCTCTAGAAGCGGGTTTACCTCCCTCCTGGGGCTGTTGTAAAGGTTGCGATCAGTGCTGTGTGTGGCAATACCCAGAAAGCTGCAGCATGCTGTACAAATGTTAGGTCTGCAGGTTTATACAGCCTTCTGTTGTCGGCTTCCACTATTTTTTTTTATAAATTTATTTATTTATTTTTGGCTGTGTTGGGTCTTCGTTGCTGCATGCGGGCTTTCTCTAGTTGTGGCGAGCAGGGGCTACTCTTTGTTGTGGTGCGCAGGCTTCTCCTTGCAGTGGCTTCTCTTGTTGCAGAGCACGGGCTCTAGGTGCACAGGCTTCAGTAGTTGTGACACGGGTTCTAGAGCGCAGGCTCAGTAGTTGCGGCGCGTGGGCTTAGTTGCTCTGCAGCATGTGGGATCTTCCCGGACCAGGGCTTGAACCCGTGTCCCCTGCATTGGCAGGCGGATTCTTAACCACTGCGCCACCAGGGAAGCCCTCGGCTTCCCCTATTTGCCAGAATCTCATGTTTACTCATTTTTGTGTGTGTATCTATTTTTCCTTTTAAAAAACAAACGATATTTTAACGTTGAAAGCCTAAAAAAATCCATTCCAATTTGCATAGCTCTTAGGTTATTAGGTTCTTGAGAAATGTCCTAAGTCTTCCATGTGTATCAACTTTCAATTTAATTCAGCTTACGACTATTGAACACTTACTCCTGGGCCTCTGCTGGATACACGCACGTGTCTTTTCTCAGAAAGCGTTTAACTAGATCTAGACCACATTGTATCTTACTATAAATAGCAAACCTGAGAAGACTGATGAAGTGACAAGAACAACAGTTGATCCTGAATATACCCAGGTTTCAGGTTTGAAACCACATTC
The DNA here is from genome assembly GCF_003676395.1 of Aethalodelphis obliquidens. Classification (NCBI taxonomy): domain Eukaryota; kingdom Metazoa; phylum Chordata; class Mammalia; order Artiodactyla; family Delphinidae; genus Aethalodelphis; species Aethalodelphis obliquidens. The sequence continues at coordinate 6,682,707 of NW_020837994.1, read as the reverse complement.
TATTAAAATTCTGAGAGTTGTGAGACCTAGGTTGGCGCCTTAGCTCACCACCAAGTCATTGTTTCCCCCTTGGGAATGTTCTGTAAAATTTGGAGCTTCCGATTCCTCATCTGGGCAATGATGATTGAAGATGAACCTGTTACACTGTAGAATTGTGGTTGGCTATAAACAAGATCCCATATACAAAACACTTAATAAATTTTAAAATCTTTTAGTATTTTGAGAAAGTTGCTATCCTATACAAGTAATCTTCTCTAAAGCCTTATGATTACTTTTTCATTTTGCATAAAATTTATGAACTGAACTAGTCTGTGAGGCAGTTTGCTGAGATATGGCTGTTCCGCACCGTATTAGTCTGGGTCCTCCAAGAAGAGATCCCACGACCAGATTAAACATGCTACGGTTTTGTTAGGAGAGGTGCCTGCATGAGAAAAAACAGGGAGGTCACCTGGGAAGGCTGGGAGAGCCAGCCGATCACAAGGCAAGTCTGTGACCCCAAGTGAAGGAGAGAGACTTGGATGTGAGCATCCTGGACCGCCATGCGGTCACAGTCAAGCCCAGCAAAGCCCTTGGGTGTCCTCAAGCCAAAGTCAGTTTAGAGGAGACCCTGTCTCCCAGGAACTAGTTTTTCTTGGTATCCCTGCCATACTCAGTGCTTGGCCCAGAGAAGCCTGTGGGGGCATGGCCTTGGCACAAATCCAGCAAGAGATATCAAAGAGCAGCAGCTGGAGCCTGTGCACAGTTCCTCCGTGTGGTTGGGGGTCCCAAGGAGCGTCATCACAGCCGCTTCATACATTGCCTTCTGATGGCTACAGAAAAACCCAGAGACTGATTTGCTATCTCTTTTGAAAGATTTATTTTTACAAATCTGTTTCCACAAGCACACATCATTTATGCTGCCTTTAAATGAGATTTCAATAACCCAGAGGTTGACAAAACAGAAAATCAGTTCAACAACACAATGGGTCAATTCTGACTTTTTGGAAATTCTACCAGCTATTTGTGATATAATCCAGTGGGGCCTGACATCTGGCAGTATAGCTTCTAATTCATAGCAATGACTGGTGACTTTAGATTTGGTTAGAACTGGTCTGCCCATGCCTGGCTGCATGAGTTTGGTCAAGTCATTGAACTTCACTTACCTGTGTTTCTCTTTTATAAAATGAACCTCATAATATCTTCCACAAAAAAATCCTGCTGCTAATCAAATCTGATAAAATATGGTAGATAACCAGCAAGTTCCCTGGCACAATTCAGACAACTAATTTAATAAATAGCTTTTATTTGTAGTGTTATTTTCACTATCTTTTCTAATCCTCGACCACATAAAAGCATTAATTAATGGAATTTCTATGTAGTATTAATAAAATTAATATTTGCATCTGTCCCCAAACAGTAGCTAACACATGCCAGATGGTCTGCAGGTACTAGCTCCCTTTCTTCCCTCCTCTTAATTTTTCTGACAGTTTTTACTTCCTCTAACAGAATTATTTTTCTATTAGTGCATAATTTCAAAATTCTATCTTCCTAGTGGCCACTGTCTCCTTTGTTCCTTTTTGGGCAGCCACAGGCAGTAACGCATTCATGAGGACTCCATGAATTCATTAAATGTTCTTTTATTCATCGTTTGCTGAAAACCTAGTTGGTTCCAAACAGCAGAAATTCAGATGGTCATATAATTGTTTTTGCCCTTAAGAAGCTCACCATGTGATGTGGGAGGAGGTAGGACAGGCCTGTAGGTTGTCTGTACATTGGATGGTGTTGACCCAAAGAGAGGGTGATCCACTGTGTTGGGGGCTATGGAGTTGTCAGGAAAAGCTTCTTCTTTTCCTGTTTATTCTTCTCTTCCTCTTCCTTCATCATCATCACCATCTTTATTCCATTCAATGTCTGTTGACCCAGGAAGCTGTCAGACACTGTGCTGATTTCTTTATGCATATTAACTAAATTAATCTTCATCACAATATTATGAAGTATGTGTCTTCATTCTACAAAAAAGGAGTCTGGATCACTCAGAGGTTAGTTGTCTAAGACTCACCCACCTACTCACTAGTAGAGCCAGGTTTCAAAACCAGATAATCTGGCTCAACAACCCACAGATGTAACCAATAAGATAAGTGGCTTCATGAAAGAGAAGATTCCCGGCCTGGGTCTTGAACACAGAGGGAGGCAGCAGGTGGACAGTCTCAGGGAGAGCATGACAGGCACGGCAGCATGAAGCAGCCTAGTCTTATTCATTGTGTGTCACACGTAACATCTAGCCTAGTGCTTTACACACAGTGGGCTTTCAGAACTTGTTGAATGAAGGAAAGAGTAATAAGAGCTGTGCATGCTCCCCAACCTCTCATCCACCCGTCCACCTCCAGACACTGATTTCTCTAAAATTCCATATCAAGTCTCACCTCGACCCGGGAGCCATCTCAGACTACACTTGCACACAGTGACTTCTCCTCCCCCAAACCCCTGTAGGAATACATATCCATAACTCTCAGGTGGCATTTAATTATAAGGCGTCTTGTGTATTCGATACTTTTTTAGGCACGTAGGCCATATAAGCTCCCCAAGAATAGAGTCCACGCGAAGCAGTGTGTGTGATGAAGTGCAAGAATCAGACAGATCTGAATTTGAGCTGCCTCCCACTGCTTCTGCTCACCAGCTGTGTGACCTGAGGGAGGGCAGTGGCTTAAGCTCTGTGGTCCTTATCTCTACACTTGACTATTACATAACATACCTGAGATCATCTAGCCCCACATCTGGCATACAGCCCCTCAGTCAATGTGAATGTATCCCCTCTTGTGCTTCTTCACTCACATATTTGCAAATGAGGCCATTGGTTAATACACTGTAAGGAAGTGTTCTGACAGCTTGAAAATGGAATAAATCGCATACTCGGATCAGTGACCACTGAGCATCTAGTCAAACCAAAGGGGAGTGGGGATACTGTGCTTCAGGAACTCGTTCTCAGAAATTATGTAACAGCATGGATTTACGGTACAGCCCAGGGAACTATATTCAGTATTTTGTAGTAACCTATAGTGGAAAAGAATCTGAAAAAGAATATATGTATGCATATATATGTGTGTGTGTGTATCTGAATCACTTTGCTGTACACCTGAAACTAACACAATATTGTAAATCAACTATAGTTCAATTAAAAAAAAATCAGTGAAAACTCAAAAAAAAAAAAAAATATAACGGCAAAGTGCTGTCCTATAATACAAGCATAGCACCTCTGGTAGCTAACAGCCCTCTGAATGGAGGTGCTGGAGAGAGGCTCTGTGCAGCCAGACTTTGGTTTGAGCAATGGTTTTGTGAAGCGTGAACTAGGTTTGCCTTACCCAAATTGTAATTTGAAATGCTATTCATGCATTGGAAGTGATGCATTCCCTCACCTTCACTCATTTGTTTACTCAATAAATAGGTATTAAGTACTTGCTCTGTGCAAGGGACTCTGAACTCAGTTGGGGCCACAGAATCAAAGGGATAAGGATGCTGAGCCTCAGTGGAAAAGCGCTGTCCCTGAACCACACAGCCCAGGTTCAAATCCTGACCAAGCTCTCACCAGTCTGGCAGCCGTGGGCAGTTTGTAAAGACCCTTTGAGACTCTGTTTCCTCATCTGTAAAATGGAGATAGTAGTAGTGCTTGCCTAATATGGGTTATGATAAAGATTCCCAGAGACGATAGAAGTAAAATATTTAGTACTGTACCTGGTGCATACTGAGCATTTAATAAATGTTGAATTGTACGTGTATCTGTGCAACATATCACGCCATCTGATTCTTTAAAAGCTAATGATCATACATTTAAAAACATCATTTAGATTAAGCCTAAAAGATCACTGATGGTCAAGGATATATAAGAGTGTCTTTTGATTTGGCCCTTGAAAGAATTTGCAATTTGTTCTCAGCTATCATTGTGGTCAGAAGTCTACCTTAGATAATACTTCTAGGAGCCCAGAGGCAACTACTTTGCAGAGGATGTAGGTGGCAGGTGGACAGGGGTGAATGGGAACAGCTTCACAGAGGCACAGAGGAAGTGGCATTTTACCTGATAGGGAAAGGTATTCATAGTAGAGAAACAGGAAGAGAAAGGAAAGAAAAATGTTGTGGAAGTCTTGAAGTATCTGGGCTATTGCAAGCAGTTTAAATGTTCAAAGAATTGCAAATGGCCAAATGTCAGAAAATTCCAAACAGCCCAAAGTGGCTCCAGTATCATTTCTGAGGTCAATCAGAGAAGAGGAAGCTAGAAATACTAATTGAGGTCAGATGGAGCAGGGCGTTGATGCATGAGTATTTGGTGTGACTCGTAGGTTCTCGGATCCCATACCTCTCCCAGATGGGAAACGGGGGTTCAGACAGAGAAGCTTGAGAGGCTGGTTATTTCTGCTATGTAGTGCTTTAGAAAAAATCCACTCCAAACATAGTAGCTTAAAATTACACAAACTTATTTACTTCTTACAATTCAGTTGGTTAAGTCAAAACTATTCTTCTGCTTCATGTAGTGATAGACAGGGTACTGGGTGAGTAGATGCTACAAAATGGCTTCAGTCACCTGGCTGGCATCTGGCATTGATCAGCATCTAGGAGCTCTGAGTATCAACCACAGCCTAATTCCCCTCCTTCTGGAGAACATGGAGCAACGAACTGAGAAGCGATATGGAGTGACCACGTCGCTGCTTGGGCTTCCGCACAGCATAGCAGTCTCAAGGTAGCCAGACTTCTTACTTAATGACTGTCTAGCCAGACAGTACAAAAGTGGAAGCTGTCAAGCCTTCTTAAGATTTAGTTCAACAACTAGCAGGATGTCAGTTCCTCTACATTCTATTGTTTAAAGCAAATCATGGTTAAACGGTCTATGGTTGATATATCCCATGTTTAAAACTTCCCAGGTTCAAGGACACTACACAAGAGCATATGTGCTGAGAGGCATGCTTTATTAGGGGCCATCAGAGTAACAATCTTCCACACTGAATAACTTCTCCAAAATCAAAACCAGTAAGTAACTAGCACTTCTGAAATTAGAACCCAGGTCTCTCCCTTGTCTTCTGGAAGTGTCATGATGGGGAAAATGCATAAACTTTCTCCCCATCACCATAGGGCTTGAGTAAAAACAACGATTACCCAGCAGCCGCTAGATAGTTACATACTTTATTCTAAAGGTCCAAGAATGCAGCTGTAGTCATCTACCGGAGAACAACTCTCTGACCTTCATGGTTGGATGAGGGAATGAAAAGCACCTAGATAACTAAGGAAATTACCAGTGACATAAGCTCTGCTTTTGATGCCACCTGGCAAAAAATCATTAAAAACAGTTACCATCTTCTGGCCAAAGTGTGAGAGCTATTCAATTCAGGACTAATAAACATGGCACTATTGATCTTCTAAGACCGTCAGGACTGATCTGTATCAAAGCCATAAATTATATTTATGGAGACATTCAAATAGCACACAATGACTACTTTTTCTCTTGGAAGCCAGGAGTAGCTGCAGAGGCGTCTGTTTTGCACAAGGTGATAGAACTACTTCTTCCACAGTTATCTGACTGGGGCAGGAAGACGGATATTCACCGACAAAGGCACAATCTCATTTTGGAGACTTGATAGTTCCAACTATGTCTCCCTTGCATGCTTCATCTCTTTACAGAAGACAATATGTGAAATCATTCTTCATTTAGCTTTCATCGTTTTAGTGTGTTTTTTATTTAATTTAGTGGGTTTAAGAAAGTTAATCTGATATAACAAACCAGAAAGGATCCTTGCAAAAATTTACTTCCGAACAGGAGGTAAAGCTATTAGCTAAAGGAGTCACAGATGTTCAAAGAAGTAAATATTAGTGAAATGTCTATGACAGAATAGACAGTCCCTAGAAAGCAAGTCAAATTCCCACTGTTGTGGCTGGCCGACTGAGGCTCCACTTATGAAGTAACTTGTTCAAGGTCATACAGAGAACATTTGGCCTGGCTCTGGCTGGCACCCAGTCACCCTGCCTTTAGAGGCCAAGTTCCCCTCCATAGCACATAGCCACCCTCACCCAGTAATTTGTCATCTTAAGAGGTTGAAAGCTAAGGGTAGGTGTGAGAAAAAGCAAGGAAATAGATGTCAGAATCCAGGGTTTTAGTTTAAAGTCTGACACTGAATCACTCTGTTGGCTTGGACAAAGCCCTTAACGTCTCTGAGCCTCAGATTTCCCATTTGTAAAATAATATGTAACCTGAGTAGAAGACCCTGTTTAATCTTAAAATTCTGATTGCATTTCCCTGACTAGCTCTGAGGAGACCTGGGTCTGCAGAGGCTCAATAGGAACATCACACTTTAAAGAGAGTGGAAGAAAAATCCGTTCCATACTTACCATTAGAAGAGACTCTCATTCCCCAAAGGAATGGCTCTGCTGCGGCTACACAGGTCAGCAGCTGTGGGAGGCTAATTTAGGTTGTCCCTGGCTCATTGGCAATCACGAGGCTTGATATGCATTTGAAACAAACTAAACACTCCTAATCACCTCGAGAAAGGGATAACTCATTATAACTGCACACTGAGGAACTTCAGTGACATTTATTCTGCATTTGTGTACAAATAGATTACATTATTTAACTAAATCAGTTTGGGCAGCTGGAAGATACCCGCACACTCATTTATCCCTGCGGAAGATTGAACAGTGATTAAAAGAGAATACCTCTTTAATTCCAGATGTCATCTGCATTCCACAAGGAGAGGTTTGGGAAAACTCCCTGATTATGTAGTCTTACATGAACCAAGCATCTGTTTAATGCCACAGCCCGATTTGGAGGTGAGGAAGGGGCTGCAGAAAAGCCAGAGGAGCCCATTTCTGTAACCATCTGGGATGCATCAGCTCTGGGTTGTTTTTTTTTTTTATTCTCCCCCCCACCCCGCCCCGCCTTCGTTAGGAAGCACTCTCCTCCACACCCCCTCCCTGACAAGCCTAAGATGATCAGAGTTGAGAACTGGAACCTTCTGTTTGATGACTTGGTTCCTTAATTTGGCCATCTGGAATTCCAGGTAGCACATTGTTTCAAAGTGTGAATTTTCACATGGGAATAGGGCCTCGTGGGAGAACCTATCATTTGGGACACATCTTGGTTCTTTAAGCCTTGGATACTTTGGAGTTTGTTTCTCTCTCTTTTTTTCCCTAAAGAGGGAGTTAAACAGGTTACAGTTAAAACCTCTGTGCCTATGGTGCAGAAATGAGAGAACTCATTTCTGGCAGAAACAACTGAATGCATCAGACTTGATGGGCTCTGTGAGAGCAACTTGAAATCTGACTTAGAGAAACCAGAGCTTGTTAAATACCTACTATGGGCCAGACATCGTGGGAGGCATGTTACATAATCTCAGTTAATTCTCTTATCTGGCTGCAGGGTCCGCTCCATAGGCCTTAAGACTTGTGCAGTCACACAGGGCCCACACTTAGAAGGGTCATTTTCTGTTGTCACCATCAGGAAATTCTTAACAATTTTCTCACAGGGACCCCCATTTTCACTTTGTCCTGGGCCCTGCAAATCTTACAGCTGGTCCTAACTGTCTGGATAGGTACTATTATTTGTATGTGTACGTGCGTGTAACAGATTTTTAAAAAGGGTCCACTGAGTCTCAAACTTGGATCTTCTTGACACTAAATTGTATGTTCCTTCCTTTTTATTTTTCTGACAAATTAAACTTTGCAAAATACATGGTATTTTCTCAAAAGACTTACTAAATCTTTACCTTAAAATATCTCATTTCACCCAAGGGAGTAGGGGTGGGGTAAGGTGGGAAATGATAAAATAATGATAATAGAAAATATAACAACAATAGTAATATATTTCTGGAGGCTTCTTGTATTTTTTTCCTTTACATCTATCCATTTGGACATGTGTAAGTTATGTGAATATACATGAGAAAATGACTAGTTATAGCTGAGCCTTGGTAAATCATAAATCAAATAAAGTAAATTTTTATTATTTCAAATTACAAAGTCATTTCTAACATACATTTAAGTGAGCTGATGTGACTGGTGTCGCTTCACATATTTCTCAAGGAGAAGAAACATTTCAGATGGTAAATTAGTCATGCTTGAACATTAACTATTAGACTTGAGGCCATTTTTAGATAACTGCATTTCTTTTCCTTTCAGAGAAATGTGTCATCTATTTAGGATTCGTATGCTTTAGGATGTGTTCAAGCCTTTAGCATTGAAGCCGAAAATTTAAAAACTGCATAAATAATTGGTATACGTACATGAGTACTTACTGTGTGCTGGTACTGCGTTTACACAGAGATTAATACGTTAATTCACCAAATAGTTTTAAGCGCCAGCATGATCCAGGCACTGTTAGCCATTTACAATAGATAGTGAAAAGGTAGATATTTCCCCTTGCTTTTTTAAATTGTTACTTTCTATATTTTAAATATGCATTCTATATTTTAAAATAATATAAGTAAAAAGACGTACGTACGAAGTGTGATATAAAAGACAAATGCAGGGGGTTTAGGAATCCTTCTTGGTGGGCTTTCCGTGGAGAGGTCACAGGGGAGACAGACTCACATATGGTATCAAAATAGTGAAAAAAGTGGTAAGTTAGGGAACAAATAACAGAGTGTGAAAATCCAGAGAAACGGGCATTTGATCCAGAGGGATGAGTGGAAATCCGCGAAACTGCTTGGTGTCCTTGAAAGGGGCATCCTTGGAGTCCAGCAGCTGGGGACCCCCACTCAGTTACCACATTGAACGGGTTTCCTTCTTGGTAAAATAGGTGTTGAAGAGAAAGGGAAGAAGGTCACCATGACCCACGGGTTTCCTGTTATCTCTGAGAACTCTGTGATTTGGTGATTTCAAGAGATGATCTAGAATAAGACTGAGAGAAGGGAGGAAAGTCAGAAAAGCTTGAGGCTGGAGGAACACAGGACACATTTTAACACCAGCCACTGTCACAGTAACAGTAATAATAACAACATTTGCTAAAGGTAATGGCAGGCGCTGTGTTCAGTGTTTTCTGTGCATTATTTCTACTTCTCACTGCAGTGGCGTCATGTCTTAATTTGCTAATCTCATGGCAGCTAATATACAGCTATTCAGTGTCTATTACTCTGTGGCTTTTTTCTGGCCGCCTCCCCAGCTCTGGTCTTCATCCTCACTCACCAGGGCAGCTGGCACAGCCTTGTCATTTCTCATAGCTGTGCCTCCAGCCCAGTTTCCATACCGCAGCCAAAACTGTTTGACTAAGACAAAGATTTGACCACTTCCTGCTTTGGAGCAAAGGGGGCTCCCGTTGTGTCCAGGATATATATGGGTCACACACTTAACCTGGCGCTTGATATTATCCCAACCTACCTCATGGTCTTACCCAACACACCATGCTGTATGATGGAAAGGGAATAGAATTTAACATTGACCACGAGTTCAAGTCCTGAACCTTAAGTAGCTAAGCACCTTTGGGCAAGTTACTTAACTGACCTGAGCTTCCGTTTCTTCCTCTTTAAGAAGGGGCATTCAGTGAGAGAAGAAGAAAGGCAAGCGCTCAGCTCTAAGAATTTGGGTAAATGGCGGGGTGAAGGCAAAGGGGGAATACAGTCACCAGTGCAGAACACCGTGTCACAACAAAGCACCTGGATGGATTTAAAGGGTTTGTCTGGAAGCCTGAATTAGGCTGTGCCTCGGGTAAAAATGTTCTGAAGTAAAAAGAGAAGAGGTGACCCTGCCTCAGGAATGGTGGGCATCCAGCTAGTCTCACCAATGAGATGCATTGAATTGTAGAATTTTTCTCATTCTGTACTGTAAGTTCCTTAACAGAAGAAAAATGTTACTCTACCCATTAAGCATCTCTTTCCTCATCTGTAAAATAGGAATAATAGTAGTAGTTACCCCACAGAGTTATTGTTATAGTTAAGTGACATAATCCATATAGATGCTTGGAAAATGCCTCCCCCCCACCACCAATGAAAACAACTCCAGAAATGTGCATACGACATTTACATTTACAGTGTGAGTAGCCTGAAGCCCTTACCCACTCTCATGTTTCTCATGATTGAAACATGATCAAAATCGGTACAGGGTCATAGACTTCTTGGCTATGCTAATAGGAAATATCTTCCCAAAACTGGACTCAACTTTCTCTCCATTTTTATTTATGACCCCCAAGAAAAAGTTGGCAACGTTTACACCGCTGAAAAACCAATAGAACTGTGACTGACGTTTCATAACAGACAATGCTTGTCTTGTGTGCCATTCCATGCCATTTCTGACAGTTAAGTGTTACATCCTCCAAAGTGTTGAAGCCTTAGGTTGGGATGTGGGGATGATATATAGCTTGGGTCCTGGGAGACACAGGCTGCGCCATTGCATTCCATCCTCTTCCACCTGGTGCTGTGCTTATGAGCTCAGTAAATCCCTTTTCATTTTGAGGAAGCTAATTATAGTGCAAACAGTTTGAGAGTAGCCATATAGAACTGGTTCCCTAGCCAGGTTCACTTTCTACCAGCTGTATAACCCAGGGTAGTTGAACCTCTCTGAACCTCAGCTTTCTCTTCTGTCGGATAAGAATACCTAAATGTGGGACTCTTGTATGGATTCAAGATGGCAATGCCTGTAATGAATGCAACTTGCATGAAGTCTGGTGGATGCTCCTCAGTGAATCAGTGGTAGCCCACAAACTTCATCTACCATGAAAACTTTCTCTCCTCAGCCTAACAGTGCCCCCAATTTATAACTCTTCATCCTTGGTGGATCCAATTTGGCCTAAGTCAAATGGACCTTATGTTCTAGATCCTGGCGGAGTCTTCTTTATCTTGCCAGTGCACACAGTTCTTTCAACAGGATACAGTATGCTTGTAACAGGTTTATTCCTGCATCCAGAGCTTCGTTATGATTCAGTCATCACTCTAATTTGGCTCAGCTCATGAAGCATCTGTTCACTTAGCAGACCAGCCTCTTTTATAGATTAGTCTAAATAGAGTTCTACTGTACTCATTGTTATCTCCCCCCTTCCTCTCCCAACCCAGCAGGTGCCTAAATAAACATTTGCTCAATATGGAGCAAGTCTTTGAATTGAAGGGGAAAAATGATCTATATTTTTCCCAAGACATTTTTCATTTAAAAAAATGCAACCACCTGAAAAGAAAAACAACATCACTGCTGTTTTTTACAGCTCACCATCACAAGACCAGTTGGCTATCTGGGGGTTGAGGAATGCCGTTACCTGCTCCTAGGTGGCACTCTGAGTTCAGAGGTCAAGAAGAATTTATTGATTACATATTTAGCTCCAGGTTCTGAGGAAAAGAGATGATTGGTACAGACCATGCCTTTGTGGGGCATATATTCTCTTAGAGATAAGTGTATACGCAAGTATCATGATGCCACTTTGAATTGGACTGAATTCATCCAGACTGTAACCCTTCCAGGCCATGAATAGCTAGAATCCACTAACTAGTCAGGCGTTTCAGGCTTCCAGGCACCACCTCTGTGTTCTGAAGGAAGAAAACCTGGATTCTGATCCCGCAACATCATCTGCTAGCTAAAGAGGCATTTGGTACAGTAATATCAATCCTGCTACAAATATTAGGGTTGTTTTCAAGATTAAACATGACAATATACCTAAAACACTTTGTAAACCATAAAATCTTGCATAACACATTGAGGGTTTAGTAGTTCTGATGTAGGCTTGTCCACATTTCTTATTCTGAACCTTCTAGGTTTTCAGGAGGCTAAAAAGGGAACTGAAATCTAGAATGCAGAGAAAGCTGAAAAAGCTACCTGCTGACAAGCTGTGCTCCACCCAGGTCTGCAGAAAAGCTTGTCAGCACCAGGACCAAGCCTCTTTCTTTGTCTATCCCCAATTACCCGCCTTGAGTAGAGCATACTTCTCTAAATTTGACTTAAATAAACATATAGCATGAGTTGCCTCATGAATATTTCTGCCAGGGGTTTCTCTCATTTTTCTGTATGATAAGAACACATTTTAGCCCTTATTATATGCCAGGAACTGTTTCAAGTACTTTGCATTTTTCAACATATGTAATTCTGCCAACGACTATATCCCCGTTTAGAGGAAAAGACACCATAAAGATTGAATAACTGATCTCAGGTTATAGAGCTAGTACATGGCACAGCTGTGACTCAATCTCAGGTAGTCCAGTGGCAAGGGTAACAGTCTTAACCACCATGCTCCTGGTGTTGGCACTTGAGTGCCCCTTGTAAAGATATTCTCCTCTGTGTGTCTGAACTGACCTCATGTTAAAACTTTTAATGACTTAGGGGCTTCCCTGGTGGTCCAGTGGCTGAGATTCTGCGCTCCCAATGCAGGGGACCCAGGTTTGATCCCTGGGAACTAGATCCCACATGCCGCAACTGAGAGTTTGCTTGCCACAACTAAAGATCCTGCATGCCACAGCTAAAGATCCTGCACTGGCAACAAAGATCCCACATGCCACAACTAAGATACCACATGCCACAACTAAGACCCAGCGCAGCCAAATAAATTAATAAATAAATATTTTTTTAAAACACTTTTTTTGGCTGTGTTGGGTCTTCGTTGCTGAGCACGGGTTTTCTCTAGTTGCAGTGAGCGAGGGTTTACTCTTGGTTGCGGTGTACGGGCTTCTCACTGCGGTGTCTTCTCTTGTTGTGGGGCACGGGCTCTAGGCGTGGGGTTTCAGTCGTTGTGGCTCACGGGCTTAGTTGCTCCACGGCATGTGGGATCTTCCCGTACCAGGGATCGAACACATGTTCCCTGCATTGGCAGACAGATTCTTAACCACTGCACCAGCAGGGAAATCCCTTCAAAAAAAAAAAAAAATATATTTTAATGACTTAACAACAATAGTCGAAAGAGCATAACATTCAAAGCCTTAAATAACTGTATTCAAACCCCAAGTCTGTGTGGGAGTATCACCCTTCCATAACTTTCCTGAGCCTCAACTTCATCTCTCTCTTTAGTTGTCTTCTAGCTGCCTCTCTATTTCACCTCCCATCACAGAGAAAAGTCTTGGGTTGTCTATAGTCTGTCAACCCTCAAACTATTGAAAATTACCATCTATCTACATTGGAGTGGCATTGCTAAAGGAATCTACAACCATTTCTCGATACCAAAACTAGTGAGTGCTTTGCCGTTTTCATCTTATGTGACAGCCCTAAGGTAGTCAATATTCTTTTCTTTTTTTTTTTTAGCAGGGGGGTTTGTTTGGTTTTATTATTGTGCCAATATTCTTGATAACTTCTTCCTTCTTGACGTTCTCTCTTGTCTTCAAGTCCATGACCCCACTCTCCCAACTTCCCTTCTCAGACTCTGGATTATTTTTCTCCATCTCCTTTGCAGGCTCTTGCTTCTCTTGAACTTTTTGAATATTGGTGTCTTTCAGGGCTCCATTCTCTACCCTCTTTTCTTCTCACTGTGCCTTCCTAGACAAGTTCATGTACACCTCGGCTTCACCAAGGGCTGATAACACATAAATATCTCTATTGACCTTAGATTTCACACCTTATTCTAGACACATATGTCCAACTGTTCACTTGCTGTTTCATACTGGATGCTCTGTGTGAACCTTAAATTCAACTTCTCCCTCAAAATTAATTTATCATTTTCCTCTTCCATCAAACTTGCTGTCCTCCCATAGGACTTAGTTAATCCACACTGCAAGCCAGAAGCCTGGAAGCAGTCCTAGATTTCTACATTTCCCCAACTGCCCTTATCTAGATACAGATATATCCATCTGTACTTTCCTCTTCATATCCACTTTCTAGGCCTTCATCACCTCCCATGAGGATTGTTTTAGGATTCGGGGGTTTCACATTCTCCAGTATCTCCACCACACAGCCAGCAGACTATTGATAACACAAACATGTAATCGTGTGTCATCACCTTGTTCAAAAAGCTTCAGTGGTATCCCATTGCCTATTCATTTCTAAACTTATTTTCAGATCACCAAGACCATTGGCAATCCGACCCTTGTTCTCTATTTTTTTCTTGTGCCCTTTCTCCATCCTCCAAACTGTATTCTAGATTATTTTAAAACTAAACCACAGGCAGTCCCCAAAATGACCCATGCTCTCTTATGCACCTATGCCTTTGCATGTGTCGTTTCTTCCTCTGCTCACCTTCCCAAACACCTAGAATGTGACAGGTAGGGTGTTCCTCTTGCCCACACAGCAAACTCCTATTCATCTTTCAAGTTCTAAAATATCACCTCAGTGAAGATCTCCTTGATCTTCTCAGGCAAACTTAGATATTCTTCCTAGAATGGAATAATTCTTTGCATTGTTGGTTTTCCAGGAAACCATGAGTTTCTTCAGAATAGGGACTCTCTTCCCACCTCTGCAGACCAATGCCTGGCAGAGCATCTGGCCCCATAGCCGGCATTTAATAGATGTTTGTTGGATAAGAGTGAATAATTTAATGGAAAAAAACTTGTATCTGTAAAGTTTTGCATGTGTGCATGTGTGTACTCTGTAGGTGGACAGCATGTAGACCTGTGATGAGTACTTATTTTTTAGACTTGAGTTCTATAACCCCAGGCTTTAAGTATTTATTTCATTCAGGATATTTCAGTAATTATTATAAGCATATCAATATATGTTGATCCCATGGCCAAAAAACTAGGTATAGTTTTCTGAAATAAACTTTAAAATGATTGTCTGTCAAATTGGGCATTAATGTATTACAACTTACTAAAGCACCTAAATAAAAATATTTTCCGGTATTAAACAACATTATATGCATTAAATAGCAGATGAATACAAACAAAAAAATATGCAAACCCTTAGATACCTTTCTTCTAACTGCTAAATTTTGTCCTGGTCCTCTTCTTTATATTCCCATGCATGAATACCAACTCTCCTTAATACTAGTGATTCTGATGTGTGAATAGCTTTGTGATTTCAATCCAGTTTGGCCTCAAAACTCTATTGGTCTCTTTCTTCTGGCCGAGAGTTTCTATTTTGATCAGATGCATTTTATGCTTTACAAACGCATAGAAAGGATATCGTTTATCAGATTTCCCATAACTTCATGATGAAGTAGTTGTCCAATACGAGCCTTACCAATAATTATGATTTCCCCTGTTCCTGTCAGAGATTTTTAAGCTGGAACTTGTGATGTTACTAATTTAAAAATCATCCATATAATTATATACATCATAATTACATGTCACATATATATTAAGCATTGTAGAATACAAAGTAATAAATTGTATATATGGTTTAAGAAGTATACAGCTGACCCTTGAACAACATGGGTTTGAATGGAACAGGTCCATTTATACGTGGATTTTTTCAGTAAATATGCACTCTAGTACTACAGGATCCACTGGTAGTTGAATCGTGTATGCAGAACAACAGATAATGGATATGGAGGACTAATTGTAAAGTTAAATGGAAATTTTCAGCTGTGCTGAGGGCTGGTGCCCCCAACCCCTGCTTTGTTCAAGGGTTAACTGTGTATGAAGACACTGATTCTCTTAGCATAGCTGATTCTCTTAGCATAGTTTAAACATCCAATTTGTTTACAAACCCAGTTCTAAATCACTCTTTTCTCAGTAAGAATTTCACATTGTGGTGAACTTAATGTAAATAAATTTTACTGAAATATCACATATATACAGAAAAATACACCAATCGTAAGTCTACAGCTCATTAACTTTACAAAGGGAACACCACCAAGCTCAAGATACAGGACATGTAGACACCCAAAGGCCTCCCTTGTGCCTTACCCATCATTAGCCTATGCCAAAGGTCACTATTTTTCTGACTTCATTCACCATGATGGCGTTGCTTTTAAACACCAAACACAGAATTTGAAGATGGTTCCAAACAGAGATAGAAAGGAAAGAGGTATAAGATTAAGTGACTTTTAGGTCCTTTCCAATCTTGAGATTCTATGATAAATGGTGTTTCCTACAACTCACCTCCACATAATTTTGGTGTAGCCCTTTGAGTTTTCCTTCCCAGCTATCATTTGGTTTCTTTTTAAATCTCTACTCTTCCTCTATCATTCCCCTCCATTTTCTATTCCACATATATTACTCAAAAAAACTCAATATTATCAAGAACTGTGAAAGAAACTCAAAGCCCATGGCACGTCGACAGCACACTTGTAAAATTTGAATCATCAGAGTAATGCAGCAATGTCACAGAAAACTTCGACAGTAAAACCAAAAAATGTGCCCCCAAACCAACCATGCTAATAAAGGAGCACATCAGTTCTACAAAGTATTTACACACATGCAATTTGCAGTTATTTATAAAGGCATCATGTCCTTTCATATCATAAGCTTTTTCCATGTAATAGCATAGTTAATATGATGATTAGAATCTGCATGGAATTACAGTAAGTGGATATAACACATTTTGTTTGAACAGCAATTTAGATGGCTTCCAGTGTTTCATTAGTGTATATAAAGCTGTATTGAACATCTCTTTGTACATATCTGCATTCTGCATGTGGACTGGTTACTTAGGACAGATTCCATATGTGTGAGGGTAGACATAGATGTTCATGTTCAAGGGAGCCCCCAAACACTTCCTGCTTTGCACTTTACTGGGTAAAGTAGAGGAGCAATGAATCTCCAAAAGTAGAGATTTGGATTTCATGAACTTTTCTGGCTTAAGAATCAGAAGGCAAATAAGCCATTTGTGCCTGGACCAGATCAATTAGTTAGGCACTCAGACATTTAACTTAGAAAATGGCTCAGGGCTGAACTCAGTATATTTGGGCTTTAGCCGCCACTATACACTGAGGTGGTAATTTCTCTGTCCCCACGGGTCTGTAAAATAGCCATCCAACTGACTTACTGTGATTATTGCTGCAACTTGAGATTTTGGCAAAAATCTATTATGTGGAGTACAAGGCCTGAAAGGAAACGTTTAACTTGTCGAAAATGAGTCTGGTCAGGAGGGAGAGAGAGAAAGTAAAAAAAGGCAGAGATGTAGATGGGGAAAAGGAAGGAGACAAAAGATTTCTTTTGGAATTACAGAACTTGAACACTGGAACTCATTGTCCCAGAGATAATTTTAGTCTATTACCTCAGCTCTGAAACTCTGTTTTTTAAAATTTCTCAGATACTAAGCTAGAGAAAAACTAAATTTTATTAGCTGATTAATTTAATATTATAAAATTAGGAATCACTTTTATCCTTGGCACTCAACTTTTATCTGATTAGCTTAATTAAAGAAGTGGTTTATTTAGAGGAAAGAACTGGTATAATTAAAATTTAGAGAAAATGCAATGTTTACTGAAAATTTGAGGAATTATCTCTATGTGCAGACTATTTTATTGGTGAAATGTATCACTTATCCTATGAACTATCCCTTATTTCTCATAGTCCATTCCTGGACCATATAACTATTTTTGGAATAGGCCAATGGAGATGATAAGAGAAAGTACAGATGGTGATGAAACAGTTTAATGAAGTCTTGAAATACGAACAGAAGCTCACCAACTAAGTGAAACATTTAATCAATATTTATCAAATACCTCTAATAATCCAGATTATTATTAAGGCTTTGGGTGGAAGGATATAAAACACAAATCCTCAAGGACAGAGGCACAGATCTGTAATTACAATAGACAGTCATCCCTCGATATCTGAGGGGGGATTTCTTCCAGGACACCCATGGTTACCCAAGTCCATGGATACTTGAGTCCCTTTTATAAAGTGGTGTATGGGGTATGTATTATAATAAGAGGGGAAAAAGAGGAAAGAGAAAAGGAAGGAAAAGGAGCACTGTTTGGAGCACCCAGACAAGATGGAGAGTCAGGGGACACTTCCTGGAGGAGGTCCCACTTGAGGTCAGTCTTAATGATAAGTAGGCATTCTTCAGGTGAATTTGGAAATGGGTAACAAGGTGGGGAGCCATATGGGTAGAAGAGGAAATAAGAAATAGCCTTTTGAAGAACCCGGGATTCCAATGGGAGGAAGTGAATGTGTTTGATGAGACAGCAGAACCAGCAGGCACTAGAAATCACAGTGCCTTGAATCTTAGTCTTTGCACTGTTGACTAGGAGTTGTGGAAGGTCCTTAAACAGGGGGCAACAGAGTCAGAGCTGAATGTTCAGTTGTTCACTGTGAGTGCAGTGGGAGGATGTACTGGAAAGTATAGGACTAGAGGAAGTTAAGAACAGCGAGGAGGCCGCCACAACGGTTCTGAAAAGGGGTCACACACTGATTTTATAAAGGGCCAGGTAGTGAATGCTTTAGACTTCTCAGCCACACGCTTTCTATTCAACTATCAGCTCTGCATTGTAGCACCAAATTAACCATAGACAATATAGCAATGAATGAACCTAGCTGTGTTCTGACAGCGTTTTATTTCCAGACAGTGAAACCTGGATTTCATATCATTTTCACATGTCATGAAATAATATTTTTGATTTTTTCCAACCATTTAAAAATGTGAAAAACATTCTACTTGTTCAGAGGCAACAGGATGGCAACTAATGTATTACAGTAGATGTGAGAAGGGAGCTAATAGGTGGATTTGAAAAGCCTGTAATACAGGACTCAGTGGTTGACCGGGTTTTGCTGGTCAGTTAGGAGTGGTGTCAAGAATCACTCTCAGTGTTGTGGCTTGAGACCCTGGGTGGAAGGTGGCCTCCGACCAGATAGAGGACACGGAATGGGAGAGGGGTGTGGACACTGGGAAATGCAGAGGTTGACAAATGCCTTCCTTTCTCTATAATTCAGGCTTCAGGAATTCTGGTATATGGAATCCTCCTTAGGAAAATATTTTGAATTTCATGTGTTTTGAGTAATTTTGTTGTTCTTAGCAAGTGCTTCCTTACATTTTGGGGCAGAAGAAATTTTTTCACTATAGAAAATGGCCAAGAGAAATTAATGTTCATTACTAATATCAGTCTTTTAAAATATATCACCTCCTTTGACGTTTTCAGAAAACTGTCTCAAATAAGCCCCAAATGCAAATGTGACCCATATGCTAGTGCCATATATCTGGCTGTATACACACTGCATTAAAAAACTCGCTCAGGCTAGAATTTTTTTATCATTCCTGCATCGAATAACTCTCATGAAATAATTAGGAGGTACACAAACTAATGATAAATGTTAGCTTTTTGAAATGGGTTTTGAGGAAATTATCATAATCTGATTATGCAGCTTCAAAGAACCTTTCCCAAGCTTGTTTTTTCCTCATCTGACCCAATCCACAACTGTCTGTGGCCAGAACAGCCTCTGCATGAGGATTTATGATGAGGGTTTAGAACTGCCAGCAGAATCACTTCTCCCTAAATCATGAATATTCATAGAGGAGAACAGGGACTGGGGATGGCTTCCTGCCTCCTGAGCGACTCCTCTGGTCAAGGTCCAATTCTAACAAATGAAGGAGAAAGCAAGAAACATTAAAATTGGGAAATAAACTGCAGTTTTTCTTCAAGTATAGCAGAGCAGAGTGGTTTGGTAAGTAAAGATCATGGGTGGACATCTAAGAGACCCAGTTTTCCCTTTACCTAGCTCTATACCTTGTTCAAGTTACTTCACTTCTCTAAGCAGGTAAAAATCACACCAACATGGACAGTGTATCACAGATAAAATACAACATAATAATAATATTTACTATTACTCTTGTTAATTTTATTACTGTTTTACTAAAATCTCAGGGTGTAATTTCAGCTAAACTCATTATAGGCAATGTTTTATATTAAACCTTAGAAAGTCACTAGAAGGTAGAATGACTCAGTTATTTTTTGTGAATGTACTGTGCTGAAACTTGGCTTTTTCGCATGGTATTTTACAACAACCCTACAATGAATTAATAATCATCTACATTTTATAGATGAAGATAATAGAGTTCTAAGGGATTAGTACAGTAACGTCACTAGGATAGTCTGGGTTGGCTAGGCTCTGCTGTGATAATAAAAAAAAATGATCCTCTGACTTGAATAGAATAAATGCTTTATTATTAATATTATTATTGAGGTATAATTGACATGCAACATTATATTAGTTTCAGGTGTGCAACATAACGATTCAATATTTGTATACATTGTGAATGAGCAGCAAAATGTCTAGTTAACATCTGTCACCATACATAGTTACAGAACTTTTCTTGTAAACTTTTAAGGTCTACTTTCTTAGCAACTTTCAAATATACAATATAGCATTATTAACTATAGTCACCATGCTGTACCTTACATCCCCGTGACTTATTTATTTTACAGCTGAAAGTTTGTACATTTTGACTCCTTTCACCCATTTTCTCTACTCCTCGCCCCGCCTGTGGCAACCACCAGGCTATTCTTAGCATCTATGAGCTTTTCATTTTCTTTGTAGGTTTCACATACAAGTGATATCATACAATATTTGCCTTGTTCTATCTGACTTACCACATTTAGAGTAATGCCATGTTGTCACAAATGGCAGGAGTTCATGCCTTTTTATAGCCAAATAATATTCCGTTATGTATACATACCACATTTCCTTTATCTACTCATCCATCTGTGGACACTTAGGTTATTTCCACATCTCGACTATTATAAATAATGCTGCAATGAACATTGGGATGCATATGTCTTTTCCAGTCAGTGATTTCATTTTCTTCAGGTAAATACCCGGAAATGGAATTACTGGATCATATGGTAGTTTTATTTTTAATTTTTTGAGGAACGTCCATGCTGGTTTTCATTGTCACCGCACCAATTTACATTCTTGCCAATGGTGCACAAGGGTTCCCGTTTCTCCATATCCTTGCCAACACTTGTTCTTTCTTGTCTTTTTGATAATAGCCATTCTAACAGGTGTGAGTTGATATCTCATTGTGGTTTTGATTTGCATTTCCCTGATGATTAGTGATCCTGAGTGTCTTTTCACGTGCCTATTGGCCATCCAAATGTCTTCCTTGGGAAAATGCGTACTCAAATCCTCTGACCATTTTTAATTTGATCCTTCATCCTTTTTTCCCTATTGAGTGGTGTGAGTTCTTTTTATATTTTGAATAGTAACCCTTTATCAGATATATGATTTGCAAATATTTTCTCCCATTCAGCAGGTTGCCTTTTCATTTTGTAGATGGTTTCCTTTGCTTGCAGAAGCTTTTTAGTTTGATGTAGTCCCACTTGTTTATTTTTGCGTGTGTTGCTAAAGGCTTTCTTACGATCACATAATTACCAAGAAGTACAATAACATGTTGTACTAGTATACTATTTCTAATTTTTTAAAGTGATGATGAGTTCAGTGATAGCACTTAATATGCAGAGCAACCCTCTGTGGTAAGTTGAGCTGAAAAGATTATCCCCATTTGTTAGATGAGTAAGCTAAGGCAAAGAATCCTTTGCCTGGTATCACACAAAGTTAATACCAAAGCAGGGCCAAACTCAGGGTTCCTGATTCTTGGGATTGTGATGTGAAACCTATACACCAACATTTGCCTAAAAAGTGTTAGTGACACCAAAAAGAATATTTGGACCAAATATATTTAGGAAGTAGAAAATTGAAAAAATAAAATAAAAGGATTTTTGTTGTTGTTGTTGCAGGATCTCCCCAAAATCTGAAGATACCTGTGCATTATGAGTGTTTTAGGTGGAGCTGTACATTTCTTTTCCAAATTTTTATGACCATAAAACCCTCTTCTCTTCTAATGTCTCATAGTACACAGCACACCTTTAGGGACATGCTGCCCATCATACCGCCATCACTTTACAGAATATCAGCTGCGCCACCCCCTTCATCTTTCTTCAAAATGAAATCTAGACAAAGAGCTCCTGCCTCCCGCAAGTGCAGAGCTTCAAGTGAGGGATAGCCTTCAGCATTCTTTGATGAAGCAAAAGAATCAGCTTAGTTGGAGGTTCCTTCTCACTTCTCCCTTCTCTCTCCTACACACTCACACACAGCAACACACAAATAAACAAGTCATGTTCATTTTCTAATCAGAATTCTACCCTAGAGGAGTATCATTATTCTGCTCTTCCCATGTCTGTGAAATGCAGGCCTCTTTGTACAAAGATAAAGGAAGTTTCTCTTCTCACCACAGATTGCCTGTCTTTCAAAACACATTTGGTGGTCCCTTCAGTCCATTACCGGAGTCTGAAAAGAAAATCACATGGTAATGAAGAGCAGTCACCATGCACGCAGCACCGTAATCGTAATGGCTGGGATTATGGGCCCCATTTTCCTCACGTTTGTTTGCAGATGCCTTACTTTGATCTGCATTCCACACTGCGGTGCCCAGTGCCCGTGTTTGAGGCTGACATAATTTGCTACCTCATGTTTTACATTTCCAGGGGCTGTCTCTTTCTTTTCTGGCACCAAGGAGGGTCTGACTCAGTGGGAATAGTTGGAGCTCACTATTCCCATGCCACTGTGTCTGCCCACTCTGCTCCCTTGCCTGGCACAGACAGCCTCCCCCAGGCCAACATTATTAGCCACCAAATAATACTCACTCACCTCCAAAACACCATTGTCCTTCACATTGTGTACTTTGTCAACCTTTTTAAACGCCTGCATCTAATACGAAATTATTTTAAGTCAACACAGTCCATTCTTCATTAATTGGTAAAGTAGCTAAGGCTAAAAGAAATGAAATAATTTGCCCACGTTCACTCAGCTGGTAAGAGCAGGTGGGAATTTGAACCCAGGTTTCTCTGACTTCAAAGTCATCCCCAAGAGGGACAGTGCTGTGCTGTGGCGAAGATCGTGGGCATTGGAGTCAGGGTGCAAGACCCAGCAAAGCCATTGATTAACTGTGACTCCTTGAGAAGTTTCCATACCTCTTTGCACCTAGTTTTCACACTGGTGAGAATGAAGATCCCTTGCAGTACTGCTCGAGGGGTTAAGTGAGATATCACAGATATTAAATCTACTAAAGACCAAACAGTATTTGTTCCCTTCCTTTTTTTTTTTTTAACATCTTTATTGGAGTATAATTGCTTTACAATGGTGCGTTAGTTTCTGCTGAATAACAAACTGAATCAGCTATACATATATCCCCATATCCCCTCCCTCTTGCGTCTCCCTCCCACCCTCCCTAGCCCACCCCTCTAGGTGATCACAAAGCACCGAGCTGATCTCCCTGTGCTATGCAGCTGCTTCCCATTAGCTATCTGTATTACATTTGGTAGTGTATATATGTCCAGGCCACTCTCTTACTTCATCCCACCTTACCTTCCCCCTCCCCAAGTCCTCAAGTCCATTCTCTACATCTGTGTCTTCGTTACTTCCTGCCCCTAGGTTCTTCAGAAACACTTTTTTTTTTTTTTTTTTTTAGATTCCATATATATGCATTAGCATACAGTATTCGTTTTTCTCTTTCTGACTTACTTCACTCTGTATGACAGACTCTAGGTCCATCCACCTAACTACAAATAACTCAATTTTGTTTCTTTTTATGGCTGAGTAATATTCCATTGTATATATGTACCACATCTTCTTTATCCATTCATCTGTCGATGGACACTTAGTTTGCTTCCATGTCCTGGCTATTGTAAATAGAGCTGCAATGAACATTGTGGTGCATGACTCTTTTTGAATTATGCTTTTCTCAGGGTATAGGCCCAGTATTAGGATTGCTGGGTCATACGGTAGTTCTATTTCTAGTTTTTTAAGGAACCTCCATACTATTCTCCATAGTGGCTGTACCAATTCACATTCCCACCAGCAGTGCAAGAGGGTTCCCTTCTCTCCACACCCTCTCCAGCATTTATTGTTTGTAGATCCTTTGATGATGGCCATTCTGACTGGTGTGAGATGACACCTCAATGTATTTTGATTTGCATTTCTCTGATGATTAGTGATGTTGAGCATCCTTTCATGTGTTTGTTGCAATCTGTATATCTACTTTGGACAAATGTCTATTTAGGTCTTCTGCCCATTTTTGGATTGAGTTGTTTGTTTTTTTGATATTGAGCTGCATGAGCTGCTTGTATATTTTGGAGATTTATGCTTTGTCAGTTACTTTGTTTGCAAATATTTTCTCCCACTCTGAGGGTTGTCTTTTTGTCTTGTTTATGATTTCCTTTGCTGTACAAAAGCATTTAAGTTTCCTTAGGTCCCATTTGTTTATTTCTGTTTTTATTTCATTTCTCTAGAAGATGGATCAAAAAGGATCTTGCTGTGATTTATGTCATAGAGTGTTCTGCCTATGTTTTCCTCTAAGAGTTTGATAGTGTCTGGCCTTACATTTAGGTCTTTAATCCATTTTGAGTTTATTTTTGTGTGTGGTGTTAGGGAGTCTTCTAATTTCATTTTTTACATGTAGCTGTCCAGTTTCCCAGCACCACTTATTGAAGAGGCTGTCTTTGCTCCATTGTATATTCTTACCTCCTTTATCAAAGATAAGGTGACCGTATGTGCATGGGTTTATCTCTGGGCTTTCTATCCTGTTCCATTGATCTATATTTCTGTTTTTGTGCCACTCCCATACTGTCTTGATTACTGTAGCTTTGTAGTATAGTCTGGACTCTGGTAGCCTGATTCCTCCAGCTCTGTTTTTCTTTCTGAAGATTGCTTTGGCTATCTGAGGTCTTTTGTGTCTCCATACAAATTGTGAAATTTTTTGTTCTAGTTCTGTCAAAAATGCCATTGGTGGTTGATAGGGACTGCATTGAATCTGTAAATTGCTTTGGGTAGTATGGTCATTTCCACAGTGTTGATTCTTCCAATCCAAGAACATGGTATATCTCTCTATCTGTTTCTATCATCTTTTATTTATTTCATCAGTGTCTTATAGTTTTCTGCATACAGGTCTTTTGTCTCCTTAGTTAGCTTTATTCATAGGTATTTTATTCTTTTTGTCGCAGTGGTAACTGGGAGTGTTTCCTTAATTTCTCTTTCAGATTTTTCATCATTAGTCTGTAGGAATGCAAGAGATTTCTGCACATTAATTTTGTATCCTGCAACTTTACCAAATTCATTGATTAGCTCTGGCAGTTTTCTGGTAGCATCTTTAGGATTCTCTATGTATAATATCATGTCATCTGCAAACAGTGACAGTTTTACTTCTTCTTTTCTGATTGGGATTCCGTTTATTTATTTTTCTTCTCTGATTGCTCTGGCTAAAACTTCCAAAACTATGTTGAACAATAGCAGTGAGAGTGGGCAACCTTGTCTTGTTCTTGATCTTAGTGGAAATGGTTTCAGTTTCACCATGGAGAACAATGTTGGCTGTGGGTTTGTAATATATGGCCTTTATTATGTTGAGGTAAGTTCCCTCTATGCCTACTTTCTGGAGGGTTTCTATCATAAATAGCTGTTGAATTTTGTCAAAAGCTTCTTCTGCATCTATTGAGATGATCATATGGTTTTTACCCTTCAATTTGTTAACATGGTGTATCACATTGATTGATTTACATATATTGAAGAATCCTTGCATTCCTGGAATAAACCCCACTTGATCATGGTGTATGATCCTTTTAATGTGCTGTTGGATTCTGTTTGCTAGTATTTTCTTGAGGATTTTTGCACCTATGTTCATTAGTGATATTGGCCTGTAGTTTTCTTTTTTTGTGATATCTTTCTCTGGTTTTGGTATCAGGGTTATGGTGGCCTCATAGAATGAGTTTGGGAGTGTTCCTCCCTCTGCTATATTTTGGAAGAGTTTGAGAAGGATAGGTGTTAGCTCTTCTCTAAATGTTTGATAGAATTTGCCTGTGACTCCATCTGGTCCTGGGCTTTTGTTTGTTGGAAGATTTTTAATCACAGTTTCAATTTCAGTGCTTGTGACTGGTCTGTTTATATTTTCTATTTCTTCCTGGTTCAGTCTCAGAAGGTTGTGCTTTTCTAAGAATTTGTCCATTTCTTCCACATTGTCCATTTTATTGGCATATAGTTGCTTGTGGTAATCTCTCATGATCCTTTGTATTTCTGCAGTGTCCATTGTTACTTCTTCTTTTTCATTTCTAATTCTGCTCCTTTGAGTCTTTTCCCTTTTTTTGGATGAGTCTGGCTAATGGTGTATCAATTTTGTTTATCTTCTCAATGAACCAGCTTTTAGTTTTATTGATCTTTGCTATCCTTTTCTTCATTTCTTTTTCATTTATTTCTGATCTTTATGATTTCTTTCCTTCTGCTAACTTTGGGGGGGGGGTTGTTCTTCTTTCTCTAATTGCTTTAGGCGTAAGGTTAGGTTGTTTATTTGAGATTTTTCAGGTTTCTTGAGGTAGGATTCTATTGCTATAAACTTCCCTCTTAGAACTGCTTTTGCTGCATCCCATAGGTTTTGGTTCATCGTCTTTTCATTCTCATTTGTTTCTAGGTATTTTTTGATTTTCTCGTGATTTCTTCAGTGATATCTTGTTTTTTTAGCACTGTATTGTTTAACCATTTGTATTTTTTTGCAGTTTGTATTTGTATTTTTTACATTTTTTTCCTGTAATTGATATCCAGTCTCATAGTATTGTGGTTGGAAAAGATACCTTATACGATTTCAATTTTCTTAGCTTTGCCAAGGCTTGATTTGTGACCCATGATACGATCTCTCCTAGAGAATGTTTCATGAGCACTTGAGAAGAGAGTGTATTCTGTTGTTTTGGATGGAATGTCCTATAAATATCAATTAAGTCCATTTTGTTTACTGTGTCATTTAAGCTTCTGTTTCCTTATTTATTTTCAGTTTGGATGATCTGTCCATTGGTGAAAGTGGGGTGTTAAAGTCCCCTACTATTATTGTGTTAGTGTTGATTTCCCCTTTTATGGCTGTTAGCATTTGTCTTATGTATTGAGGTGCTGCTATGTTGGGTGCATAAATATTTACAATTGTTATATCTTCTTCTTGGATTGATCCCTTGATCATTATGTAGTGTCCTTCTTTGTCTCTTTTAATAGTCTTTATTTTAAAGTCTATTTTTTCTGATATGAGCATTGCTACTCCAGGTTTCTTTTGATTCCCATTTCCATGAAATATCTTTTTCCATCCCCTCACTTTCAGTCTGTATGTGTTCCTAGGTCTGAAGTGGCTCTCTTGTAGACAGCATATATATGGGTCTTGTTTTTGTATCCATTCAGCCAGTCTGTGTCTTTTGGTTGGAGCATTTAATCCATTTACATTTAAGGTAATTATCGTTATATATGTTCCTGTTACCATTTTTTTTTAATTTGTTTTGGGTTTGTTATTGTAGGTCGTTTCCTTCTTTTGTTATTCCTGCCTAGAAAATTTCCTTTAGCATTTGTTGTAAAGCTGGTTTGGTGGTGCTGAATTCTCTTAGCTTTTGCTTGTCTGTAAAGGTTTTCATTTTTCCTCAAATCTGAATGAAATCCTTGCTTTGTAGAGTAATCTTGGTTGTAGGTTTTTCCCTTTCATCACTTTAAATATGTCCTGCCACACCCCTTCTGGCTTGCAGAGTTTCTGCTGAGAAATCTGCTGTTAACCTTATGGGGATTCCCTTGTATGTTATTTGTTGCTTTTCTCTTCCTGCTTTTAATATTTTTTCTTTGTATTTAAGTTTTGATAGTTTGATTAATATGTGTCTTGGTGTGTTTCTCCTTGGATTTATCCTGTTTGGGGCTCTCTGTGCTTCCTGGACTCGATTGAGTATTTCCTTTCCCATATTAGGGAATTTTTCAACTATAATCTTTTCAAATATTTTCTCAGTCCCTTTTATTTCTGTTCTTCTTCTGGACCCCTACAATTTGATTGTTGGTACTTTTAATGTTGTCCCTGAGGTCTCTGAGACTGTCCTCAATTCTTTTCATTCTTTTTTCTTAATTCTGCTTTGAGGTAGTTATTTCCACTATTTTATCTTCCAGGTCACTTATCCATTCTTCTGCCTTAGTTATTCTGCTATTGATTACTTCTATAGATTTTTTCATTTCATTTATTGTGTTGTTCATCATTGTTTGTTTGCTCTTTAGTTCTTCTAGGTCCTTGTTAAATGTTTTTTGTATTTTCTCCATTCTATTTCCAAGAGTTTGGATCATCTTTACTATCATTACTCTGAATTCTTTTACACATAGACTGCCTATTTTCTCTTCATTTGTTTGGTCCGGTGAGTTTTAACTTTGCTCCTTCATCTGCTGTGTGTTTCTCAGTCCTCTCATTTTGCTTAACTTACTGTGCTTGGGGTCTCCTTTTCGCAGGCCGCCTGTTCATAGTTCACGTTCTTTTTGGTGTCTGCCCCCGGTGGGTAAGGTTGGTTCAGTGGGTTGTGTAGGCTTCCTGGTGGAGGGGACTGGTGCCTGTGTTCTGGTGGATGAGGCTGCATCTTGTCTTTCTGGTGGGCAGGACCATGTCCAGTGGTGTGTTTTGGGGTGTCATTGAATTTATGATTTTAGGCAGCCTCTCTGCTATGTGTGGGGTTGTGTTCCTGTCTTGCTAGTTGTTTGGCATGGGGTGTCCAGCCACTGGGGCTTGCTGGTCATTGAGTGGAGCTGGGTCTTTGCATTGAGATGGAGATTTCTTGGAGAGCCCTTGCCAATTGATATTACATGGGGCCTGGACATCTCTGGTGGTCCAGTGTCCTGAACTCAGCTCTCTCACCTCAGAGGCTCAGACCTGACACCTGGCCAGAGCACCAAGACCCTGACAGCCACATGGCTCAGAAGAAAAGGGAGAAGAAAAAAGAAATAAAATAAAATATATTTATTAAAATTAAAAAATATTTTTAAAATAAAAAGTAATAAATAAGAGAGCAACCAAACCAATAAACAAATCCACCAATGAAAACAAGTGCTAAAAACTATGCTAAGATAAACATAAAAATCAGAAACTAGTCATTCGCATACAGCAAACCCCAAGTCTGCAGTTGCTCCCAGAGTCCACTGCCTCAATTTTGGGATTCAGGTATTCCACAGGGTACATCCAGTTGATTGTGGAGATTTAATCTGCTGCTCCTGAGGCTGCATGGAGAAATTTCCCTTTCTTTTCTTCGTTTGCACAGTTCCTGGGGTTCAGCTTTGGATTTGGACCCGCCTCTGCATGTAGGTCACTCTCTGGCATCTGTTCTTTGCCCAGACAGGAGGGGGTTAAAGGAACGGCTGATTAGGGGGCTCTGGCTCACTCAGGCCGGGGGAAGGCAGCAGTACGGAATGCGGGGTGAGCCTGTGACACAGGCAGAGGCTGGCGTGGCCTTGCAACAGCCTGAGGTACGCCATGTCTTCTCCCAGGAAATTTGTCCCTGGATCACGGGACCCTGGCAGTGTCAGGCTGCACAGTCTCCCGGGAGGGGAGGAGGTGTGGAGAGTGACCTGTGCTTGCACACAGGATTCTTGACGGCTGCAGGAGCAGCCTTAGCGTTTCATGCGCATCTCCAGTGTCCGCACTGATAGCCGTGGCTCACACCCATCTCTGGAGCTTGTTTAGGCTATGCTCTGAATCTCCTCTCCTCACGCACCCTGAAACAATGGTCTCTTGCCTCTTCGGCAGTTCCAGACTTTTTCCCGGACTCCCTCCCGGCTAGATGTGGTGCACTAGCCCCCTTCAGGCTGTGTTCGTGCTGCCAACCCCAGTCCTCTCCCTGAGATCTGACCTCTGAAGCCCAAGCTTCAGCTCCCAGACCTCACCTGCCCTGGTGGGTGAGCAGACAAGCCTCTCGGGCTGGTGAGTGCTGGTCGGCACTGATCCTCTGTGCGGGAATCTCTCTGCTTTGCCCTCCGCAGCCCTGTTGTTGTGCTCTCTTCTGTGGCTTCGAAGCTTCCCCCCACCCATCCCCCTGTCTCCGCCAGTGAAGGGGCAGAGTATGTGGAAACTTTTCCTCCTTCACAGCTCCCTTCCAGAGGTGCAGGTCCCATCCCTATTCTTTTGTCTCTGTTTTTTTTCTTTTGCCCTACCCAGGTACATGGGGAGTTCTTGCCTTTGGGGAAGTCTGAGGTCTTCCACCAGCATTCAGTAGGTGTTTTGTAGGAGTTGATGTATTTGTGAGGAGGAAGGTGATCTCCTCATCTTACTCCTCTGCCATCTTGAAGGTCCTCCTCCCTTCCTTTTTTATCATAATATAAATCTAAACTTGAAAGGATATTGGGCTGATGGGCAATATTTTCCTGCTTCTTCTTATGTTTCCATATTTACAAAATTTTAATATTGGCCGTATGTGACTCAGTCCCCAGAAAATTGTGTGTGTGTGTGTGTTGTGTGTGTGTGTATCTCCACTCATTTATTCATTCATATAAAATAAAAATATAGCAATCAAAGAGGTCCCAACTAATAACAAGAGGAAAGGTAGGAGAATGATTCTGAGTTTTGGATTACTGAGCCTCTTTCCTCCTTCCTTTCCATTCAAAGTGACAGTCTCAAACCCTCAGCTTTTTAGAGACACTTTTGGGAGAACTGGAGATCTTCTTGGTGCTGCGCTCCAGAATGGAACTGTCAGAGGAGCTGAGTCCTTGGTCCCCTTGCTCCCTGTGTGACCCCAAGCTCTGCACCTCAACTCCCTGAGCTTTAGCTCCTGCATTGATAAAATGAGGATATTAGTAACTGTTGCAGAGGACTTGTTGAGAGGATTAAATGAGTTGCTGCAAGGATGAGCGCCAGACCAGCAGCAGTCATTATAACATGATCATTATTTCACTTACATTAAGACTAGAGGTCCCAGCTCAGCGTGGCTTTTCAAGGCTGGCCTCACATTCTTTGAATACTGTCTTCCCCCTGTGTTCTCAGCTGGAGTGGTTGAAAAGCACATTTTCCATTTTCCTCTAGAAACAAAAAAAATTGCTGTATGCCACACTCCCCTAAGGTCACCTGAGAGACTTTTATAACTTTTGTGCATTGAGGCCACACTCTGTGCATGTGCCGTGGCTGTGCTGTGCCAGGAGTATTCACGTCTAGTCCTAACAGCAACCCTGCAAGCTGGCTATCAGCACGATGGTTTTTTCAGGTTCGGAAACCAAGGCATCGCGAATGTAGGTAACATACCCAAGGCGAGATGCAGTCAGACTCAGGACGAAACCTCAGGGGTCTGTCCTCAGAGTGTTTTCTCCTGTTATGCCATTCTGCCTCTTTAGGAAAAGAAATGCGGAGGGAACTGCCACATGCCACCTGTCATTTCTCTAAATTTAGACATAAAATAATAACCATCCGGGCTTCCCTGGCGGCGCAGGGGTTGAGAGTCCGCCTGCCGATGCAGGGAACACGGGTTCATGCCCCGGTCCGGGAGGATCCCACGTGCCGCGGCGCGGCTGGGCCCGTGAGCCGTGGCCACTGAGCCTGCGCGTCCGGAGCCTGTGCTCCGCAACGGGAGAGGCCACAACAGTGAGAGGCCCGCGTACCACAAAAAAAAAAAAAAAAAAAAAACAACATAAATAGGAGGAGAGAGTGCAAGCTCTACTCCTCTGTGATTCTCTTCCATCGCTGTTCCATGTGTCTTGAAGGGAGCCAGCCAAACAGGTAACAGAAGAATAACCATCAGAGATTCAGAGTTTAACGTTATTCTACAGTGAATGAGTGGATGAAGGGATGGATTTCTTTCACACATGTTTGTTTGTTAGAGATTTACTGTGTGCAAAAATAAAATGTATGCTTCATAAATACTATGCTCTGGGATCTCAGCATAAGCTGTATCCTAAAAGTTCAGGTCCATGTCCCAGGGCTCTCAATCCTTAGGCAAGTCACTCTGCCTCTCAGAGCTCAGGTTACTCGCAGACGAGGCACTTTTCAGCCTCAGTGTGCTGAGAGTCAGCATTTATTTATTTGCAAGTTAATATCTTGTCTCTCTTGTCTGTTTCCCCCAAAGGGTACTCAGTGACAGAAAAACACAAGCACACAAGTGGAGAGGGTAGTTAAAGGAGGAATCAGCAACCATGCAGAGAAAGGGGAGAAAATTGTACTAAAAACATGGATAAAATAATTACTATAATTGAGCAGTAAATAACATAGTAATTTATCTAGGCTTTTAATTAATTAGTCTGCAGTTGATGCTTTTTTGTCTGTCTGTTCCAGTTCTAATCTTGAATATCCATGATGAAGAGGATCTAGGGAAACCAGTCTTGGGCTAGAGCAGCAGGGAAGCAGGGCGGAAGATGCTTCTTATTATCACAAAATCTCTAAATCTATTCCAAATGTTAATTGAGTTTGCACGTCCGAAAGAGTCAAAGGGAAAATCTGCGCTTACCCTATAGCTCTCAAACCACTGCCTTATTGCAGAGGGACACTTCTCATAGAGGCCTGAGCGAGTTTCTCTTGTCCACGGGTTGCCCTGTCTTACGTACATCTCCCTTCCACCTTGGCTCAGCGTTACTCGTGTTCCTCTACTCTCACCTCTGGGCTCTGAGGTCAGAGACGGTGATGCCTGGTTCAATTTTGCAGATATTAAAAAAGAAATCCCTGCATGAAAAAATGGATAATAGCCAGAATTATATGATATAGTCAACCCCAATGGCACGTTTTATTAAGTCCTTCATATCTTAGGCATTTCACAGACATTTATAGATCTTCACTACATGCCCAGCTCTGTGCTAGGCACAGGGGGCTCCCTGTCTAGCCAGACTGATAAGAAGCCATCACTTGGAGTAGCCTTCTAGGTACTGTTGTAGAGCAGGGTTTCTCAACACCAGCACTGTTGACATTGGGGGATGGGTAATTCTATCGTGGGAAGCTGTTCCTGTGCAGTGTAGTATGTTCAACAGCACCCCTGAGCTCTAATCACTAAATGCCAATAGTTGTGACAGTCAAAAATGTCTCCAAACATTGCCAGATGTCCTCAGGTGGCACAGTCTCCCCTGGACTGCAGTAGAGGAGCCCAGAGGGCCCGCAGGCTCATGGAGTAAGGAGTAACATGGTATCACCAACTCCAGGTCAGAGCACAGCGTAGTGTTATGATCAAGACCACAGACAGAGCCAAACAGCCAGCATCTGTATCCTTGCCTTCCACTTTCTAGCTGTGTGACTTGGGATCAGTGACTTAACCTCTCTGTGCCTCGGTCTCCTTATATGTAAAATGGGGATAATGATAGTACCTGCCTCCTGGAATTGTAAGGGTTATGATAGTACATTATGTTGGGTTATTTTGGTGCCCATCTTCCCTCTAGGCAGTGAACTTCTCGCGGATAAGAGCCTGTGATTGCACCTCTTTTTCTAGACACAGAACAGTTTTCCCTCCAAGTTTGCTTCAGCACTAATAAGGGAGTGTGAAGCATTGGATTCTTCTGAGTTTAAACCCTGGTCCTCTCACCAAATTGCTGAACCAAGTCAACCTCAGCACCTCTCAGCACCTCAGATTCTGCACCTGCCAGTAAGGAGATAATAGCTATAAGGAATGACCAATAACCATTGAGGGTTGTTGAGAAGAATAATGGAATTAATCAATCGATATAAAAGTCTTTGTCCCCAAGTGTGGTCCCTCATATATTACCAAATATATGTCTGAATCTAAGAAAAGATGTCCTGCCAGGGGAGGACAGAGGTGACTTCCATGCTCCATGTTGCCCAAGGGAGAGTGCTCATGCCCAGAGACAGTGTCTGTTCCATGGCAACCCTGTTGTCAAATGGAATATTGAATCCAACCCTCCCTGCACCAAGTAAGTAACACATATACACTGGGCTGACGAGCAGGGTCTGATAGCAGTCCACAGTGATGTCCGCTGGGCCTCTTAGCCAGCTGTGAGGGCCCTTAGTTGGCCCAGGGGACTTTGGTCCACTTCACGCCCCCCCCCTCCAAGGCATTTGGGCCATTCCACCTCAAAGCTTTCTTGCATCACCTGGACTTTGAATTTCCTCAGCCCAAATCATCAGCTGATTCACATTCTCAAAGCAAGAGTTCATCTCCCTAGAAGTTCCAAAACTGTCATCCTTAAAACTCCTGGTGGTGGCCCATCACCCAACTTCAAGGCCCCCTCCAGAGATCCAGCCCCTGTCCACCTCTGTGGCCACTCTCCCCGCCCCCACTCGTTCCCCACCTTGTACCGCACCCTCCAGGCCCAAGGAATCCCCCCAGAGTCTTTGCCCTCTCGAGTATTGCTGATTTTGCACTTGCCAGAATGCCCCCTCCTTTGTCCACTCAGAAACTTTCCAGCCATCCTCCCCATGCGTGTTCACCAGGTAGGGTTAAAGGGCCTGTCCCAGGGGTTCTCTCTTGCATGCTACTCTCACCTCTGCTCTATTATGATCTCAGATGCTGAGCCATCTGCTGGATCTCAAGGGTCATGAGCTACCTGAGAGCCTGGTCTGGACTTTCATGTTGAAAACTGAATCTGGGGACACCTCCTTGCCTCCAACTCCGGCACCGTGGTGCTGTCCCTGCTCTGCCCCTCATCAACGCCCTACGCCAGTGTCCTCAAATAAAATGTATCCACTCCGGCCATCATGTGAACTGAGCAGGGTTTTTTTTTGTTTTTTTTGTTTGTTTGTGTTTTTTGTGGTACGCGGGCCTCTCACTGTTGTGGCCTCTCCCGTTGCATGTGGGATCTTCCCAGACCGGGGCACGAACCCGTGTCCCCTGCATTGGCAGGCGGACTCTCAACCACTGCGCCACCAGGGAAGCCCGAACTGAGCATCCTACAGCACACTGCCTTCACCTCCCCCCTGGCCTCCCTCTCTCCTCCTCTGTGCCTTCTGTCCTCTGCTCAGCAGATCAATCCTGCGTTTGTTTCACGCAGAGCATCTTCATCAACTTCGCCAACACCTTGGGAACAGATGATATCCAATCTCCCCAGGACCCTCCTGCCGTAGCAGTCTAATCAAAGCAAAACCCAACAGAGTGGATCTCTCTCTTGGAAAATCATTTGCCTGCTGCGAAGAGAATACATTTTTCTCTGTCTCATTATACCTGTATTCTCAGTGACTGATGTGGGACCTGACTTAAAATAGATGTTTGTTGGATGCCTGAATGAATGGACCTCTGAGGTGATAAATGTGAAAGTGATTATAGACTGAAAAGAATCTGCAATATCAGTTATCATATCAATTCTATTATTTTATGACAATAGTTAGTAAATAGTTGGATGCAAGCGGCCCTGCCACGGGCATCCCTTTATAAGAAGATGGGAGCCCGGGCAGGACATCTCGGGTTCCTCTGGTGGTCCCCCACTCTACTAAAGTAGACAATTTGTCAAGCACTTTGATGATAACAGGAGGTTTAAGGAAGGAAAAACTGACCCACTCAGGTCACCATGGAGTGACAGTCGCAGAGGATAGGGGGGCCTTTGGTTCAAGGAACAAGAAGGCGTTGTTTTGTTTCTGACTTGGTGACGTGTGAGGGACTGAGATCGGGGAGCACACACCAACCTGCAGTGGAAGGCTGTGGATGCTGTAGAAGGACAAAGGGATCAGGACCTGATTTCACATGTGTCTTTGGGGAGTAAACTAACCTCTCTGTGCCTCAGTTTCATCATTAGTAAAATGAGGATGAGATGACATCTCATTTGTCCAGGAAACAGAATCCTGGAACACCCACTTCTCTACCCCTCTCAGAGTCTTCCGTAGAGATCTAAGCACAGAGGACAAATTCAGGCAAAGAAATTGTTATTAGTGTTGACATGTGCCTCCAACTCTGTGTCCTGCTCTAGCTCTGGAGGGCGGGGCTGGATTATGTGTGAGGCATCACGATGACTCTGAGCTCTCCGCCTCAAGGCTTGGGCTAAAAAAAGTGGAAGGAAGGAAGTCACATGGGAGAGTAGAGAGGAGAGCTCTAAAGGCATGTCTTAGGAAGAGCATGGATCCCAAGATATTCAAGGCAAAGAGGAAGAGCCCTCCCTCAGAGAGATCTGAGCTAGTCCCTTTGCCTGGCACAGCAAAGGTGTTCACGGCCAGCAATACGGTGATTTGGCCCATTTATGTCTCTGAGCTAACTGATCCTTCCATCAGGGGTAATAACATGGATTTCTCTCTCTCTCTCATGCTCTCACCCCCTCCTTCCTTCCCTCCCTCTGCCCCAGAGTCCAGATTCACCAAGAAAGGGAACATGAATGAGTCAACAAGTCACTGTCCAATGTAGGGTGCCATGATGTTCAGTGCAGGCTTCCAGATTAACTTTCATCGGGTCAGCCAGTCATCAGTGACCAGTTGGCTGTGGCTGGAATGCAGAAAAATCATGATACAGTACAATTTCGTGCCAGAAGACTTCTAGATTATAGTATGTATGCACAGGTTATCTTAAGTGCAACTACCTAAAACAGAAAAACAAGAAGTGTACACTCAGACCCTCCACTAGTCATATAGTAGACTGGTACAAATTAAAAGATGGTACCCTGTAACTATTTACCAAAAACTTGTTGAACAAATTGTGCAAATCTCTGATAGCTGTGAGGTGCCTGCTGCCCTCGGGAGTTGTGAAACGCAGTGTCTCTGAGTTTTAGGAATTTATATAACGCCTTATGGTACATACAGTGATGATGCGATAGCTCTGTCCTCGCTCATCCCAGCTCATCTGAGATATTCTGAGGTATGCTGCCACGGAGACCTAGCATAGTGGTTATAAGCATAGTCAGAGCCATGCAGATCTCATTTGAGTCCTGACTCTGCCACTTACTGCATTTACCATTGACCTTGGTAAATTACTTAAATGTTCCAAATCTGTTTTCTTCTCTGTAATACAGCAATTATAATAGTTCCTACCTTATAGGTATTATTGTGAGGTCGAAGTGGAATAATGCCTGCAAAGGACTTATTGCAGTGACCTGCACACACTGAGTGCTTCATAAATGGAACTATTTGCAGTACTTGTGGTACGGGTGGAAGTGTCAGCAGCATTTAGCCTAGTGCCCTAGACCTATACATCTACCACTGAGCTTCTGAAGTAGTCATTGCTTGCTTTGCCTGGAAGACTTTAGCCCCAAATGCTTTCATGACAATAAAAGTTGGCATCAAGCCCTGGGATGCCAGGTTGTCCAACTAATCCCCATCTGGGTCCAGCCACTCAATGTTTCCATCTTCCCTTCCACATCGTCAACCTGGGCCTGCTTCTAATAGTTTTCCTGTGTTCCTTCATTTTCTTATTCTGCTTGACCTCATGCAGACAGAATCCTCCACTGAGAATCTGGCTTGGCTGTAGGATAGGCTGTCCTTAACCAGATACCCTACTTGAATAATCTTGTTTAATACTCAGAGCATCCCTTTACTGGTTTACCTGTTTTACAGAAGAGCACTCAGAGCTCTAAAGGTGGTGAAAGATAACCTCGTAAGCCGTTCTGCTGGCATGTGTACATAGCAGGTTCTCAGCCTCACTGACCACTGCCCATTCTGCACTCCCAGCCTTCGGTAAACAGCTTTGACAACGATGATGATGGAGTGGATGCAGATGGCAATAATTCTTTGTTAGCTTCCTAATTATGTCAATTTTGCTACCTCACTGCTCACAAAGAAGGAATTTTCAAAAACAAGGACTTCTACAAAAAGAGGCAATTTTGGTGATGAGGCTAACATTTATACCTTTGTCATCCCAAACTCAGGAAGTACCTTAAGAAGGCATCCAAGTGGCACCATGGCCTTCAGCCCTGTGACTGTCTGGCCAGGAACTCTGCTCTGAAGCTCCTCCAGATTCTTGCTGTGTGATTTTGCCCTTTTCATCTCACCCTCTTGATGCTTATCTTGGAGACGTGAAAACTTTTGCTTCTCTGGTACTTTCTTATTTTTGCTCTCAGGTATGAAAGGTTCACGGACTACCTCTCTCCTCATTAAACTCATTATTGTCCTGAAAGAATTTGAGGCTGCAGTCTTCAAGACAATTTTTACTGCAGAACCTCAGAGTTAGACATTTAGGTTGAGGCTTATTCTACTGCTATTCCCATTGGCACCACCTCTACTACAAAGAGCACCATTCCCACTTTCAGTGAGATTGGTGGTGTTTCCCTTCATTTAAAACAAAAATTCATAGGCTTCCAAAAGTCACATGGTCTACTGCTAAAGGCATGCCCATCAACAGATGATTCGATTAAAAAAGATGTGGTGTGTATATATACAATGGAATATTACTCAGCCATAAAAAAGAACGAAATACTGCCATTTGCAGCAACATGGATGGACCTAGAGAATATTATGCTTAGTGAAATAAGTCATACAGGGAAAGACAAATACTGTATGATATCGCTTTATGTGGGCTCTAAAAAATACAAATGAATGTATATACCAAAGAGAAACAGACTCACAGATACAGAAAACAAATTTGTGGTAACAAAAGGGGAGAGAGAAATGGGGAGGGACAAATTCAGTGTATGGAATTAAGAGGTACAAACTACTATATATAAAATAGATAAGCAACAAGGATATACTGTACAGCAAAGGGAAGTTTACCCATTATCTTATAATTAACCTACTATGGAGTATAATCCACAAATGTACTGAATCACTATCCTGTACACCTGAAACTAACAATATTATAAATGAACTATACTTCAGTAAAAAATAAAACAAAACCAAACAAAGAGACGTGCTTTTAAATTCCAGTCTAAGAACATCACTTGAAAAGATTCCGTCTGTTCCATTCACTGACTCAACCTAAGGCATACACTTGAAAATTTTTATTATACTCCACAAATACTCATGGATCATTACAAGTGACAAGACCTGTGCTAGGCCCAGGGAATATAAGACATAAATAAAAGACATAAATTGGACAAGATCCCAACCTCAAGTTGCACACATTCTAGCAAGCCACCAAATTGCAGAGATGAAAAGAGGTTTATAAACAATACAGAAAAACTCTCTGACTTTCAGTAGTAGCAAGTTCACTGCAGAGGAGCAAAGTAACTTGTCTCAGGCCACTTACGTAATGGATGGTAGAGCCAGGACTAGAACCCAAGCTTAATATCTGTCTAAATTCTTCTGTGCAATCTCTCTCTAAAAATCTCTTTCAATATCCTAATCAGCTCAGCTCTGTATGATTTCACTTTTAGTACCTGTGTTGCCAAAGTGAGCATTGACTTGGCTTTTCATAAGCCACCTCCTCCAGGCAGCATCCCGCCCCATCCAGGACAGATGGGTGATCTTCATCAGTGCCCCTGGGACCCCAGGCTTCCCCGTTACAGAACTCATCACGTGGTTTAGGAGCTATCTGTCTCCCCACCTGACTGTAATGTTCCTAAGGGCAGGGCCCAAGAGCTACTTTAGCTCTCCATTGCTTGTTATTGAACTTGGCACAAAGCAAGTACTAAGTCATTTTTGCAGAATGAATAAAGAAGCACATGGATGAAGTGAAGTCATACCAATCCTGAAACCCACTTTGTGCGTGTGCACGTGTGTGTATATAAATATAATAAAGATATATGTATATACAGAGAGAGAACATATCCATAGATATCCATAGATAGATACTATCTAGATGTAGGTATAGAGAAATGTCTACAGATTTATAGATAAATATCTTCCTGCTAGTAATGACTTTACTGACATGGTGATGGAGGGTCCAGATAAAAGAGCTCATCGTATAGTGTCTTCAGTTGCAATAAGTATGTGTTCCAGCAGGATCAGGGTTGGTATTATTCCATCCATAGGATAAAAAAAAATAAGAGCTAAATAAAAAATGTTATAGCCACACCAGGAGTTTTATTTTTAACTCTCTGTTTATTTACATCTTGCATCTACTGTAAATGAAATGAAGCCTCAAGATGCAAGACTTTGTATTTTATTCTTTCATTTTGCTTTCAAACGGAGGAAGAAAAAAGAAGGGAAAAAAAGAGAGAGAGGCCAGATCTGAGATTACGGCATTCTGTTTCCAGCAACTTTACCAGTTATAATAATGTTGTAAGAAAAGACTAAGTTCGGAGATCAGAAGACCTGGGTTCTGTGTTTCACTCTGCTACCAATTTGCTTGATAACAAGCGGGGGTATGAATTTCCTCTCTGAGGCCCTCAGTTTCTCAGTCTGTCAAACGGACAGATGGGGGCATAGACTAGATCAAATACTTTCTAAATCCCTTATGAGCCCTAAATTTCTAAATTTCTCTTCAATGCCTTCCTTTTTTAAATCTTTTTTTTTTAATTGAAGTATGTTGATGTCCAATATTATATGTTACAGGTGTACAATATAGTGAGTCACAATTTTTAAAAGTTATACTCCATTTATAGTTATTATGGAATACTGGCTATGTCGCCTGTGTTGTACAATATATCCTTGCAGCTTATTTTATACACAGTAGTTTGTACCTCTTAATCCCCTGTTCCTATAGTGCCCATCCCCCCTTCCCTCTTCCCACTGGTAACCACTAGTTTGTTCTCTATATCTGTGAGTCTGTTTCTTTTTTTGTTATATTAACTAATTTGTTATATTTTTTAGATTCCACATATAAGTGATACCATGAAGTATTTGCTTTCTCTATCTGACTTATTTGACTTAGCATAATACCCTTCAATCCATCCATGTTGTTGTTGCAAATGGCAAAATTTCCTTCTTTTTATGGCTGAGTAGTATTCCATTGTGAGTGTGCGTGTGCACACGCGTGTGTGTGTATGTATATATCACATCATCTTTATCCATTCATCTGTCAGTGGACATTTAGGTGGCTTCCGTATCTTGGCAGTTATAAGTAATACTGCTATGAACATTAGGGTGCATGTATCTTTTTGAATTAGTGTTTTTGTTTTTGTTTTTCAGATATATACCCAGGAGTGGAAGTGCTGGGTCATATGGTAGTTCTAATTTTAGTTTTTTGAAAAATCTCCATACTGTTTTCCACAGTGGCTGCACCAATTTACATTCCCACTGGCAGTGTACAAGGGCTCTCTTTTCTCCACATCCTTGCCAACACTTGTTATTTGTGCTCTCTTTGATGATGGCCATTTTGACAGGTGTGAGGTGATATCTCATTATGATTGTGATTTGCATTTCCCTGATGATTAGTGATGTTGAGCACCTTTTCTATGTGCCTGTTGGCCATCTGCACGTCCTCTTTGGAGAAATGTCTATTCAGGTCTTCTGCCCTTTTTTTTTTTTTTTTTGGGCTGTGTTGGGTCTTCGTTTCTGTGTGTGGGCTTTCTCTATTTGCGGCAAGCGGGGGCCACTCTTCATCGCAGTGCACGGGCCTCTCACTGTCGCGGCCTCTCTTGTTGCAGAGCACAAGCTCCAGACACGCAGGCTTAGTAGTTGTGGCACACAGGCCTAGTTGCTCCGCGGCATGTGGGATCTTCCCAGACCAGGGCTCGAACCCGTGTCCCCTGCATTGGCAGGCAGATTCTCAACCACTGCGCCACCAGGGAAGCCCTGCCCATTTTTAGTCCATTTGTTTTTTGGGTTTCTTTTTTTATATTTTTAATGAGCTGTTTATATATTTTGAATATTAATCCCTTATCAGTCATTATCATTTGCAAATATTTTCTCCTATTCAGTAGGTTGTCTTTTTGTCGATGGTTTCCTTTGCTGTGCAAAAGCTTTCAAATTTAATTAGGTCCCATTTATTTATTTTTGCTTCTATTTCCTTTGCTTTAGGAGACAGATCCAAAAAAATATTGCTATGATTTACATTAAAGAGTGTTCTGCCTATATTTTCCTCCAGGAGTTTTATGGTTTCTGGTCTTACATTTAGGTCTTTAATCCATTTTGAGTTTATTTTTGTATGTGGTACTTGAGAATGTTATAATTTCATTCTTTCACATGTCACTGTCCAGTTTTCCCACCACCACTAATTGAAGAGACTGTCTTTTCTCCATTGTATATTCTTGCCTCCTTTGTTGTAGATTCATTGACCATAAGCGCGTGGATTTAGTTCTGGGTTCTCTAGTCTGTTCCAATGCCTTCTCGAAGCTGGAATCACTGGGAGGCAGCAGCCCCTGAGGCCACCCGAGGGGCCAGTAATAATGCCTCTCTTGTTTCTGCTGTGGCCATTGTGAGTAGCCTTAGAAGGAAAATCCTCCTGGTTCCTTTGATCTGGCAAAATGAGCAACTTACTTTATTAAAAACAAAAATAGCTACCATTTATTTAGCCCTTCACTTCTTGTCAGGCACTACACTAAGTACCTTTTATGCATTATTTTATTTAATCTTCAGAACTACCCCATGAGCTAAACTCTGTTTTATTGCCATTGAAGGAGAAATATTCAAATGGGGAAATTAAGACTCGAAGAAGTTAAGTAACTTACCCAAAATCACAAAGACAGTGTCCAAGCCAGGACTGGAACTCAGTGCTCACTGATGCCACGGCCCTTGCTCTCAACATTGCATTAAATTCTAGGTGTTTGAAGCTGAGTTATCTTTCTAGGGCTACATCTCCTAGCATGGGAACACTTTGTATGCGTGTCTTATCCTGGGCAATAGAGGCTCACTCTTTTTTGCCTCCCGTAGTTGGGAACCAGGACATGGAAGATTTGCATGCCAGGTTGAGAAGTTGGGATTTATCTTGATGGAAACAGGGAGCCTCCAGAGGTTCTTAAGATAGCCATATGTCAAGATTTTCTTCTACCTTTACCATGAACAGTGGTCTTCCCAAGAAAGCCATGGAGCTCTTCAACTCTCTACACCCCCATTTTGAGAAATATTGAATTGACTCCCCTTCTCCAGACAGCCCTTGTATTTCACCACCTCTGTCCCTTTGTTTATATTGTCCCCTTACATGTTCATCCAAAGCCTACACAAGAGGCCTTCAAGGTCCTCCTCTGTCATCTTCCCCACGAGCCTACCTCTGCTAAGTAAGTATAGAAAAACTTACTTCTCTCCTGGGTTCCCACAAAGAAAGAGGGAGAAAATGTTTGGGGTAGGTCGGAAGAAAACTAATCTTCCTCAGTACCTGTTACATGTTGGGCACTATGCCAGGTGCTTGCATTTACTGTACTTTCTTTAATTTTTTAACCACCCTGCAAATAGAAATTATCCACATATGTGATATGAGACCAGAGATGATACAATATGTCCAGGACCATTGAGCCAGATTTACCAGTGGGTTCAAGATTCAAACATGGTTCCATTTGACTCCACACACATATGCCAATGTGTAAACAACACACATATCACATTACATCTACAGATACAATTCATTTCCACCATAACCTCGCGAGGGGAGTACTTTATTAACTCTATGAATCAGACATGAAAACTTGAATCTGAGAGTTATCTTATCCAGACCTACTCAAGGTAGTAGATTCTATGACTAGTCGGACCAAGCAAGTCAGAAACTAGAAAAGGTTATACTTCTCCTGTTACATACCGGGATGGTGTTGGGCATTAAACTCCATGAAGTCCCAGACATTTCCTAGTTTTCTGACCAGACTG
The DNA here is from genome assembly GCF_003676395.1 of Aethalodelphis obliquidens. Taxonomy (NCBI): domain Eukaryota; kingdom Metazoa; phylum Chordata; class Mammalia; order Artiodactyla; family Delphinidae; genus Aethalodelphis; species Aethalodelphis obliquidens. The sequence goes on along the minus strand of NW_020837994.1, from coordinate 6,639,720 downwards.
GGCAGGTATGTGCCTCATTTATCTTGTATCCAGGATATAAAAATCTTAGTAGCCCAATATTTAATATATAATATTCACTTAGTAAATATGAACTGGATTATGAAATGAAAAAAGGGATGCTTCATTCATCACTTTATGTTTGCATGGACTTTTAGTTTCTATGGAGTTTTTCTCAGTTAAAACTCATCAGATCACCTTTCAGGAGCTTCAATTTCCTGATCTGAATGGCAGAGGCAATACCTTCCTGGGTTTCTGCTGGATTAATTGTGCAAAGTGTGTAAGTGCTGGTATATAGTAGATACTCAGCAAACAACAGGTAATATGAGAATGTGATGAAAAGGATGATTAAATCCTCACAAATTCTCAATGGCTCAGGCAAGCCCAAAGAGCATAGTCCCCATTTAGAGTGAGGGAAAGGGTCAGAAAGGCTGCCACCCTTGTAAAGTCTCCCTCCCCCCCCCCCCCCCCCCCCCTCCCCCTCCCTCACACACACACACACACACACAAACAAACACACACACACACACAAACACACTCACACTTCTGGAAAAGTTGAGTTGCCAACCCAGGATTTTTGACGCACTGAGCTCCTTACTCATCATTCCCCACATGCTCACAGTACCTTCCACCCAGAAGGTGTGTTTGTTTGCAGTCTTGGGCTAAGGAATCCTGGTAAGGAAGGTGTATAGGGAAAAAAGAACCTCAAGCTGTGTGAATAAACCTAAGAATGCAACAAGTGAGCACTTCAGGAAGAGACCAGAAGGCCAGGGCTTCGTGTGGGAAGGGAATAAAGGCCCTGGGATGATGGAATACTGAAGACACTGGAAAGGCTTCATCCAGTCTTCACCTGGAAAGTTAGAAACTCTTCTCAAGAGTAGTAAGGAGGTCTCTTTGTGGGGATGGAAGAATATGGGGTATTGCCTCCTCTACCACTTGGCAATGGAATAAGGAGTGCCATTAGCTTGTTTTGACTTGCTGAATGCCTCTTCAAGCCTCCTGAAGGAATGGAAATGGGGACGAGGATGGTTCAAGCATGTGGAGGGTTGGAATAAGTGCCTGTGGTGTAAGAGCTGCCCCGCAGTTTGGTCCTGCCATCAACTGGCTGTGTGCCTTTGGGCAAGTGACAGCTCCTCCTGAAAGTGATGGATGAGATCAGTTTCCTTGGGAGGAGTTGAGTGCCTCTGGTGGTGAGTGTGGATAATTTCAGATGTTAAAATCCCTTGACCCATTTTTTTTTTTTTTTACATCTTTATTGGAGTATAATTGCTTTACAATGGTGTGTTGGTTTCTGCTTTATAACAAAGTGAATCAGTTATACATATACATATGTTCCCATATCTCTTCCCTCTTGCGTCTCCCTCCCTCCCACCCTCCCTATCCCACCCCTCTAGGTGGTCACAAAGCACCAAGCTGATCTTCCTGTGCTATGTGGCTGCTTCCCACTAGCTATCTACCTTACGTTTGGTAGTGTATATATGTCCATGCCTCTCTCTCACTTTGTCACAGCTTACCCTTCCCCCTCCCCATATCCTCAAGTCCATTCTCTAGTAGGTCTGTGTCTTTATTCCTGTCTTACCCCTAGGCTCTTCATGACATTTTTTTTTCTTAAATTCCATATATATGTGTTAGCATACGGTATTTGTCTTTCTCTTTCTGACTTACTTCACTCTGTATGACAGACTCTAGGTCTATCCACCTCATTACAAATAGCTCAATGTCGTTTCTTTTTATGGCTGAGTAATATTCCATTGTATATATGTGCCACATCTTCTTTATCCATTCATCTGCTGATGGACACTTAGGTTGCTTCCGTCTCCTGGCTATTGTAAATAGAGCTGCAATGAACATTTTGGTACAATTCTTTTTTTTCTCCCCCTTTCGGATTATATCAAGGAGGAAGGCTCACTTTGGAGCTACTGTGATTTCAATACCCTTCTATCATGTGGGTACGCCCCCTCATTTGCTTTTTATTTTTTTTAATAAAGAAAGAACAGATATCAGGCTCAAACTTCAAGCAACTCTCTCTGTTGAGTAAGATAATTCTGCTGTTAATGTGTTTATCTTTAATGATAATTGCTTTTTCATTTATTGCAATGATATAACTTAAGTAACAGAAAGTGAGTCATTTTCAATATAATATTAGGTCAGTATTATAGATGGAATTTGAATGAATGAAGTTTGGAAAACATGGTGCCAGGTGTGTTTTAAGACCTTGCTGCTCTAAGTATGGTTTGCAAACATGCAGCTCCTGGAAGCTTGTTGGAAATGCACAAAATCAGGCTATTCCCCAGACCTACAGGGTTGAAATCTTCATTTGAACGGTATCCCTGGGTGATTCACGAGCACAGTAAAGTTTGCGAAACAGTACTCTAAAGGCCCTTCTAGTTCTTTCTAATTCTTCCTAAAATGATTCCATCACCATAAAAGAGTCTAAGGGTATCCCCTCACCCAGATTCCTTGTTCCCTTTCTCTTTTGTTGAGTGTTCAAAGAAAAATAAATAAGTAAATGGAAATAAAATGGAACTAATTCTGTTGCCGCTCTAGGGCACGGGCTTTTGGGTCTAGCCCCTTACTCTGCCACTTAGCAGTCCTATGTCCTTAAGAAATGCACTTCACCTGAGTTTCCTGATTTTAGCTTCATCTGTAAAATGGGGGTTATGATCCTTTATTTTCACTGTGATTGTAGTGCTTATGCACGTGCACACACACACACGCGCGCACACACACACACATACACACACACGTAAACACGTATTTAGTTCTCATAGTACCTGGAACATATAGCAGGTCCACAAATAGTCACAGAGTCACTTGCCTTCACTTCCCATCTATGCCAGCAGTTCTAGGTCTTTCCATGGTGGAAAGGAGCACATCCCTCCAATGCCAGCAAGGTGCCTTGAATTTCTAATTTGGGTTGGGAGTGACAGATAATTTAGTTGACATCAAATCACAGTACTTTTCTGAGTGTGTGTCCCCGTTAGCAGATGAGCTCTCAAAGGGTCCTGGCAGTTCGAGCATTTCTGTCTTGCCTGCATCTGTCCAGGTTGCCAGTTCAGTAGGAACCAGTTTCTAGAGGAGGCTGGACTTGGGTGAGCAGAGGAAAGGGCGGGAAGATGTGCAGGACTGCTGGCTGCTTTCACACAGTTCTGGTGGCCCATCCTGCATTTCTTTTATCTTAGCCAGGACCCCGTGGGGCTGCAAACTGAGTCTTCATGCCTTTTTCTCTACTGCCTTGGGCATCAGGAGAGAGTAATAAAGAAAAAGTGAGGTTGGTAGTCACGGAGGCCTGAGTTCCCACCCTGGCTCCCATCCTGAGTTTCCATTTCTTGAGACCTTGGGTAAGTTACTTCAGCTTTTTCTGCATCTCTATTTTCTCAACTTGAAAAGCAGAGACTGTCATTTCGACTTCAGCAGGATGTTTTGAGGATTAAGTGAGACCCAGTCTGTAAACACAAACACACCCAGCATGATGCCTGAGGCTTGAATGTCATGGTGAGGATTAAGGGAATGCGAGCAAAACACCTGGCCCTTGGGAGACACAGCACAGGTATTCATGCAGGCAACGTTGAGGTTAGCCCTTAATATTCAAGGAAGTTGAGCTCAAGCCTTACTTCCTCTGTGTGGCCTTTTATAATCCCTCCCCTTTGCTGGATCCTCATTTCCTAAACTTTTATACTTGTCATTCGCCAGCACAGAACCTCTTCTTTCCCTACACTCCCTCCCAAGGTGAGCTTGTGGAATCCCCTGTTTTAAATGCCATCTACAGCCAATGATTCCCAAAGTAAAATCTCTAGCCTGGGACTCTCCCTTGAACTCTAGACTCATAAATCCAGATGCTTGTGTAGTATCTCCACTTGGAAATCATAAAATCATCTTAGATTGACTGTATCCCAAACTGCGCTCTAAGTCCTGCCTGCGTCAGCACCAGAGGGGCTCTGCTGTCAGTCTTCCCCCTTCTCAGTGTCTCAGGCCGAAATCACTGGAGCCAACTTGGCTTGCCGCTTTCCTTCACACCCCATGTCCAGTCATCAGCAAATTCTGTTGTCTCAGTCTGCAAAGGACAGATATTCCAGAGCCCAGCCACCTCTCACTATCCTAGTTCAAATCAGAATCATCTCTTTCTGACCTTGGTCCCCTATAACCTATCTACAAACCCAGTCGGGAAGGTCCTTTGAAAAAGTAATTCATTTCTGGAAACGCTGCCATTTGAAACTCTCAACATCAATCCAACTCAGGATAAAATCCAAAGTTTTCAGCATGACCCATGAGGTCTTACATCAACTAGATCCCCCCATCCCTTTCCCCCCAGCTCCACACTGCTTTTCGGAGGTTGCCTCCTCCCACTTTCCGGCCGTTCTGGCCTCTGCGTAGCGCCTTGAACATGCAAGCTCCCTCTCACTCAGGGCTTTTGATTTCCTCCTTGCTCTGCCTAGAATATTCTTCCTCCAGTTATCTGCATGGCCTGCTCCCACATGTCATTTCAATTTCTGCTCAAATGTAATGCAATTAAGAGACTTTCCACGACCACCGTATATAAACGAGCACTACCACCTCCCCCCACTGGTGTTACCCTCCTTCCAGTAACATTTATCTCCACCCAATATACTCTAGTCTCTCCATTAGAAGTTCCTTGACAGGAGAGACTTGGTGCCTAGCATTGAATACCTAGTAGGTATTCAGTAAATATTTATTGAATGAATGAATGAACCTATCTACTTCTGTTTTCCTCATCACGTGAACACTTTGGCGTTTATTACTCATAATTTTACTTCGGCTCTCTAGAATTATAGAAAGGCTAATACGCATAAATTGCCTTTGTATAGGATTCATAGTTTCCCAGCCTTTTTTGCAGCAGTTATTGCAAGTATCACAACTATTACATTCATGGATCTCATAACAACCCAGTGGGATAAAGGGGTATTCCACCATATTTATAGATGAAACTGAAGCCTACAGAAGTTAATTTTCTGTGTGTGTGCAGAAAATCACACATATAATATTGGAAAAATCAGGACTTGAACTCAGGTCTTATTAGTCTTGATCCAAGATTTTCTCCATGAAAGGAAGATACCTTATATTTACTGATTTACACTGTTGCTGCATTGATTCACCTTGAATAGTATGTTTCTTTCCTGGAAGAAAGGATCAGTTATATATATATTTCTTTGCCTAGGACAAAGTAAAATGCATAATAGGAGCTCATGCAATAATTGTCGACTGCACGTATGAATATACAAACCCACACTCAAATGTCACAGAGGTGGTTCTTCCCATAATGTCTCAAAGACTCTACCTGGGAGACTTTTATCACTTTGTAGCCACAACTTCAAGGAGGACTTAGTCCTCCAAGAAAAAATATGGTGGAAAATGGAAAAAGACAAGATAAGAAGGGAACAGACACAAAAAGATTAAACAGATAGGCAACTCAAAATATAAAAGAGTGCTCAAAGGGACGTGGAAAGTCTGGAGTTCATTGAGAAACATCCAGGTCTGGGATACGGTTAAGAATCTGGGGTAGGATGAGGCAGTGGGAAGCATGAACAAGCCTTGTACCTGTAGACAAGGGAGTGTCACTGTCCTGACCAAGTAGCCAGTTTGGCTTGGACCAGAACAGTTCCCTGGAGAGCTGTATAAGCAAATGCTGGCTGAGCCACGCAGGGCATGCTTGTGTCCGGGGGGGGGGGGGGGCTCTGTTGCCAGCAAGAGAGCTGGAGTGAAAGTTGGGAACTGAGCCAGAAGCCCAGCCCTAGGGCTGAGGGTTTCCCTCATAAGCAGGTCAAAGGCACGCCAAGAAATGCCAGATCACACTCTTCAACATCCATCTCCCTCCCCCAACTCCAGGTGGCTTCAGGAAAGACTGAGTGGGTCTGAGCCTATACTCTTTATCTCAGGGGAACTCTGCAGAAAAGGCACCGGGCAGGCAGATAGACGCCTGATTCACTCACCAAGAAGCCTATCTGCCTGTAAGTCCTCCCTGCCTCTCTGCTAGCTGCCATCCAATCTTCTCAATCACCATCCTCCCCTACGTAGCGCTACCAGTTTCCCAGGAGGCAGAGCAGCTCCTGCGTGGGCTCATGAGCTTGGCCAGAGCTGCGAGCGTCCGCGTCCAGCCATCCAGTCACCAACAAATAACTTCCTGCAGTCCTATTTCTCTTCAGTTTCAGCACGGCGGAACCGGGGTCTATAAATTGTAGTTGGGATTCAGGACTATTTTCTAGGTCAGGGATGCGTTGCATGTCAATAGGGGAGCCAAGTCTCAGCGTGTTCTTTTCTGCCCAGAGTCCATGTGTCTGCTGTAGCTTGCTCAGGGGGCAGCGGCCCCTAAGGTGAAGCCGGAGCCCGTAAACCTCCGCAGTGGACGGAACCGCAGAGATCAGAGACAAATGAAGGGCTGCTGAGCGGGTCCAGCGCTGCTTTTACAGGCTCTGAAAGCCTGTGCGCGCAGAGTCGAAGCTGAATTTTGCTCAAGGCAAATCTGGTGCTTATACTTGCCTTGGCGCTGTATTACACGTATGTATAAGGACGCGGTGTGTAAGTTGAACATCATGGGTTTTCTGGCCCTACGCAAACACAGAGGCAGCAAAATCAGAAGATTCTGGGCTCAGAACTGGTTTTAAATCCCAGCTCTGCCTCTTACTGTGGGACTTCAGGGAAATTGTTTAACCTGTTTTCTCATATGTAAAAGGACCCCCATGAGGTAACTTTTATTATATGGATAAAACAAGATGAATCAAAGGATCTGATATTCAACAACATGTGGGGCTTGTTTAAAATTAGAAATACTTGTGTGGAAATGGCAAGAAGGATTAGACTGGCAGAATACCATGGGGATTTTAAAAGAGAAATTTGGAATCAGACCCAACCATGTGTGAATCTTAGTTTTTCCATTTATTGTACAGTAACCTTGAGTGTGTTGTTTACTTTTCTATGAATAGGGGATAATAGTGTTGCCCATGTCATAAAGTTGTTGATCTAGCTAGAAGATGTGATGCCTTTAAGTACAAAGTGTGGGATCTTTTGCATAGTAAGACCTTAATAAACGTGAGATATTATTATATCTTTACTGGGTAACCAAACTCTTAAACTCAGTTTAATGAGACATATTTTAACAGGCTAACCCGTGTGCATGTAATTTACAGTTGTATATTTATTACTGGGGAAGAATGACATTAAAATAATCTTTGGTTGAATTTTTAATCCAATTGGGTGGAACCTGGGTTTATTGGCTCTTTATTAGAAGTGTGGGTGCTACATGATGGGATGGATACAAAGGTGATAAGGAAGGAACATGAAATTGATATCCCAAGCACTGTGCTAAGAACTCTCAGACCATCTCATCTGAGCCTTTCATATAATTTATATTAGTCCTGGGAGGAAGAATAATTCAGTCATTAGGGAAAGGTTGAAAAGAGAAAAAAATATTTAAAAGAACCCCTGTCATAACCACTGTTAGCAATTTGCTGTATTTCCCTTCTGTCCTTTCTTGGTGCAAAGTTCACGGTCTGTTTAAGTCTTGATTCCCTTATCTGTATAAGAAGAACACTCCCAACCCCAGGGTAGTTAGAAAACAAATGAGACCCTTTAAGAAAAGGATCTCAGTGCCAGGCATTTGGTAAAGGCTCGATAAATTGCCACAACCTTTAGATTCTATCCTATGTGACTGGTTTCACAGAGCTTTTAACACGAGCATAGGCACAAGAATATGAGAACATGAGGTGGTCTTTCAGAGGGGTTGCAAAGCCCAGAGATAGATTTGTTGCATCTTTCTAGAGTGCCAGTTAACTCAAAGCGTTTTAGTGGGTGGTCAAAGTATCATTTTTAAATTAAAAGTCATGTAGTTCTTGGGATGCAAAATTCTTCCCAATTTTTTTAAGATAAGAGACCACAAAGAAACATGGTACGTGTTTGTGGTAGGCCGGCTCAGACTACAATCCTGGCCCATGGGATATGTTTCCTCTCCATCGTGATGGACTTTTCCATGGCAAAGTTCAAGAGGCACCGCTGAAGGATCCAGAGTTGTGGAGGGTTTTAAACGGAGAAACTAATGTGGTCTGTGTTAGGTGTTAGATCACTTTGGTGGTTATGTGGAAGATGGGTTGGAAGGATTACCACACAGGAAGAGCCTGCTATGAAGCTAGTGCTGTGGGCTGGGTAGTAAGTGGTGAGAGTGAGAACTAGGAAAAGGGCAGTGGGAATGATCGAGGAGGGGATGGAATTGGAATATTTTGAAGACAGAAAAAAGAGAAATGTATTGTTGTTCACACGAGGAGAAAATTGGACGAGAAGAATCCTAAGATGATTCCTAGGTTCTCATTGGGTGGATGGTAGACCTGCAGGAACCATGGATTTATAAAACTGATGCAGAAACACACAACTATTGGTAGTAAATGGTAGAGATCTAGCTGTTTTGCAGTGAAATTTCTCAGCCACCTTAATCGAAATGAAAGTGAATTCTTAATATGCATTCCAAATAAATGAAAAGCCAAAGTTCCTCCTTCTTGAAATGATTCCTGTTTCCGTGGAAATCCTTTGAAGAATTATACTGTCCTAGATAGGCCAGAAGTATTTGCCTACGTTAATCACCAGCTCTTAGGTAAGGAGGAAAGTGTGTGGCTTTGGGGAATCCTTGGGCAAAGACGGCACGTTCTCAGGGACTCCGTGAAAGTGTTTGCTCTTGCTGCAGAAATGAAAGCAGAACCACATTTTGGGATGAGAGCCCATTGATGCGAGGGCATGTTTTCTCTTTGACGACATCAGGGCAAAAATTAAACATTCATAATGTGGTAATTAAAAGCTGAATAATTTACTCTAAACCAGTCAACTAGATGTTGGTAGTGTGATAGCTCCAGAATGAGTCACAGGAAAAACTAACACCGTTCATTAGCTATAAAACTGGACTATGCAGTGAACACTGAACACGTTTCCTCTGTTATGACTACAGTTTGAAAAAGAATGTCCCCCCGACCCACAGGCGTTTATCCAGGAATCCAGGGCACAGCACCCCAGTCCCCAGTGATAAGCTGTGTGACCAGGCACAAGCCACTCAACTAATTTGTACCTCAGTTCCCAAATCTGACACTGGGCATAAGTTCTGTCAATAATGTAATTTCACAACTAAAAGATGACAGTCTGGTCTTCTCGCACCAGGCACACAGTAGCCTTGCAGAAAGCCTAGTGTTGGATTCTTTCAAGATGTTCACCACTGTGACCACTCTGCATTCATGCTGCTCTGCTTTCCTGTAACACTCAGGTCACTGGGACAAGGGAGAGAAACTATCTGATGAAACAGATGCAGGTGGAAGTCTATCAAACATTATAAATCCACTTAGCAATCTCTGACAATCACAGATACTGTCAGAGTTCCATCACAATCAAAGATAAGTTCAGAGCCCATCAGAATTACAGATAGAAAGCAGATCGGAGGAAACATAAATGCTTTCCTTTTATCCTTCTATGAGAACTCCCAGGGTTCCTTTGGTAGGTATGGACCATGTTTGTGTATTGCATTCTTTAAATTCACCATCTTGCTTTGAAGCTCCCAAGAGTGTACCTCTTTTGGAATCCAGGTTCTCTGTATATCTGGAAAGTACCCTGTTCAACCATTCACTAGGTGATCCAAGCTGTGCAGCTAAGGTTAAAAGGCAGGTAAGTGCCACCAGTGCATGAGTCAGGGTCAGTGAGAACAGAAAACATGCACAGCTAGCTGAGGTGGCATAGTGTTTACTTACAGCAGCAGGAGAGAAGGAGTGCACACAGTCCAGTCTCTTGCAATGTGTTGGTCCCTCATGGCCAGCAGCAGATCCACTCCTCAGCCGACACAGGAGATGTAGCTACACACAGCCCACGTCACACAGCCGTAGAAAGGCCTCAACTCCACCCCTGTGGGGTCTGAAATACAGAAAGCTGGGGGCGTGCCTGAGGGCCAAGTGACACATGCACTTAAGCAGAACAAAGGAGAACATACCAAGTTTGAAGCAGGGACAGACATTCTCACACAAGGCAGAAGCCCAGCACGGGCTGTGTGGGGCTCTTATCTCTTGGTTAGGAGTGTCCCAGACCCAAGGCCCATTCTTATGCAACTGAGTGGCTGTTGAAAGGCTGCACGCATGAGACCACCTTTCCCAACGTACCCTAAGATCCTACTAGATCTTTTCTACCTTCCCACAAGTAACGCTCAACAAAACTCAGATACAGGATGAGAGCCCTATCTCTCTGGGCTTTGCTCTTCATTCCTCTTCATTGAAAAAGACAACACTGAAGTCTGGAGTCCTGAAGAAGGGTCCTAAGACAGAACTGCACTGGGCCTCTGCATGAGAGCATATTCCCTGTGGGTTGCTCTGAGAATTATGTAGATAAATACTGTGTTTGGTACCAGTGCTTAACCCAGAGTCAGGGTCGACATACGACATTTATGGAGGTTGTCAGTATTAAAGATGAGATGTTGTAAGGGTAGACAGGTGAGTGAGGCTTGGACATGCTTCAGGGAACTCAGTCTAGTGGGAGAGACTAGCTAATAAGTGACTAAAACAGAGGGAGGACTAAAATGAACAGTTTTACACACACAGAAGCAGGGAAAGGCATTCAACTGAAAGTGGGTATGTTTCAATAGATGGAGCTTGAGTGTTGAGCTTTTCTAACCAGAAGAAACAGCATGAACAGAGACACTGATGAGCCTGTGGATGTAGTGTTGTGAACAAGTCAGAAGCCCCTTGTAACTGGAGCATGAAGAAATGTAAAGAAATGGTGATGGAAAGGGTAGGCGGGCCCAATCCTGGACTGCCTGAAACACCAAACACCAGACTAAAAGTCTACCATGTCACGAAGAGCCCTTGAGTTTGGGGGAGGAGGGTGAGGGTGTGACCCAGGGAGGTGAACGTGGGTAGAGGTCTCCCTTCAAGATTCCTCGGGGTCATCTTCAGACCTCCCTACTTAGCTCCTCAAATAATCTACCAGCCTCCCTGCTGGAGTTCTCTTCGCCCAAATGGCACAGTGTGTGCACAAGAAATACTTATTGAATAAATAGTTGAATAATCATCATCATCTTTTTTCTCCTCGGTACATCAGGAAGAAAGAACATCCCATATGAATTAAGTGGTTGGTTTGGGACCGAGTAGGGCGAATCCCAGTTCCAACTCTGAGGTCTACATCTGCTGTGAGGTCATCTACCCTACCTGGGTCCATTAGCTCTCAGAAATGGAGGAAATAAAGACAACTTACCTGTGAGAGTTTTAGAGTGAGGAAACTAATTAAAATTCATTTGCACAATCTAAGGGAAAACACTAAAAGCCAGTTCTCAGGATCCAAGGTCAGACACATTTATATATATATAAGCGTGTGTATGAGTGTGTATATATATGTATCAGTCTAGTTGAGATGGCCTAGACTTCTCGCCTCATCTGTTTTTATGCCTACTCTCTAAGAGAGGGGGGGGAAGGACGCCCTTCTAATGTGTTTCTTGCTGCAGAGACCATGCTTTTAAAGATTTTATGTATCAAATAACCTGCATTTATTTAGCAATAACTAATTTGTCTCATTATTTTTTGTTAATCAAAGAAACATATCAGCGAATCAGAATTTATGATGTGCTAGCAATAAATTACCACACATTAATTTGATACATTCCAGCCAAAAGCAAAGCAATTTGTCATTTTAACTAACCTTAATATGAGTAAATGTATTATTTGTTAGCCTTTTTGGAACGCAGAAAATAATTTTCAGTTCCCATTACCGTCTTTAAAAGTTCTAATGTATCTTGGAATTCTCAGTTGAGTGTCAACAGTAAAGGGCTCAGCCATTCTACTTGTACACAATGGAAGAGAAAGGAACAACCAACTCAACGTTGCCACACTTAGCTGAATGTTTTAGTGATAAACAGTGTGCCTCTGCCTTGAAGAAGTTAGTGATTTGTCCATTCATTAAGCAAATACTTCTTGTGCATCTGTTGAATGTCAAGTGCTGTGTGCTAGGCACTAGATATCAGAGATAGAAGATGTTCTTTCTATTGTTTAGTGCAACAGTTCCAAACTTCATTCACACAACACAACCAAAGAACATAAAGCACTCTTATCAGCATCACAGACTTCTTACAACGATAACTCTTGTAGCAGGAACAGAGGGAGAGGTAGGTAGGACCCCGTCAGGGAATCTCAGCAGTGGATTGAGAAAAGAATGGCTCAGTTAATTTGTGAAAGTACCCGCACCGCACAGACATATATGACCCACCTGAGGTGATTCTGATACGGCCCCAGCATGACAAAGAAACACCAGTTAGGTGTGAAAGATGGTCATAGAAGGACTTTTCTGAGGACATTTGAAATAAATGGGGAGACTAGAAGGGCAGGGTCACTGTAATCCAGAAGAAAGGTTCTGTGTCTCTGGTTTATGAGAGTAGGCATGAAAAGGAAGGGACGAATATGAAAGACATTTCTGAGGTAGGATGGAAATAATTTGGGACATGAATGTAGAAGAAAAGAAGGTGGTTTAAAGCCTTGATGTCTGGGAGTTTGATCAGAATTGTGAGTTGCCTTGATCAGGATCTAGATCAGGAGCTTGGGAGAAGGAAGAGAGAGAGGAAGAGATTATGCGTCAATTTTTAGATGTCTTCTGTGATGTAATGGACCTGTCATTTTCTGAGCATGGTTCTTCAAGACAGAATCAAATCACGATTCTGACTCTACTGTGTGAGTCCTTGAGCAATGTACTCTGCATCCAGCATTCAGATAATGTTCCTTATCCATAAAATGGGGTCAATAGGTTTTGCCCCACAAGGGTTCCTATGTGCAAGGGTATAAGAAGCTTCCACATAGCAACTGCTCAGCAAACATCTCTTTCCTCCCCCTTATTACTGTCTTTCTAGATAAGCATGCTTAGAGAATTAACCAATATCTACAGGGATGTACTCTACCAAGACTTCTTGAACTCCTGGCAATTCCCAGCCAGACTTCAGAAAAACCACCATGTTGTTCACATCTTTGTCTCCAGTCTCTATCCAGCTTCTCTCACAGGAATCACCTGATTGCCCAGCAAGGAATAAGTTATTAAATATCCCCAAAGTCATTCTTTATTATTCCTTTTGGTGCATTTATGGACCTGTCAAAGACAAATGTACCTTCTGTCATTCCATTCACTAGGAATGTGTCTGAGTTTTGATGGGCCGTTCCAGTAAGTTACCTGCTGTGTCCACTTCCAAATGAGGCCTTGCTGACATAGCTGTTGAATTAAAGAATTTCAAGCACCAAACCTAATCCAGGTGGGCTGCAAAGAAACTGGAGAGAAAGGTGTCAGAAGAGTGTTTTTGCAATGACCATATCTGAGGACTTGACAAGAAATAACTATAGGGCTTTGACTTTGAAATTCAGAAGTTTATTGAGATAAGATGAAGTGAGGCAGATCTCCTGCTTCATTTTTCCAGTCATCTCCTGCTTTCTCTTGCTCCATGTCAGCTCAAATATTTCCAACACCTTCTTTTTTTTAAGTTGAAATATAGTTGATGTGCAGTATTATATGTTACAGGTATACAATATAGTGAGTCACAATTTTTAAACTTTATACTCCATTTATAGTTATTATAAAATATTCGCTACATTCCCTGTGTTGTACTATATATCCTTGTAGCTTATTTTATACAAAATAGTTTGTACCTCTTAATCCTCTACCGCCATATTGCTCTTCCCCCTTCCCTCTCCCCGCTGGTAACCACTGGTTTGTTCTCTATATTTGTGAGTCCTTACAACTTCTTTTAGTTACATCATAGGTGTTTGGGCTGGATAGTTAAGAAGTTGGTTGTTATTTATATGCAAAAAATTGGGAATTTAAAATTGGATTTGGAACTAAATTAGCTTTTCAACTTATTCTCTGCTTGCCCTGGAGCAAGTCACAAAGTCCGCAAGATGAATGGTGTGTTAGCTTTCTCATCTGCAAACTAGGAATAATAACCAAGTCTACTCCCTGAGGTGAGCATACTTGTTATCATACAGTTGTCATACCTATACGATGCTTTATCTATAACTATATCTTAGGTTTCATTGATAATGTTTTATGTGGTGCTTACTTTCTAATTTTCTTGATCAAATCTGGTAGTTCTATTTTATTGATCTTTTTAAGAACTAACTTTGTCTTTCTTATTTTCTTTTCTGGAATATTGTCTTATCTCTATCTTTATACTTTCTGATTTTTTTCTACTATACTTCTCCTAACTTCTAAAGTAGATAGGTAGCTAGTTAATTTTAAGCCTTCTTTTCTAATGTAAATGTCTGAGGCTAAAACTATCCCTGTAGTACCAACCTGCAAAATTTTATACATAATATTTGAATTATTTGTCAATTCTTCATATATATATTATGTGTTTTATATATTTAAATTTTTTTTCATTTTATTGTCTTTGTCCCATGCGTTATTTAGGAGTGTTCAAATTTTTAAATTTCAAATATATGGGGATTTTATGTTTATATACTTCCTTATTAACTTATAATTTAATTGCGTGGAGGTCAGACACCATGTTCAGTATGACGTCAATTACTTTTAATGCAGTAAGATTTGTTTTATATAGTAGTACATGGTCATTTGTTTATTTTAGTACATGGTAAGATTTGTAAATATTTCATGGGTTTTTGAGAAAAACATATATTTGCTAATAGACTTGATAAAAGAATTTGTACATGTCTTTTAAATCAAGGGTTTTAATTATCATTTAGTTCTTCTAAATTTTATTATTTGAGCAGGGTTTCCACCTGATCTATCAAAAATTGAGAGAGGTATGTTGAATTCTCTCATAATGGTGGTGGAATTGTCAATTTTCTCTGGATATTTCTACTAAATTTTGCCTTACAGATGTAAAATTATTGAGATATATATACAATATTATATATTTTATTATGTGCATACAAGTTTAGGATTTTTATATATAACTGGCAAAGAAGGTTTTGTCATTACATAACCTTCTCTGTTCTTAATATTTCCCCCATAACTTATATTTCATATTTTTCTTGGTGTATGTTTATCAGATGTGTTTTCATCCTTTTACTTTCAGCCTTTCTGCATTCTAACGCTTAATGGTTGTCTCTTAAAAACAACATATAAATGAAAGTTTGATAACTCCAACTTTTACCTTGTTCAGGTTCATTGGGGGTTCTCCTTATTTTACCTTTTTTTTTTTTTTCTTTCCATTTGTCCTGCTTTTCAGAGCTTCATTTTTTTCTTACTTTTGTTCTTTGATTGGAGGACTCTGTTTGTTGCTTTATTTATTTACCTGCCCCACTTTCCTCACCCTCCAATGCTCTGGAACATATATGTCTTAAGTAGTCAACTTTTATCGTGAAGATTTAATGCGTTGTAATGTTACCATTTAAATCCTCAAGGAAGACAAGAACTGCACAATATTTTATGTTTGATAACCTCCCCAACTCACCTGTTATCATTGTCTACTACTTTACTTTGGCTTTGTATAGCCTCCAAAATCATACTTTATTTTATCCAGACAGTTTTTCTGTTGGTGTATCTACATATTTAACCATTTATTTGTTTCCATTTCTTCTCACATCTCACACCTTCCCTCTAAAATCATTTTCTTTCCTACTGAATTACAACTTTAACAGTTCTTTTAGTTAAGGACTGTTGCTCGGCGTTTACTAGCACACTCGGCTCTTGTTTCTCTGAAACTCTCTATTCGAAGGTAGTTTTCCTGGTTACCAAGGTTTAGATTGAGGTTTATTTCCTCTTAGCATTTTAAGGTTACTATTTCACCTGTTCAGGCTTTCATCATGTTTTCCATCTGTCTGTTTGCCATTCCTCTATGGGTGATCTGTCTTTTTTTCTCTAGTTGCCTTAAGATCTTCTCTTGATCTTTGGTGTTGTGTTATTTTCATGTCATTATGGCTATAGGTGTGTTTCTTTTAATTTATCCAGCTTGATAAATGTTATACTTCCTATATCTGTGAATTTGTATCTTTCACTAATTCTGTAAAGTCTGGTCATTTTCTTTTCAAATGTTTCTTCTCTATTCTCTTTATTCTTTCCTTCTGGTACTGGGCACATTAGATATACTCATTATGTCTTCCATATATCTGTACCTCTCTTCATGTTTTCTCCTGGGTCTCTCTGCTGCACTCTGGGTAGCTTCCCCAGCAGAGAGAGAACTGGCCGTGGATTAGTTCTCTAGATGTCTGGTAATCCTCAGTTGAGAGCCCACATTTGATTGATCTTAATCTGTGGAAATCTCGGAGGCGTTTGTTGGGAGTTTTTTATTGCAGCGAGGATTTGATTTGCTTCTGCTTGGACTACTGGGATCCCTCTGCAAGGTCCCTGGCAGTTACCCTACCTGCCACTGGCCCTAAACAGCACTGTGATTTGAGTAGAGATGAAGTTACGATACTTTGGGTTTGGTTCCCTCAAAGGGAAGACAAAGGTTGGTGAGGTCTGGGAGTTTCCTCTTTAATTTCTGAGAACCCAGAAATGCCTTTCAGTGGAATATTTTACCTAGTTTCTGGTAGTTTTGAACTAGGTCCTTTGAGGGTATCTGGCCTGCCACACAGCCAGGAGCAGAAATCTGAGCTTAGCATTCTTTATGTAACCCAGATAAGGCAGCATTTGGGTTCTCCAGGAAAATCTTAACAGTTCTGAGCCATGGTTTTATATTTGAATCCTGACCCCCATGTTCTTTTGAGACTAGATACGCCTGGAGTGTTAATGGGAACAATTGGAAAATGAAATCCAGAACTTCAGTTGGAAAAAAACTTAAAGACCCTCAAAGTGAGTCACAACATGCTTTTTGAACCCCCTCTACAGCACGTTCAAATGGCCTCCTAGCCTCCCCTCCCAGTCATCAGTGACAGGGAACTCACTATTCATGAAGAAGCCCAATTATCCATTTCTTAGTTCAGCCATAGCTCACTCACTCTATCTAACTATCTATCCATCCATCTATCTATCTATGGAGAAAGAGATTTATTGCAAGGAATTGGTTTGCCCAGTTGTGGGAGCTGGCTAGACAAGTCCAAAGTCCATAACACAGGCTATCAGGAAAGGCAGTCTGGCAACTCTCAGGTAGGAGTTAAAGTTTCAGTCCACAAGCAGAATGTCTTCTTCTGCAGGGAAGCCTCAGCTCTGCTCTTAAGGCCTTTCAACTGATTGAATCAGGCCCATCCAGATTATCTAGGATGATTGACCTTACTTAAAATCAACTGATGATAGGTGTTAATCACATCTACACAATACCTTCACAGCAACACTTAGGTTAGTTTTCAGTTGAATAACTGTGGATGTGGGCCTAGCCAAACTGACACATGAAATTGGCCTTTACAGGTGGCTTCTCTGCCCTAGGAACTATGTTAGGCATTTTTGCATGTTATATCCTGTAATGGCCCTCAAATTAAATATTATTATTCTTATTTTAAGGTTGAGAAAATTGCAGATCAGGAAAAGTAAGCAATTTAATGCTGTCTTTGTTATTATTAATACACGTGGGGAAAATAGAGGCATGGAAATATAAAATAACCTGTCTTCAGTATACATGCAAGGCCCCTAGAAAAATGCCTACTACATGATAAACCTCAGTAAATATTGGTTCCCTTACAAAATTGTTCTTGAGTCATCTTCATTTTATGACAGCTGCTGGTAGTTGTGTTTTCCACTGAGAGAGAAATGTTGTTTCACACATTCACTCAGGGTATGCACATGCGTGTGAGTGTGTGTGTGTGTGAGTGTGTGTGTGTGTGTGTGTGTGTGTGCATGTGTGTGTTGGAGGAAGGGGCTTTGCAGGATTGGTGCTGTTGTGATGGCAGCTAGAATGGAAGGCCGTATTAGTGCCCTCACCGCAATGCTGTTCCTGTCTTCAGAAGTACTTTGAGTCCTTTGAATTAAAATATATGTTATTGCATTTACTGAATATTTTGCTGAGAGAAAACTCCTCAGTGACCTTTTTTCTCCCAATACCAAGTCATTCTCCCCATGCATAAATTAAGATAGTTGGACTAGCAAATCATAAATTCTGATATCTTGTATGCATGTCCTCTTGAACCCTTGGGACACATGTCAGAGGGCAGCAGGGATGATGCCAGTGTAAGGTTGTGTTAGTATTGGGTTTGAAGGATTACAGGGGCAAGAAGAGAAGGTAGTATGGACATCTCTGTCTTAGCTAGAATCACTTGGGTAAACATGGCCAGACTTAAGTGGGTTTCTTCAGCCCAAGCAACTTATGCAGCTCTGACTGATTACAATTTTCATAATAAAGATGAATATTACAAAATACCTTTGGACATATTTAAATATATAGGCTTTCTGAAAGTAGGATCCCCATGGGCCCTGTGATTTATTAATTTATTATTAATAATTATTAATAATTAATTTATTAATAAAATTTTCTTTTTATATAAATTTTGACATAAGCAGTCTTTGAAGGAAAAACCAAAATTGAAACACATGATTCCATAAATATGTGAACAATAATATGAACAACACCTTTTGTATAATACTTGACAGTTTATAAAACATCTGTACAATATGGCGGAATGGGAAGAACACTATCTTTGGAGCTATACTTGGTGTGGTAGGTTGTATTATTGTTCCTAAGTTTCACTACTTTGCCTGTGGGTGAAATCTACTTGGCCATTTCAGTAACCCCACACAGTGATGCAGACTTGGCCAGGTGACTCGCTCTGGCCTGAGAACTATATGAGGAAGTAAAGCATTGTGCGTCTCCATCTTCTGTCTTCTCTTTCTGCCAAGAGACAAGTAAGGGCTGCCCTTCTAACCTGGTGCACAGAATGTGATGTGATCACACAGATGTGATGCTGAACCACAGACAACCTGCAGGGGGCATTAGACTGAGAAAAGCCTTTGTGTGTAAGCCCCTAACTCTGGAGCCATCTTTTACCACAGTATCGTTTAGTGTAAACGGAGGGACACATCTGGGTTTGATTTCCAGCTCAGTCACTTATTAGCTGTAAATCTGGAGGAATATATGAAACTCTATAACAATCAATTCCCCCATTTATTTCTGTAGACGGTAATTAATACTTTCTGTCCTGAGTAATTGTGAAAAATAAATGGGAAAATTATGAAAATGGTCTTGAATAATTCCTGCAACATAATAAATAAAAATTAACTTCACGTATGGCACATAGTAGGTACTCGTCAAAGCTAATATCTTTCTGTCTGGAAAATTCCAGCCATCCTGTGTATGGCTAAACATCTAAAACACAAAGGATATGTTTTTAACTTTCTCTTTCTCATCTTTTTTTTCTGTTCCTTTACTTCTTTGAGTAAAACAGAACTTTCTTTAGGGATGGGCTAAGCCTAAAGTCAGGTCCTTTAAAAATAGACATTTGTTCAGAGGTTAAAGTTTTATGAAGGACAATTTTTTGTTTGTTTGTTTTGTTTTTTTTCAGAGAGTAGCACTTTTAAAACATATAAAATAATTAGAT
Source organism: Aethalodelphis obliquidens (assembly GCF_003676395.1). Lineage (NCBI taxonomy): Eukaryota > Metazoa > Chordata > Mammalia > Artiodactyla > Delphinidae > Aethalodelphis > Aethalodelphis obliquidens. The sequence goes on along the minus strand of NW_020837994.1, from coordinate 6,620,302 downwards.
CCAAATCTGAAAACTAATGGTACATAGGTTTAAAATTAGCCACAGGTCAAAGTTTAAATTGAATGATCAAAACCCTCATAATTTTAATTGTGAGATGTTCAGGATTAAGAAGTAACCTCCCTGGAAGAATAATAAACCCAAGGCTACTGCGTTCTATATATGTTCTCAAGTATGAACTACTCAACCTAAGAATAAGGAAGTGGCAAATTCATGGACATAAATACATTATGCAACTCATCTGTTGATGAACCTGTTATAGAAAACCCAGAGTACCTTGAAAAAGAGCCCACACAAGCTGGGCCTGCAGAAGAGAGAGCCAGCTTCTTTCTGCTCTCAGGAAATGCAGAGGAGGGGTTATCATGTTCTGGTTTCCTTGGAGATCCCGCTCTGTACTCTTCCTGAGATAAGCTCCTTTGCCACCCACCCTCAGCTAGAGCCTACCATGTGGCCTTGCCCCAGGTCACACAGCTTGCGTTCAGCCCCAGGCTTGAGCCTCTGATCCCAAACCCACCTGGAATGGAAGGAGGACACAGGAAGGAACAACTAAGAATGGCCCATGTGCCTTTCCTTCTCTACGTGTGAAATTCTCAAGATTTTTTCTACTTAGACCTCATTTCCCAGAAGAATCTGCATCTGAGAGAGCCCAGGAAACTTTCAAACATATCACAGCTACTGGTTGATCTTTTTAACATTCTTTTACATCTGGACTTAAGTAATGAAAAACAACCACAGAAATTGTCAAGCAGGCAAAATTTTAAAATACTGTTAGCTACTGCTGCTTTCAGCCTTTGCTTCAAATCTGGTATTTTGAAGAAGTAATCTTTAATCTTCACAACAACCCATCTTACAGATGATAAATCAGAGGCTTAAAGAGGTTAAAGACACTTGCCCAAGGTCACACTGTGAATGAGAACCAGAGCCACAGTTCATACCCATATCTGCTGTGGCTTCAAAATGAAGGCCCATTCTTGTATATCCTACGGGGCTGCAAGGCCATCTTACCTGATTAACTACTGCAGGAAGCACTTGTGAAACCAGTGAGAGATGAACTTCATTTGTTTTTCCTGAGGTCTGCCAGAGGCAGCAGGTTAAACGAGGATCTAAAAACCGTCTCTTGAGAGTTGTTATGCATTTCATTTTAAATAAAGAATTGGCTTATTTCTGTAAATAGTGTAAAGAAGTATTTTACTTTTATTATAACTCATTAAAAGGTTCACTGAAAGAGAGGCTGGAATGCTGAACCTCTTCTCCAGGGAGAAAGAAGGCTGAGCCAGTTCACCCAAGGTCCTACCGTCCAGCCAAATTTTTTTCATTCTGCTCAGACAGGATCTACCCCCATAGTCTCTCTAGTTGCTCCCCGAGGAGAAAGCTGTGGCTCTGTGCAACATTGATTTAAAGAAGTCACTGAGTCCTCAGGTCTGGCCCAGCGTCGACAGGGCTTACTTTTCAGTAAGCACATTGGGTGCCAGTCTTCTTGCCTTAAAATTTCCAAAATACCCTTTTCTTAACTTCTCCTCCGGCAGGTACTTGATCCTGCATCTTGGGAGAATTACAAGGAAAGGTGGGCAATCTCCTGTCCTGACTCTGAGGAATCAAGGAAATCACTTTCACTTGCCCCCATCAGCTCCACCCTCGAAGTGTGTGGGACCTCCTGGAGCCCTGGGGTCCCATGAAGCTCGTAGAGGCTGGACAGTACCCTGTCTTTTGTTCAGGATTCTTGAGGAAGGCAAGGGCTGCAGCTTCCACAGGCACCTTGCTGCTTTAAAGTTGATCTGTGTGGGCATTCACAGCATTAAGGTCACCTTTGAGCTCCTAAGAAATACAGAATCTCTGGCACCCCTCAGAGGAACTGAATCAGAATCTGCATTTTGACAAGACACCCAGGTAATCTACGTGCACATTCAAGTTTAAGAAGCGCTGAGTTAAAGAGCAGTTATTGATTTTGACTGCATGCTGACATAATGGTGTTACCAGGAAGTATTAAAAGTTCCTGATACCTGGTTTCCACCCCTAGAAATTCTGATTTAACTGGCCTAGGGTATGGCCTGGGCATTGGGATTTTTGACAGCTCTCTGGGTGACCTTAATGTGTAGTGATGGTTGAAAACCACAAGTTCCTAAACAGACCAAGCATTGGTATTAATTATTTTTAAAGAGAAAATTATCTGGGGCTGAGTTGGTGCCTGGTCCTTTTTTCCATTGGCAAAAGGGGCTCATGCCATAGAAGATATTTGAAAGGTGAGAGAAACTCAAAATCTCCGAGGAAAATTATTCATGTAAGGGGTTCTGATGGTCCAACATCTCCAATCAAAGAAAATCAAAAATAAAGTAGTTAAGGAAATGAGGAATAGGAAGGTTGGAGTTGAAACCTACTAATAAGCTTCCATTCAATCTTTTCTCATTCCCATGACCAATAGCCAGCCAGCCTTTAATTAAAATATTTCTTCTAGTCTGTAAAATATTCCTCATAGAGAAATTCTTACCATCAAACATTGTCATAACAATATTTCTTTTCAAAGAAATGCCTGCAATGAGAACAAGTATGTGAGAAATACAGGTTTTTCCGTCATCCAGCCCAAAGTTTAAGACATAGTACAGCCAAATGGATGCGCTAAGGAAGTGAGAGTGAAATGGAGGAAAGGTGACCTGCGTAATTTTGAGGCCCAAGGGGATCCCATAACAGGGAGAAAACAGTAGTGGAATGCCTCTCTGACTGCTTCGTTTCCCTTGGACCAAGGTTGGCTGGGTGGCCCAGCCCCTTTAACAAATAATCTTGAATACGTTTTTGCTAGAGTAGAATTTGTGCATCAGACTAATTCTAGAATTAACTTGTTGGAAAAGGTATTTAAAAACGAATGCAAAAAAAGAGAGAAATGTCTTTCCTGTTTATTTGACTGTGTATAGCACTAAAGGGTCCTTCATAATCAACAGGACACCTTTTGGAGACTTCCAAAGACATCTTGGGCTAAGAAAATTTTGAAATCAGGGGGAACTGGATACTCAGACGCAGAGAAGTATAAACTCAAGAGATAGCATGGGGCTGTAAATTTCCCTAAAGTAAGAAGATAATCACCTTCTCCTCCCCAACCCTGTTGAGAAGACATATGAGGATGCATTTTTCAGAGGACTGAACTCTGAAAACTCTCTTAAGATCTGTTCTCCCTGCTCACATATATGTAGAATTGGGTTCAGTCCTCTATAGAGGTTTGAATTTAATGTAATCCTTTTAGGAGTTCACGTATTGTTCTTGCAACTTAACTTTGTAAGTTTAAAATTATTTACAAATAAGAACTTTAAAATCCTAAGTAAATGAATGAAAAGTAAAGTATGACCCCTGCTCTTTCAAAACTATGCTGCATTTTGGCAGATCAAGAACAGCTATAGCCATTCTTACGCTGGAGTCTAGAATGACCCTACACTACCACGTGTGCTTAACTTTTTTACATCATTGATGAATTTATCTGAACTTCTACTAGAGTATGAACCTCTCCAGGGCAGGGACCGTGTCTGACTCATTTTGTATCACATGTACCTAGAACAGAGTCTGGCACAGAATGAGTGTTGTTTATATAATCACCTCCCCCCACCCCCCCGACCCTGACACACAAAACATGGGTAGTGGGCCAAGGCAAAGAAATCAGAATGGTGACATTCCTGAAATTCTGCTTATGAAGAAATACGCTGAAATTGGAGTTATTCAGGAAACCTGCATATTTTAAACTACTTATTCTATTTATTTAATGATTAATAGTTTATTCAGGTTTCTATTGCTTCTTAAGTCAGGTTTAGTAAATTATAATTTTCTAGAAAATTTTTTTCCCTAAATTTTTAAATTTATTGGCATAAAGTATTTAAAATCGTATTCTTATGATTTAAAATTTCTCATAAATCCATAATTTTCTTTTATTACTAATCTATTTCTTTATGTCTTCTCTTGTTTTCTTGATTAATCTTGCAAAATGTTTATTTTGTTGCTCTTTCCAAATAGCAAAATTTGGGCTTTTTAATCCTCTCTCTGTTTATTTCCTATTTCATACATTTTTGTTGATATATTTTATTGTTCTTTCTATTATATGTGTTTACTCTCTTGTTTTTGTTTCTTCCCCTAATCACCAAGGTGTATGCTCAGCTAATTTTCTGTCTTTTTCTGTTCTACTATAAGCATGTAAATACCATAAATTCCCTCTGAGAACTGCATAAACTGTATTAAAATGTGTATTAAAATGTATTATTTTCATGGACACCCATTTGTAAATATATTCTAATTTCCACCCTGTTTTTTCCATTGACTCATGAATTAATTAGAAGCATGTTCTTTTAATTGTTGGGAATTTCTAATTGTTCTTTGCTATTGATCCCCCCCCCCATTTTTTGTCATTGTGGCAAGAGAATGTGCTCAATGATATTGATTGATTGGTATGTATTGAGATTGCTTTCTTTCCTACCTAATACATGACAACTTTTTGAAATACTGCATGTGCATTCAGAAGGAAAATATGTTCTCTAGTATGCTCATTAGATCAAACTTGTTAATGTTCATCACTCCTATATTTTAATATCTTTTAATCTTTTATCTATTACAAAAGATAGTTGTGTTAAAATCTATCAACTGTAACTGTTGTCACTTTTGTAGTCCTATCAGTTTTTGCTTTACATATTTTAAGGCTACGTTAGTAAATTATACAAATTTGTAATTGGTACAGCTCCTTGAGAAATTATTCTTTTATACATCATATGATGACCCTCTTTTTTCCTAATAATGCTCTTGCCCTGAAGCCTACTTTATTCAGTGTTTTATATCTATACCAACTTTATTTGATTATCCTATCTTTTTTCCCAAGTATATCTTTTTCCTACCCCTTTATCTTAGCCTTTTTGGGTCCTTATACTTTAGATGCGTCTCTAGCTAAAAGGCAAGTTTAGACTATTTACATTGATTGTGATTATTAATGATTTATCTGGATTTTATTTCTATCATCTCATTATTGCTTTATGTCTAACATGCTTTTTCTTCCTATTTTTTTCCTTTTTGCTTATCTTCTGTTAAACTAATCAAATTTCCTTTATTCTACACTTTGTGATGCTTCAGTTTTCTAGGAAATTATCATTCTACCTTCTACTAATTTGTTGGCTGCCTTTACATTTTTTTAAGCTAATCAATATTGTCATCCTCCTTTCTAGTAACACAGGGTCCTTAAACACTTTTCCCAAGACACCCCCTTCCACATCACCTGTTATGGTCACCGAGTGTTTCAGTTTCATCTTGCTTTCACTCTCCCTGAACTAGATAGTATTATCACAATTTATATAATCAACGTCTACTTTAGACTTATCCATGTGTTAACCAGATTCCTTACATACTGCTTCATTCATCCCATGCCTTCATTTTGGGTCCAGCTTTCCTCTTCCTCAAATAGATCCCGTTGTATTTTCAGCTAGATCTCTTAAGCGGTAAATTCCTTCAGTTTATATCTATTTAAAAATCTCTGTTTGTCTTCACTCTGGAATGATACTTTAGCTGAATACAGAACTCTAGAATGATGGTTTTATTTTCTCAAGCCTTTGAGGATACCATTCTATTGTTCCCTGACCTCTTTGCAGCTAATGAGAAATGTGATGTCAGAAAAAGCGTAATTTCTTTCTAGGTGATCTGTGTTTTCTCCATGCTATTCTAATGATCTTCTTTCTGTTTGGGTATTCTGTAATTTTACTGTGATGTTTCTCGGTCTAGGTTTACTTTGTTTATTCTACATGGAAATCATTGTGATTTTAAACCTGAGGAATTACATTTTTTTAAATTTCTTGGTAATGATTTCTTTAAATATTACATCATCCACACTCACATTCCTTCTGTTTTATCTTCCCAAACTACTATTAGACATATTTTGGATCTTCTTATTCTATTTTCCGTATCTTAACCTCTTTTGTAGTTTTCATCTCTTTTCTTTAAGTGCTCTATTCTGGATAATTTCCTTAAATATATTTCAGTTCAGTAATTCCTTCTTTACTTATGTCTAATATTTTGTTTAACACATTATTTCACTAGTCTTTCATTTCAATTTTTTTCATGTCTAGAAGTTTTTCTTAGTTTTTTTAATCAAAACTGCCTGCTTATTATTGACTTATATTTTCAACTTATTCTTTTATATTTATAATTATTTAAATGTACTTAATTTACCAACTTTCTCAGGTTCCTCTATTATCAAAGTTCTCAGTTACTGAGAGATTCTCTCTCCAGAAATGTTTTGCATTTGTTTCTACCAGGCACTTAGGGAGCATCACTAAACTAGAACCAATCTTATATTAATTTCTCAGCTTGGAGTTTCCTGATGTATAGTTGACCCCTATTTTAAATTTGAACTGCAACTCCATATGAAGCACAGATCCAAGATTAAAATATTTGTCTTCTTTTCTTAAGCAAAGTTTAGACACAAACTACAACACGAACTCGCATGCAATGTCTTTGCCATCTCCCCCTGATGGAGGAAGATTGTTCTTTTTTTATCCTGTCCTCTGATGATCCTGGATTTATACGAAAGTCTTGGTTAAAACTGCCTGTCTCCTGCAGGACCAAGGTATCATCTCATGTCTCCAAGTTGTGATAAAATATTACAGAAATTGATCTTCATTCTCACCTGTGTCCTGACTCCAGGCAGCTACATTATCAGCTCTCTTAGACTACATGTTTAGTTCCCACTTCATTTCTTGAAACAAAGAATTATCTTTCTTTATTTCAAACTCAGCTTAAGCCTTGAAAAGATTTTTTTATTATATTTATTCCAGTTGTATAGGTGCCATAACAGGAAGTGCTAATAACAGGACATTCCGCAAATTATATATTTTGCTGTACATATTAGCCAAACCAGGAAGGCCTTTGAGTGACTTTGCCATTGTCCTCCACCTGCTCCTGTATCTTGAATGTGGGGAAGGATGGAAATGGAGAAAAGGAGCAGGGGGGAGGGAAGAATACCAAACAGGGAACATTAGTCACACATAACAGTCCTAGCTTTATCACTACTTTGCCATGTCGCCCTTGGCAAATTCTTTCCTCTGAGTCCTGTATTTTCTATCCATAAAATAATGGGTTTAGATAATAAAAGATAATAATGACCCTTGCTGAGTCCTTTTCTGAGGACTCAAGATATGCCCTGCACTATTCTGTATTCATTATATTATCTACCTTATGTTATATACTCACACAAAAATCCATTAAGAAAAGTATCGTTGCCTCTATCTTTTAGACAATAAATTGCAAATAAGGAAGGTTATATAATTTGGCTAAGATCTCCAGGCTGCAAGTGGCAAAGTGATGATTTGAACACAGGTCTGTTTGAGTCTAAAGCATGTCTCTTATGCTTGATGATCATGAAGATTCCTGTCATTTCTAACCTTCTTGGAGTCTCTAATCAGCCTTTAATTCCATATGTATGTGTAACTTTCATTTTTCACTCAGCCTTGTTCAGGGTCTCAATGTTCTCATCTCTACAAATCGAATCCACTTCTTGTCCTTCTGACCCCAGGCCACTGCCCTGTATAATGATTGGCTGAATTAGTATTATATGAGTGTTTTATACAAGCTTCTTAAAATATGGTTTCTGTAGGGCTGGAAATAATTCTACATATATTCATACACATATATCACGGCAAGACCAGACATGAGGTACAGTGCTCACTGCCGAGAGCTCCTTTACAAGAAAAGATTTAAGTTGTTTTTTTCATAGGAACTTCCAGGGAGTGAGATCAAAGATACATTTCATTTCCTCAGAATGCAAGTGGCCCTCCCTCTGTATTTAAATGGTTTGTAATACAGCCCCTTAGGCAGTAAAGTCAAATTGGGCAGAAAAAAGAAAGTAAGTAAAGCGTATCAGGGCCCTAGTGTTTTTACCATGTAGGTTCATCAGATTTTTCTAGTTCATTCATTGCTGCAATTCATATATTTATTAAATAAGTAGTTACTGGGCAATCACTTGTTTGCTAATTAGTTACTGAGCTAATTATTTACCAGGAGCTTTGCTAAGCATTGAGGATAAATTGATAAATAAAACAGACTGAGCACCTGTTTTTGTGGAACTTAGAAAGTGATGGAGAGGTGAAGAGTGAACAAATAATCGCTCAAAAAATATATATGTGTACACATTGTGCTGGCGGATGTGAAGAGAAAAATTGGACAATAGCAGAGGATAGCATTTATTTATTTTTTTATTTTTATTTTTTTTAATTTTTATTTTTTGTGAGTCTGCTTTTTTTTTATTCACTAGTTTGTTGTAAATTTTAGATTCCACATATAAGTGATATCATACAGTATTTATCTTTCTCTGTCTGACTTATTTCACTTAGCATAATGCCCTCCAAGTCCATCCATGTTGCTGCAAGTGGCATTATTTTATTCTTTTTATGGCTGAGTAGTATTCTATTGTGTGTGTGTATGTGTGTGTGTATATATATATATATATATATATACCACATCTTCTTTATCCCTTCATCTCTTGTTGGACGCTTAGGTTGTTTCCATACCTTGGCATTTGTAAATAATGCTGCTATGAATATTGTGGTACATATATCTTTTTGAATTAATGTTTTTGTTTTTTTAGGATATATACCCAGGAGTGGAATTGCTAAGTCATATGGTAGTTCTATTTTTAGTTTTTTGAGAAACTTCCATACTGTTTTCCACAGTGGCTGCATCAATTTACATTCCCACAAACAGTGTACATGGGTTACATTTTCTCCATATCCTTGCCAGGATTTGTAGTGTTTTTATTTTTTGGATTCTGTGACTTGATATTTACTGATAGTTTTGGAGAATTCTTTGCCATTATCTCTTCCACTATTACTGCTACCCCGTCCTCCTCCTTTTTGGGAACCTTACATTGGAGGCTAGCATTTAGAGTGGGGGAGGGGAGGGAGGGTCTGGGAAGTCTCCTTTGCTGAAATGACTTGTAAGCTGAGCCCTAAGGGGTGTCAAGGGTGGGAAGAAGAGTATTTCAGGCAAATGGACAGCAGATGGAAGGTCCTGAGCGGAGGGAGAGAGTGGAGAGTTCCTTGGCACTTTCAAGGAACTGGAGGTAAACTCAAGTGTGACCCAAGGTGAGGCTGAGTTGCTAGGTAAGAGCAAGATCACACCCTGGTTCTTAAACCACCTTAAGGATTTGGGTTTTCACTCTAAGAAGCACCCAATACTAGTTTATGCTGGAGTGGTTTGACCTGTTTTGTGTTTGTAAGGACTTCTCAGACTGCTGCACTGAAAATAAACAGGACGATATCAGAGTAGGAGGGAGAACAATTTGTAGATGGTGGCAGTGTTCAGGAATGGAATGGTGATGGCTCAGACTAGAGCAGGGAGTGGTGGGAGTGAAGGGACATGACTAAAGACTATTATGGAGTTAGAGTGGAGAAGAATGCTGGATTGGAGGTAGGAGGTAAAGGAGAGGATGCTTTCAAGAATAGTCCCCAAGTTTCTCTTTTAGACAGTGGAGCAAATGGAAACACCATCTAGTGATGTAAATGCATCAACTGTAGGTCAGACCTTAAGCTCAAAGCAAGTACTAGCAGTTTAGGCTGGCAGTTCTAAAGCAGGGTCTGGGTATTTTAGTTGTGTGTATGCATAGCAATTTTAACAGCTAATATTACTGAGTGCTCACTCCCTGCCAGAACTGTTCTAAGCCTTTGTGTATGTCAACTCATTTATCCTCATCACAACCATCTGAGGCTGGTAATATTATTATCTCGTTTTAAAAGTGAGGAAACTGAGGCACCTATATTCTAGGTATCTTGCCTAAAAATCACTCAACTAATAAATGCAGATGTCGGATCTGAACCCTTGTAGTCCTGAGGCAAAGTCCATGTTCCTGGACCTAACTGTTCCTTTCTTTCCCCAAGAATCTCCTAGTCTAGTTTGGAGGAACACACAGTAACCAACAATATGAGAATAATGGAAGAAAGGCTATAATAATCATCGCTAACATTTGGTAGTAGAGTATGGGGATTCACAGTGTGCTGAGGGGACACAGAGCAGAGACCTGTGAGCTTTCATTGAGAAAATGGCATTTAAAGGATACTTTGTAATATAGTAGAAATTTACATGGAACACAGGCTCTTACTGAAGAGGAAATGTCTTTGAGGCAATGTTGTGCTCATCTCTGTAACTCCAGGACCTCACCTTGGCACATGGTAGGTGCACAGTAAATGTTTCATGAAGCCACCTGAAATGAAACACATTGCAAACAAGGACACTACCTCATGACACTTAAACTGCCCTGCTCTTGTCTTTACCAGGAACTTTTGTTTTCCCATCCTCCTTTAACAAAGAAGACAAAGGCAATGGCTCATACACAGGAAGAATAACTTTGCCAGGTTGGCTTTCAAGTCACAGTCTTCAGGAATGCGTTTGATCTAAAAGCAAGGACTGTCTGCATTTTCAGTGAATTTGCCTGCAGAAATCTTCAATGAGTTTACCTATAAACTAGCATGGCTTATTACTTGCATTATTAGCCAGATTTCTAAATGCTACTTTAAAAAACGGAGTGCGCACACATATAGGTACAAACAATGTCTGTCTCCCCGGTAGTCCCTGCATTTGAATTAGGCTTTCCAGGAATCTCCACTCAAAAGATTTTACATTATCTCTCCCCTGTGGGTGGTCAATTACAATTCTGCCAAAATCGAAACAGAAACTTTAGGAGAATTACTAGATGTTTGTGTTCTCTCAGCTGATCGTGCCCACTCCCTCTCCAGAAACTCCGGGAGGCCCCCTATGTGAAATTGACATGTTTTGTCACATTGTGGCAGACCTTGGCTGGCATCCCTTACCCTCTGGGCTTCCCTCTACATCCTCCTTTCTTATTCCCAACTTCCCACTTCTTAAGAGAGGTCTATTGATTTTGCTCCTGAAATGACACAGTCTTACTTTAAAATGTTGGGGATGTCTCTGCAAGTGATGAGCAAGGAGATTTGGGACAAAGTAGAGTGAAATTAGTATTGAATTATTTTGTTCAGTCAAAAAACAAAGCAAAGACATATATTGAGCACCTCAGTGCCTGGAAGTATGCTAGGTGACAGGGATGCAAGGTGAATAAAATACCCTCCTTTTGTGGAGCTCGCAGTCTAGTAACATCAATGGCATGAAAACAAACAATTTTAGAAACACAATGAAGTGCAGTGCTGGGGTAAGTGTAGGGTGTTTTGGGCATATGCCAGAGTGCTGAGAATGGTAAAGGCTCTCTGGGAGAGGTGATTCCTGAATTAAGTCAAGAAAAAAGAGCAAGCAGGAGTTAGCCAGGTGATGAACACATTTCCAGGTGTGGGGTCGAAGGGAACATCATGTTGCAGGCTGAGGGAACATCTAGATACGACAGACAGCAGGATTTACATGGGGGCAGCTCAAGCTGGAGTGTAAGGTGCATGCAGAGGGAGACAATGAGGCCATAGGTTGGGCTGGTGATTAAGGAGTCTGTCGATTCTGCTAAGGAACTTGAACTCTATCTTGGGGACATTGGGGAGCCATTAAAGGAATTTAAGTAGAGGAGTATCAGGGTCAGATTATTGTGTTTAAGTAAGTGCCTCAGGTAATGGTGACTTCTTTATACAAGGCCACAAGGTGCTCCTGAGTCCTCACAGAGATCGGAGTACTGGAAACAGGAAGCCTATGGACTGTCCAGTCAGAGCATTTGGGAAACACAGGAGCCTTATCTACAAGATTTCAGAAGAGGGGAGACCGAAGACTAGGGAAAGCAACTGCAAGTCTTTAGCCTTCTTTTCTTTAGAGCATTTCTAAGTTATTTCTCAGAATAATTGTTATCTCATTCCTATCAATATTTTATGAGTAATACGGAGATTCCTTGAAAAAATCTCAGGTCTAAAGATACATATTTTTGTCTAAGTTATGTTACGTATCTTATGAGTCTACCTATTGGGACAAACATATCAATATCATACCAAAGCAATTGCAACATATTTTCCTTATAAAAATCTTTCAGTTTTTCAACAGAATATCTTTAGTGCCCTTGACAGACATCTAATGGAAACTATCATAATTTATTTTAAAATATATCATGGTATTTCTCACCCTCCATGATCTGAAATAATCTTCCCAGAAAAAGGACTTAACTTTATGGTTCATATTTTTCTCATTTAAATTCTGTTTATTTTTCATATTGTTATGTATTTTTTACTATTCCTCCACTGGCACATTGTAATAACTGACCATATTTGCTTAGCAGGAGAGTAAATGTTCATTTGCATATGTCTTGTTCCTGCTAGAAGCTCAAAGGTGGCCTTGCCCTTTTGCAAGCTGCTTGGTTACTGTTGTCCAAATGAGTATATCTTAGGGAGTAAAGGGCAGTGTCCTGAAGATGCAAAACTTATGTCTTAATCTTCACTCTCAACTCCATTCCCAACCAGGTTTCTAGAGCTATAATCGAAATAAATGTAGGACAGGGTGGGGGAGGAGACATTCACTCTTACTTTAAGTACTGATTGCATTTTTTCATTATAGGAAAATCTTTCTACAATGGCCTCAGGCCAACATTTGATAGGGATATATCCTGGCTTTGGGGAGAAGAGGGATGTAAAATTCCCCTAAGTCCTTCTGGAAGTCTACTTTACTAAACCTTGCAAAAAGGCAAACCAGGAAATGTCTTTATGCATCTTCACATTTTAAGATGTAAAAATGACTGACAGGCATGGCAGACCTGTTAGCTTTGGAAGTTAGAGACATTATTCTATTCTTAATTCAGGTAATAAAAGTGCATTGCTTTGGGATATAGCTATCCATATCTATCTATAAAATACATATGTGTGTACGTGTGTGTGAGTGTGTGTGTATACATATATATCTCTCTCTCTCTCTCTCTCTATATATATATATGGCAGAAGTGGAAATACTTTTTTTCCTGTTTAATTGCTAATTAACACTGTATATAAGTATGAATTTGGGAATTTGTGAAATTTAATTTTTCACACTGGTGGTAAAGCCTGGAACAACCTTGTGCAAAAAGATAAGAGAACATTTTCATGCTGAGTATTTGACTGGTTTTAATACCATTCAAGGCATGTATGTCTGTTTTGAATTGCCCACTTACTTCATTTTACATCCAAGTGTACAACATGCTCACCAGCAAATGATAAGAATGTAACAAAACAGAAATAAGCTGTGGCCATTCGTCATTGTTTTATATCTCCACTTGGACTTCTAATAGTCATCTCAAACATAAGTTGATTCTACTGTCTTTCCCAAGGCTCTTTTCCAACCTATCTCTCCCTAGTCTTTTCCATCCCAGTAAATGGTATCACCACCCACCCAGTTGCTCAAAATAGAAATCCTCCCTCAGGCCGGCCTTTACTCCTCTCTCACCTTTCATCCAACCATGGAAAAGCTTCATCAATTTTACCTTCAAAAGAATTTTGAGGGCTTCCCTGGTGGCGCAGGGGTTGAGAGTCCGCCTGCCGACGCAGGGGACACGGGTTCGTGCCCTGGTCCGGAAAGATCCCATATGCTGCGGAGCGGCTGGGCCCGTGAGCCATGGCCGCTGAGCCTGGAAAAAAAAAAAGAATTTTGACACCATCATCATTTCTTCATCCCCATGGTCATTGCTTTATCATTTTTTAGTGCTTGCCTACTGCCCTTAAACTAAAATCCAAAGTCCTCCCAAAGGCTCTATGTGAATCTCATCTGCCACTCACCCTGTTCCAGCTCTGAATAGGTGAAGATCTTCCCAGTATCATTGCCTTCGTTCATCCTTTTCCCTCCTCTTGAAATGTTTGTCCCTTGAACTTGGCTTTCTCATCCTTCCAGTCTTAGCTTAGAATCCACAAGCTACGCTCCCTCTACTCACCCTATCCCATTATAGGTTCCTTATCTCACAGCACTTACATTAGTTTGTAATTGCTTTCTTTTTTAACTTGTGAGTTTTCTGTTTCCCCTGATAAACTATCAGCATCATAGGGTAGGGATGATGTTTATCTTGCTCCCCAGAGCATGTCCCACACTGTATGTTGTGCCAAGCAAATAGCAAAACTCAAGAAAAATTTGATTGAATACACGGAATATGCTAAAACTGAAGATAAAAGAAGGAACAGGACACAGTCCCTGCCCTCATAGAGCTTGCATTCTAATAGGAAAGGCAGAAAAAAATCAGATAATTACAATATCTAGAGATAAGATCTCTACAGGAGCTAGGTACAAAGCACAGTGATGGGGGAAAGGACTGTATGAATGGTGTAAAGATTTTGGCTAGATAAACTTGGTAGAATCTTCAATTACCATCAAAATATTTTTACCATTAAATAGCTCTGATGATTTGGACAGGCTACTTCACACCTCTGATTCTTAGTTTATTCATCTGTTAAAAAAAAGAGAAAAAAGAGGTAAGGATGTGTGAGGATTAAATGAAATAAGCCATGTAAAATGTTAGCTCCCAGAATAAGAAGGTAACCACTTTAAGTAGATTCACTACCACCATCAAGAGTGATGTTAATTGGTCAGTGTATACCTGGAGCTCAGTATATGCTGTTGAACTCAAGTCTTTTACTCTCAAACCAGTGCACATGTTCTGCTACATGGAGATTGATAGTAAATAACTCAACTCAGATTCCTCCCTCTCCAAAAATTTCCCTAACCATTTCAAGACAGTTCATCACACCCTCCCCTGAGTTATCTTTGTGCCTTACGATTGGGAGCATGTTGATATTTTAAGGGGCCCAAATAACCATCACTGCTCCACTGCGTTCTAACGTGGAACCACATGAAAGGCTGACTGAAGTGGTAGCTTCATAACTGAGGGAGAAGTTGAGGACGTGGTTTAGTGTGTTAGCCTCACAAATCTCAGAATAGACATGCAAAAGAGGTGCTGAACAGCTGGAGGCCTTTCAAGCTTCTCTAATGGTAAGGAACAGACTAGAGAACAGGTGGATTCAAAAGGAAGAGGAGGAGGAGAATGGCTGAGCTAGGCATTGCACAGTCATTCCACAACCCAGGGGCATGGGTAGGGTATAGGAAGAATCCAGAGGTGTTACACTAATTGGCATCCCCCCACTTGGAATCACGAAGCCAGTGAAGGGGTTCCTCTCCTCTACCCCACCACCATCAGAGCCACTGCAGGCTCCAGAGCTAGCAGGCCTGGGTTTAGGCTCTCACTCAACCACTTATAAACAGGAACACTCCAATCTCTTAGGCTTTGTATTCTCAAATGTAATATGAGGGTGATAATAATAGTGTCTACCCCATAGTATTAGGCTAATACGAAAGAGTGCAGTAAAGTGCTTACCACTGTATTTGGCACATAATAAATGTTCTTTTATCTTGGCTAGGATTTTACTCTCTTTGAAACTGCCATTGCAAGAGATAAGTAGACACATAAATGAATAAATGTATGCCTTAATTAAAACACTAGAAAAGGCCTATCAGGGAAGATGAAACTTGGGCAAGATTTTTAAGAACAAGCATTACTTCTCTATGTGGGCCATGGGCCTTCCAAGAAGAGGGTGGACACAGGGCTGCAGTATAACTTTCATGGTCCCTGGGCACTTTTGCCTTCTTGAGTTTTGTCCTCTGTTTAAAAAAGATATTAAATATTATATTTTATGATTGCATTGCTATAAAGACAAATATCATCTATGCTGGATTATGTTACATTTTTTCTTCTAATTTTTTTCTTCTACTTAAAGCCTTTTTGTTAGTCCCAAATAAGTAACATGGTTTCTAGACATTATACCTTTTGTTCTTGATGGATAAGTCAGAGGTGGGGAAAACAAAGGACAAAGACCCAAGGAAGGGCACAACTTAGAATGTTTAGAGAACTATAGAAAGTGTCATGTGATGGAGCCCCAGCAGTTTTTGCAGAACAATCTATATAAGAAATAGATGTTGCAGCAAAGTCAAGATTTATATGTAAAAATACATAAAATTAAGATAAATTTTTAATTATACTTACCTTTACCACTACCTGTGATACACTCCAATATTTTCTATTATGTTTTTATTTTACACTGGTCATAACCCACTAAATTTATTATTTCATAAAAGTTTTCACTTGTCATTTGAAAATCCCTGGTGTAAGAGAAAGAAAGAGGAAGAAGGGTGGAGAAGCAGCCAGGACAGGGGCACAGAGGTCCAGCACTGCATGCCAGTGGGTAAACATATATAATATGCCTAGCACACTGCCTGCATGAAGTGAGACACAGAATAAGTGGAGGCTATTATAAAATATATTTTGAAAATTATGTCCTTATCCTATAAGGACATAATTTGGGGGGAAAGGAGGTAAACCCAACATTTTAGTTAAAAAAAAAAAAAAAAAACTTCTCTGTGACTTTGAATTTGATGGCCTCTCTCTGTCAGGAAACCAAATTGTGTAATTCCTCCCAGCTGGAGGTGTGTGTATGCATATGTATGTATGTGTGTATGTGTGTGTGTGTGTGTGTGTGTGTGTGTGTGTGTGTGTGTGAGAAACATTTCATTAGCTTGGATTCATAATGTTTATACATTCCATCTCACCTTTATCTCTTCGCCTGACCCTGTTTATAGAGTCCTGTACCTTTAAGTCGTCTTCCAGGTCCTGCTTTTCAAAGGTTGCAAAATATGCCATTATGGATAAGTAGCAAGTACTAGCAACCATTAGACTCTTGAGTTGTTTCTAATTAAATCCTATGGATTTAATGCTTTAGGTTATTTTAAAATCTTCCATCAAGTTCTCCTGAATTTCTTTTGGTCCCTTTTTTCCTTCTAGTTTACTATTTTTATGAAGAGAGGGACAGGGACGTGCATACACACATCCAAAGTCTTTGAAATGTCTACCATCTTCCTAGGGCTCTGAGTAGTGTGGTAATGAATGGCTTTGAGGTTATCTGACTGTCTTGTTATGAGAGATCAAACCTGAAAGTATGTGTTTGCGTCCAATTAACACCAACTGTTGGGATTTGAAAATCATGTATTTCATTCATTAACCTTCAGAATGGCATTCAGAGAGGAGAATGTTTAATTTACAACCTACAAGTTATACATTCATCAAAAGCAATAACATTATTGTAATGCTCGTGTTAAGGACCATTCGTATTCTTAGTCTCTACAGTAGAGCATGAGGAGACCGTGTCTACCCTGAGGACATATTCTCTAATAACAAGAATCTTTCATCCTCTGCAGTGGAGAGAGATTTCCACATGCCTTTTCGCTTGTCATCTTCACCATAATCCTGGAAGAAAATAGGCCAGAGGTTATTATTCGTATTTGATGGATGAAAAAACTGAGTCTCAAAGAGATCAAGGGACTTGCCCAAAGTGACACTTTCACAAAATGGTAAAGCCAGAACTTGAAATCATATCTTTTTCTTCTTAGTCCTCTGCTCTTTCCATCTCCCCAGGTTGTTTTCCCCAGTATTGAGATGCACAAAATAAAGAAGGCCATTGTCAGGTCAAAGTGTGAAGTAGGCAATTTTATTTCATGGCCCACCACCTCTTAGGCATTGCTCTCCCTCCCCAGGACACATCCACCAATGTTCCAGGGACACACATGTCTGACCCTTCTTTGTCCTTCAGCTTCACCATTGCACAGACCAATGGGAAGCAGCAGATACATGGGGTGGGAGGATGGGCAGCACTGTAGCATATTTTAGGAGACCTGAGATTTCAACATCAGACACATAAAAGTTCAAATCCCAAATCTGAAACTTTCTACATTTGTGGCCTTGGACACCTTAAATTCTTTGTTCCTTAGTTTCGTCATCTGTGAATGACCACAATACCTATCATGATTTCATTTTGAAAATGATAGCATGATAGGTGATAGAATATGTGACTAAATGTGACTTCAACAATAAGAAACTTTCATTATCTCACTTAACTCCAAAAGGAAGCTTTTCCAGGTTGATTTACCAAGCTGCTCAAGGATATCCAGGTTCTGGGTCAGCTTCTTACCCAAAGCAGGAAAGAAGGTGTTGGGCATTCTCCTTATGCATTCTTCACTCTCTTTTTATCACGGCAGAGATGAGGAGTCTTTTCCAGAAACCTCCAGCAAACTTCTCTTTCACTTGGTTTGCCAAACTGGATCACATGCCCATCTCTACACAGGCAAGACAACTGCCGGGTTGACCAGCTGTCCCAGCTGACTTGGGCCTTGGCAAAAGAGAGTAGGGTTGTTGTGATCAGTTTAGACTACCCATAGGTTATCCTCTAGGGCTAGGATTGGAGTCCTCCTTCCTTAAGCACATCTCAACTTACATATGAGAAAAAAACCAAAAAAATGTGGGATCCATGAGCAAGCTAGAGGGTGGGTCGGTGACTCCTGAGAAGGTACCCAGCTGGTCTGCCACAGAAGGTTTTGTGTTTTGTGATCATTAGAAAAGTTGAAAGTAAAAAGCCTAGCATAGCACCTGGCTCATGAAATATCTCAGTGAATGTCTACACATCGTTACCAAATTTGCAAGTTACCAGCGTCCACTCATTTTTTAATTTGGGGCATACCACTTAACCACTCAAAGCTGGTTCCCTTTTCTTCAAATTGAGGATAAGTATTGCTACTCTAAAGGGTTGTTGGAAAGGTTAAAAATAAAATAATATCTGGGAAAGAGTTTTTAAGCTGTTAAGTACTATGCAAATGTAAAGTATCATATTTACCACTTAGTGTCACATCTGCAAAGTGGCTTACGGCAGGGTCAGACTGCAACGTCACGACAGATATTTGTGAAAAGCTCATAACTGAGTAAGGTTTTCATGTGTTTCATGCTGATATAGAGAACACCAGTCGTTTCATTGTTCTGAACATTTAAAACTAAATTCCAGCTTTTGTTCCAGACCACCTTGTACCTAAATATAGTGCAATGAAATGCAAAAAAAAAAAAAAAAAAAAAAATCCAGTGCATTAAAACTGACACACAAAAAAGATTAACTTTTCTACTGCTTTCTTTATCCACGTTCCCCCTCACAACCTAACACCTGAAACTGCTAATGTCAGTTGGCTCTATGTTCCCCAAGTCCTTGTGCTGCAAGTCCAAATGAAAAGGCCAAGGTTTCTGATATCCACTTTCTTTTTTTTGAATTTCTGACATCTACTTTCAAGAGTACCTACTCTGTCCCAGATGCCTTAAGTGCATGCATTTCCTTTAAAATTCTCAACAATTCTACAAGATGCTTATTGTATTCCCATTTATCGGGTAGAAAAACCAAGGTTCACTGAGATTAGACAACCTGCTTACATCTCATAGTGACAAATGAGGGAGCCCCAGATTTTGACTCGTTTCTCCCCAGCTCTAAAGCTTCTGGTATTTCTACTATTCCTCTACTTGACCAGCTTTTCCATGACATCCTTTCCAACTGAACATCATGAGAGTGACGTTTTACCTCCTCACTCCTTTCCCTGACCAATTCTACAAACACTCAGCTTGTTCCAGAATTCCATTCAAGAGAATCTCTAACAGTGGCACCGTCTGAAGCTGGGAACACACTGTAGAACAGCCATGTACACCCATACCCTTGAGGCTTAGGATGCAGAAATATTTATTGGAACATGGTCCCTAGGGCAGAAACACAGAAATCTATCCTGTAATGCGATCTTAAAATTAATATAATCAGTCTTTAGTGTTTCTAAGAAATAATATCTTACATGCTGAACTATTGCATTTAATACCCAAAACACACTGCCCATTTTATAGATTTTAAAAATACAACAATGAAACTCAGAGATGCCATGTGATATCCCCAGTACCACTGACTTTAAAGAATGTTATAGTTACTAATTGCCACGCTAGTGCTGCCTGACAAAGTAACCTCTAAATCTCAGTGGCCTACAATAGTAATTGTTTATCTGTCATGTGCCTGGGTCACCTGGGATTGGCAAGATGACCTTCCTGAACTTGGCTGGGCCCACTCTGTATCCAGGAGTTGGCTGGCTGGTGGCCGAGCTAGAAGGAAGGAAGTACAAAGTTACATGGGCAAAGGGTGTGCTTATAAAGGAGCCTAAAAAATGGGGAACATCGTTGCAATTCACCACTAGAGATTTTTTAAATATCACTCATGTTTTCTAAATGATTTTGTGATAGATATACCCCTGCAATAAAAAGCAAGGTCATCTCTATAGTAATACTCCAAGTTATGAAGACTTTAGTAATGTGACTGCCAGACCCCAGTCTACCCTGCGAAGTTTCTGAGAGCTCCAGAGCCCCGCATGGGTTTGTGCTCGTGACCAGTCTTTTGCCGCAGTGAGACCAGTGGCGTCCATCCTGTTGTACCTCTTCTTGAAGCCAGCTAAAGAGCCTCTATTGCTACTACTGAGGATACGCTTTATCACAACACCTGGGTCTCTGGCACGAGTGCTCTGTCCTGTTGCTCTGAAGATGCCACGCCCAGTCACGTTGGACAGGTGCCAGGGTCTGCCCGGAGGTGACATGAAGGCCCACTCTCCAGCTCTGTGCTGCACTTCAGGGTCTGCCTAGGACCTTCTGCCTCTCCTTCCTACTCATATGCTGCAAGAATTTTATAAGAAAAAGGGAAAGAGAAAATAAGCAGCTTCTCACCACAATTCAGGCTTTGAAAGACACAGCGTTTGATCCCAAATGCAACAGCTGCTTTTAGGTCTTTGGTAGCTTCGAGCTGTTCCAAGACAAAGGGTGGGTATCTGCCTCACATCTGCATTACTGAAGGGCCTATTTAATTTGTGGGTTTTAATATAATACCTACCTTGGAAAATCCCAGTGTTAAGCCTGATGCATTCTGATAATTTATCCTAAAGCAAAAAGCAAAAATAAAACCTTGTCCCTGAAGTAGTGTTCCACTTATAGAGACTCAAAACTTCAAATTTCACTTAGCAATTAACTATTCTATCCTAATATATCTTTATTCCATCTACATTTTTCTTTTTCCCAGTTACATTCATATCAAGTTTTCAAAGTTGTAAGGTTCAGTCTTGACTAAGATACCTATTTCTGAATGATAAGAATAGTGATAATATTTTGGAGACGCAAAGCCAAGGTAGTTTTCATCGTGTCCTTTTGCTTGGAGGGCCTCATGAATTGTATCAGGTGTATTTGTTGCTCTGGCAAGAAGACCGTTAAGAATGTATCTATTGCACTTCTAATTTTCTGCGGCTGAAGGTTTAGAGGTTGACTTTGCTAACCTAAGAAGCTGGAAGTGGATGCTGTTGACATTGGTTCAATAGCGTCATGTTGGCCTCTCCTTCAGTATTGCCCAAACTGCTCCTCCAGAATTCATATTCCATCCTTATTTAATTTAGGAAGGAAGTGGGGAGGAGGTGCCAGCCATATCTTTCTTTTTTATTAAGACAACCAAAAGCTTTCCTACAATACCCTGGCACACTTCCACCTATGTGTTGGTGACCAAAACTGAATCCCTCGGCTACCTAAGGCAGCAATGCACTGAGGGAAGGTGAGTACTTGCCTCACCTGGCCCTTAAATGGAGGCAAAGGAGAAGTTTGTGAGGATTGGATGCTAAGGACCAATATCTTCCTCAAGGACTGATATTACTGAGAACAAAGGGTTCACAGCTTAATTCTTGAGTTTCAAACTCGGATTGTTCCAAGTTCTTAACAAGACAATCATATTCAGATTTATTAGAAGTAAAAAAAAAAAAAAAAAATTCTCTAAATTATCAAAGTTTTCCATTTCATCCATAGCAATACCAAAGCTTGATCAAGTAAGATAGATGTTTTCAAGGAAATAAATGTCCAAGCAGCAGAAAAGAAATTTAAAGGTTAACCTAACACTCCCAACCCGCTGGGCCTTGGCTAAGGTTGGGGGAAGAGAAGTGATGGAAATGTTGAGGGAAAGTCTAGATAGATCAAGGGATAATCCTACACCGTCTGAGCTGATACCTGTAAGTTGGCCCTGTTTAGGTGGCTGTACCCCAGCCTTTCTGTGCCTCAAGAGAAATGTTTGTGCAGGCCCCAGCCTGGTCGCAAAGACACATGTGCTGGCACTGATGGTGTGGGAAGAAATTGTAGCCAGAACCAGATGTTAAATCTAGTTAGACTTGTTAAAAGTAGTTTTCACAATCTCATAAGATAATGCTGGGTTTTCAGGGTGGCATAGCGAAGGGTTAAGAGTCTTGGTAAGCTTCTACCTGGGGCGTCTGAACTGGGTTGAATAGTGTCCCCCCAGATAATTAATGTCCTTCTGGAACCAGAATGTAACCTTCTTCTTTGGAAATAGAGTCCTTGATGATATAATTAAGATGAGGTCATCTTAACCTCATCACGAGGCCCAGTTAAGATGGGCCCTTAATGCAATATGCCTGGTATCCTTGTAAGAAGAGGAGAAGACACACAGAGAGTGACACCCACAAAGGGAAGGTGATGCACAGATACACAGGGAGAACACCATGTGATGACAGAGGCAGAGACTGGGGTTATGCAGCAGCACGCCAAGGACTGCCGGCCACCGCCAGAAGCTAGGAAGAGATAAGGAAGAGATTCTTCCCTAGGGTCTTCAATGAGGAAAGCAAGGCCCTGCCAACCTTGATTTCAAACTTCTAACTTCTAAACTGTGAGAGCTTACGTTTCTGTTGTTCTAAGCCACCTTGTTTGGGGTATTTTGTTATGGCAGCCCTAGGAAACTAAGAAAGCTTACTTGCCCTCTCTACTGCAGTTGGCAACCAGTCATCAGTAAGAACTGTTGTTTCTACCTCCAGTGTCTCTCTTCTAACTTCTTCCCCCCTCTGCCCTCTGCTATCTCCCCATTTAAGATCCTCATTTTTTTCTTACTCCTAATGGATCTCACGGACTCAATTCTCACTCTTCCTAAAATGGCCCTCTGCAGTATGCCCAGAAAAATCTTTCTATAACAACGTTTGTTTTTTTTTGTTTTGTTTTGTTTTTTGGGCCTCTCACTGTTGTGGCCTCTCCCGTTGCGGAGCACAGGCTCCGGACGTGCAGGCTCAGCGGCCATGGCTCACGGGCCCAGCCGCTCCGCGGCATGTGGGATCTTCCCGGACCGGGGCACAAACCCACGTCCCCTGCATCGGCAGGCGGACTCTCAACCACTGCGCCACCAGGGAAGCCCTATAACAACGTTTTTACCATGTGATGTCCCGGTGCAAAACCCTTCAGTGCCTTCTCATTGGCTTCAGTTCAAAATCCAAACACCTTACTTAATCTGAGTCAATTCATCTTCCACAGGAAGGAAACACCAGGAGAGAATTAGAAATGTAAGAGATGGGTGGAAGGAAATACCTGTGAGGGATGAGAGGAAGAGAAAGTAGCATGGGCTGAGAAAGCTGCAGACTGTGGTGCCAATTTGACACCTGTGTAGGGAGAAGGGAAGAAAGGAGGATTGAGTAGGAAGTGCTGGAGGCTCTAGGGCAGCTCTAAGAAAGTCATGGCCAGGCCAACTGGAGAGCCCCAGTGCAAAGATTGCCATTTAGAAGAATCCTGTGTTGGACAGAAATGGCCCAGCTCTTGTACACCTGCCATGCTCAGACACTGCTGAGAGAATCTTTGGGAGAGAAGGCCTCAGTGTGAACCCCAAAGTGTGGCAGCTGGAGGCTGTCAGCTAGCTAATATTCCCTGCAAAATGTTCTCTCTTGAGGAGAAAACTGAGTGGCTTACTCACAGTGTTGCCCCAAAGTCAAACAAGGGTCTCCATCGGCTGGTCCTTACAAATGTCTCCAAACTCACCTCTCTCAGCTCCATGATATGGACCATGGGTCCAGCTATGAAGCAGCTGGCATGGGTTACATTCTCCTGCTCTGATGTCTGTGTTCATACACTTCTACTCCCCCGGCCACCTAGTTAACCTGGCTAACACTTCCTCCTATATGTCTAGTTCTGTTTACATGTCTATTTCCCACCACTAGGCTGTAAGTTTCTTGACGACAGGGGTTTCTTTGTTCATATTTTCATTCCCTACTGAAAACTACAAGTCCTTAAACTTGGTGAGAGTTCAGTAAGTGATGGATGGGTGGATGGGTGGATGGATGGATGGATGGATGGATGGATGAGTCGATGGGTGGATGGATGGGTGGATGGATGGAATAGTGGGTAAGAAGACATCTTCTGGAATATCATAAAGTCCCAATGCCAGAGGAAATGTCATAAGGAGCATAGCCACTAATCTTGGCCGAAAAGCCACTAATGTATTTTGGACAGGTGAGAATTTCTGAAACATTTTAACATTGACAGAGATAAAGATTTCTCCAGTGCTGCCAGTGAGTGTATATCTTAATGTCTAACTTCAATCTCCACTAATGCTGTTGTGAAGCCTAAGAACCAAATTAAGAATAATGCCAGCAATTTTCAGACAACAACTTATCGCACTCATTCGAAAGCAGGAGATATATCTATTCTCCTTGAAATTCAAGTAAATGGCTGACCAGCATAATTGTATCTGTCTACACAAGTGACAAAATTAAAATTAATGTATCACCATAGGACAACAATTAGCTTAGTGTGAGTAAGCTGGGTTACTTGTATATTTCTGCTGTCAGAGACAATCCTCCCTTGTTTCCACAAATGTCTTCTGCCTCCTTTGAAGTCATCAGTGCCATCAGTAGCTAATAACGTGCTAGAAGTTCCAAAGTAGGCTTGCTTTTTGAAACATCAGCCATGCTCCTGCACTGGAACCAGCCGCCAATATAAAAGCTAACGAAGGATAATCTTCCTAGATAAACATATAAACAGAATCATGACAAGGAATTTTGTTCATTGTTCTCTGTAAGCATTAGAGGCTATTCCTGAGGACTGTTTCTTCTTTAGCTAGAATCTAGCCCCAGACAGTATGCCCAGGTGAGTGGGACCCAGAGGAGGACAGATACATAGAGAAGGTCCAGGACTGTGATTGCATTTGGTTGTGGACACGTGGAAGGTACTGTTGGGGAACTTCAGAAGTTATGGGGGGCAACTGGGGAGGAGGCCATAGAACTAATGAGATTTCATGAGACCTGGATTTGAGGTAAAAAAGAAACAAACAATAACAACAACTACGACAACAAAATCAGAGTAAAAAAGCAAATCCTTATTTTAGTCCTAAATTGGTGAGATCTGAGTTATGCTTACAAAACTTCTGGCTGTTTTAAATGCTACAAAACATGAGAGCACATTCTCTCTCAACCCCTATTTTTGCAGATCTTCACCCAGTGATGCCACCACCAGTGGCCAGATGAATAGGGCAACCCACAGCTCCACAATTGGGCAAGATGACATCATCAGGAAGGCTTCTTTTTTGTTTTGTTTTGTTTTGTTTTTGCGGTACGCGGGCCTCTCGCTGTTGTGGCCTCTCCCGTTGCCGAGCACAGGCTCCGGACGCGCAGGCTCAGCGGCCATGGCTCACGGGCCCAGCCGCTCCGCGGCATGTGGGATCTTCCCGGACCGGGGCACGAACCCGTGTCCCCTGCATCGGCAGGCGGACTCTCAACCACTGCGCCACCAGGGAAGCCCAGGAAGGCTTCTTAAGCAATTACTGATGAGAAGTTGGAGCAAGTACAAATTGGTATTATGGCACTAGAAGGAAATCAGAAGCACTAGATCTAAGTGAGAGTGCATCTTTTCAAAGGTCCTGCTTTGTGATCAAAGGGAAAATACACAATTCCCTGCTTACAAGTTCTTCAGACACTTTTTTAGATGTTAAACGCATTTCTATGCTCACCAGTTTCCATGATAATTTGTTCTATCTACCTCTTTCTTCCTGCCCTCCCTTCTCTTTCTTTCTTTCCTTTTTCCCCTTTTCCTTCCTCCTTGTCTCATTCCTTTTTCCTTGCTTTCCTCATTCCTCTTCAAAATTCCAAGGCTCTATTATTTTGAAAGTATCAGAAAACCAGCTCTTTTGGTAGAAAATATTTATCAGAATGTATTTCTATAAATGTGTAAATATAGCAATAGACTCCAAGAAGAGGGCTTCGTAGCATCCAGGATAGCCACCAGCCAATTGAGCAGCTGTTGGGTATCTGGCCCTGGGCTATGGGCTGCGGCATGGAAATGAGTAAGAGCTAGTCCATGCTCAGATATTTGTATGTGCAGTGAGATAAGGACTATGTTAGAAGTACACACTGCTATGTTGTGTGTATGGGGAAGGACATAAGAGTTCTAAGAATTACCTCTTGGAAGTGATATTTGAGGTAAACCTGGATTTAATTAAGAGTAATTTGCAAACAGAGAAGAGAGTCTTGGGCCAATGGAAAAGGTGCAGAGAAGAGAAATAAGTAGTTCAATATAAATAGCTTGGTAAATAAAGAATTGGTAAACCTAGACTGGAAAGGGAGGCGGGGTCCACATCATGAAGATTGTTGTGGTTCCCCTTATAGGCTTGAAATATTCAGTAGGCCATGAGGAATCACTGAAGTCTTTTAAGAATAAAAGTGACTTGTCAAGTTATCATTGTAAAAGGATAACTCTGGCAACAGTAGGATGGATGGATGGATGGATGGAGGGGGAAGAGTGTAGCATCTCAGGGGTGCAGTGATACCACTGAAGGAAGTACTACGATAGCCCAAGGAGAGAGAATGATGTCAGAAAGAAGCAGCAGATAAAGGATGGAAATAATTTGAGAACTTTCCAGGACTTGATGACCAGTGGATGTGGAGCTGAGAGACGAGAGGATTCTGGTTTGGGGACTGTTTACCATGATGCGAAATTTGAAGTGAGAATAGAGGAGGGAGAGGAAGAAGTTAAATTTTGTCCATGACAAGTATGAAGTACTAGGAGGAAGGCCAAGTGGAGAAGTCTAAAAGGCAATTGTTATTGATCAGCAGTTGAAAAAAGAAGACTAATTAGGAAAAAGAGATGGGGAGTCGTCAGTGTATACATGGCCTTGAAGCCCTGAGGATAGATGAGTCACTGTGTATGGAAATCATTGCCTTCTTTCATCTCAGGTTAAACACAAACAATTCCCTCTTTCTCATTTTTTTTTTTTTTTTGCGGTACGTGGGCCTCTCACTGCTGTGGCCTCTCCCGTCACTCGGGACGCGCAGGCCCAGCGGCCTATGGCTCACGGGCCCAGCCGCTCCGCGGCATGTGGGATCTTCCCGGACCGGGGCACGAACCCGCGTCCCCTGCATCGGCAGGCGGACTCTCAACCACTGCGCCACCAGGGAAGCCCCCTCTTTCTCTTTTTTGATGATCAGTAACATGTGCTGAGTCCTTAAGGGCCCTCAAAGTACTTTCACAAACCCTTATTTTATTTGAATCTTGTCTCTTATACCATTCTGTCTTGTACGTAGTATCCCATCTTGCACACTAGGAAAATGAGTTTAAGAGGTCAAGGGGTTTTCTCTGTGTTCACAGCTAGTAAGTGGAAGAGCTAGGACACAAAAAATCTGGTTCTCTGGCTCTAAATTCTTGGCAAGTTTAAGTGTCATTTGTGTTGGTTTCCCTCCTAACACCGTAAGTTGGCAGAAGTATCTTGCGTAGCACTGAGTTATGCCTAGCACAATGTCTAGCATATAACAAACACTCAATAAACAGTCATATCATTTCTTGTCATTATTTTAAAACTGTATCCCTTAGCTAATTTCCCCTACATTTATTTTATATTAAACAGTTTCACAGCTCAAAGGGATAGTAGCCTGATTTCAACTAGTTGCTTCTTCCTCTGTGTGTAGATGACATGTTTTATTCTTTTATTACAGAACTTGACGTACTGAATTGTGATTATTTGTCTGTGTTTCTGCATTAAACTGTGAGCTTCTGGAAGGCAAGGGGACCATACATGAATAATTCAATTAACCTCTCATTTGCTTAATTAAGGGATTGTCAATGGCCATGCCCCTCCCTCACCCATTCCTGTCCACAGCCACTCTGATACTCTCTTCTGAAACTTGTATAAGCCTCTATTGTAGTAATTAGATATTAGAGTATAACTGTCTGCTTGCACCTCCCCTCCGGGACTGTGAGTTCCTCAAGACAGAGATCTTGCCATTTTATACCTACATCTCCAGTGCTGAGGTGTAAACAAACAACTAAATGGCGGCAAGTTCATTACTGCCATGAACACCTACGCCTGGGATGAAATCAATACTTACTCATTGAATAAATGAATGAGCAAATACAAGATACATTTAGTTCTAAAATATCAGAATGAGGACTTTAGAAACTATTTTGTTCCTCTTCCTCATTGGAGATGAGGAATATACGACCTAGCAAAGATAAGAAGATAATATTGCAAGGTCCCTCACATCTGGTCAGTGGCTCCAACACTCTTCCCGCTACAGTATGTAGAGAGTGAACCGAGGCATAAGAAACTGAAAGGGAAGAAGTGCATATTAAAAATATGCTATCTCTGCAGCACCTCACAGGGTATACAGAGAAGGGGGGGAAAGCAAATATAAAGTGTGGCCATTATTGTCAATTAAGCCAAGGTGAATGAATAAAGGAATTCATCATTTTATGTTGAGGCGGGCTTGGGCTGAAAGAGAGGCTTGAAGCTTTAAATGCTTCTCCAAGATGCATATCATTATAGCAACAACAACAACAAAACCCAAACAGCTTTCAGTGTTTACGTTTCAACTAGAATTAGAGGGGATATTTAAATATTACAAGTACCAGCAATGCCATCAGCAATTACAGGCTGGCTTTCTTGCCTCCTCCTTGAGGCTCTTGGGAGGTGGAACTTCCAGAGCCAGAAAAAGTAATAACAGTAGCCCTCAAAACAGTGCATGAAGGGCTCAGTACATGCCAAGCAGCATCACTAATTCAACCTTACAGTGACCTGATGGAATAATATTATCTCTATTTCACATATGAGGGAACTAAGAGCCAGTTCACCCTTGGTCACACGGTTGGTAAATGCAGAGCAACAGGATTTACTCCGAAATATTCCTGCTTTCAAACCCACACTGTAAATCACCCTAATGACGCTGAGGATTAACCATTCCCGCCTGCCAGAAGCCCAGTTCACTGGCAGAAATGTCTTCCTTGAGTCATCCCAGCTTCTTTCTTTTTGCAAAGGGAACATTGATATATGTTTCAAGTTTCTGGGAAGGCCACTAGGCAGTTTGGACATAGAAACATTTTGGGGGATATTAGGAAAGGGAAGAGAAAAGAATGAAAAATGATCCACAAGTCACATCTATGTCTCTGGTAATTAAGAACAAGGTAATAATTAACTTTTAGTGGAGAACGTTGCAGCCTCTGAAGGAAGGGCTATCCAAATTAGAATCCCATTTCATCCTCACAGTGAACTGGGAAGAAGATACCATGGGTCTTCTTTCCCCATTCCAGATAAGAGAAACCTGAAGTTAGTGGATTTAAAATCTTGCCTAGCTTGAGCTAATATAAATGGGACTTGACCTCAAGTCTTTTGGACCCACAGACCATACTCACTCATTTCTGCTACCCAGAACATTCCCTTCCTGGTGTTAAGGAAAGAAAAAGAAACATTAGTGCATGTTGAATATCATTTATCTGACAAGGGCTTGACTGACCACATTCCACAGGGTATCCCATTGAACGATCTCAAGTCTCTTATAGTCCCTGTCTTACGGGTGAGGAAACAGCTCATAGCCACTGCCCTCTGCTTCTCCAGCAGTCAGCTTCTCCTTTCCATCAAAAGAGTGCACAGCAGGGGGCTGTTCACTCCTCATGGGAAACACCCAGGACTCTGGAGTTGGGCATGGTAAGTGGAACCATTGGGATTTCCCTTCAGAGCTGTCTTTAGGAACAGTCTGTTCCCTGCTTCTGTCTGTACCTTTAAAACTTTATTCTCCTCCTACTTCTTCCATTTCTGCAGATAGTATTTTTAGTATCCCCATTTTATAGAAGATGGTCAGCAGGTGTGCAGCAAAGTCAGAGTTCATGCCCCAAAGTCCACGGTTTTTCTTCTGTACTATAAAAGCCAAATGATTAGCAGAAGAATGCCTGATAACCACAGCAATGGAGCTATTGAATGATAGATATTTGAATGCCACTGAAGAAAGTTTTATCCAAGCTTAGAAGGCAATAGAATAATCCTAGTTGCTCTCAATATTTACCTTTTCTGAGTTCAGAAAAATCTACCTTTACTGAGTTCAGTTTCTTGACTCTCTTCCCAGCTCAGGGTATAATTTATCCTGATGGGATTCTGACATTTCACAATCACTCTACATGCTTAAAAAAAGAAATCAGTGACTATTATTAGGTAAGTCAGTGTAGCGGCTCTAACAGGAACCTCCACATCTTAGGTGCTTAACATAGTAGTTTATTTCTCCCATAGGTAAAATGCAAGGAGTACTTGATTGGTAAGCAGCTCTCCTCTAAGTGGTGATTCAGGGACTCAGGCTCCTGTTATTTTGTTCAACGTGTGGCTTTCAAGGTCACCATGTCCATTCGCCTGAAGCCAGAAGAAGAAAGAACAAGGATGGTAGGATTTTGATGGTCCAGCTTAGAAGTGGCAGACACTGCTCTAGGCACATTCCATTGGCTGAAACTCAGTCACATGCCCACATCTAGCTGCAAGGAAGTCTGAGAAATGTAGTCTAGTTGTGTGCTCAGGAATATGAGGCTATGCTCCAGTGAACGTAACCTTCCTCAAGCATGTTGAACTTGGGTGAATCTGTTACAGTTTCCTTTCTTCAGTCAAGGTTCAATCAAATTTTCTTGAGGATAAGCTCACTTCTTCATAAGCCACCTACTAATGTATCACTTTCCTTTCTGCAGGTCCCTAATCTCATCACCACACTGTTCCCTCTATAATCCATGAGTTTGTCCCTGAAACTTTCTAGTTAGAGAATTTGTGGAAACTTCATGGGCACAAGAAGAAAAAAGAATTTTTTAATGTATGTGAATAATTTCTCTCTTTTATAAAAATTTTATTGAAATATAGTTGACTTACAATGTTGTGTTAGTTTCAGTTATGCAGCACAGTGATCCAATTATACATATATATATATATATATATGTATTCTTTTTTTACATCCTCTTCCATTATAGTTTATTACAAGATACTGAGTACAGTTCCCTGTGCTATACAGTAGGTCCTTGTTGGTTATCTATTTTTTATATAGTAGTGTGTATATGTTAATCCCAAACTCCTAATTTATCCCTTCCCCCACCTTTCCCCTTTGGTAACCGTGAGTTTGTTTTCTATGTCTGTGAGTCTATTTCTGTCTTGTAAATAAGTTAATTTGTATTTTTATATTCCACATACAAGTGATATCATATGATATTTGTCTTTCTCTGACTTTCTTCACTTAGCATGATGCTCTCTAGGTCGATCCGTGTTGCCGCAAATGGCATGATCTCATTCTTTTTTATGGCTAATATTCCATTGTATATACATACCACATCTTTATCCATTCATCTGTCGATGGGCACTGAGGTTGCTTCCATGGCTTGGCTATTGTGAATAGTGCTGCTGTGAACATTGGGGTGCATGTATGTTTTCGAATTATGGTTTTCTCCGGATATATGCCCAGGAGAAGAATTTTAGTAGTATAAAATGGCAGAAAGTGGAACAGGTGTATTTATTCTACACACTTACATTTGCCAGAAATGTAAGATTTTCTTTTTTTTTTTTTTTTTTTTAAGTGATCAGAGCAACCTTTATTACCAAGAGTAACCAGAAGGAAAGTTTTTTTTGGCTGCATTTGGTCTTCGTTGCTGTGTGAGGGCTTTCTCTAGTTGCAGCGAGTGAGGACTATTCTTCATTGCTGTGCACAGGCTTCTCATTACGGTGTCTTCTTCTGTTACGGAGCACAGGCTCTAGGCACGCAGGCTTCAGTAGTTGCAGCACGTGGGTCCTAGAGCACACGGGCTTCAGTAGTTGCAGCACATGGGCTCAGCACTTGCGGCACACAGGCTCTAGGGTGCATGGGCTTCAGTAGTTGTGGCACACGGGCTCAGTAGTTGTGGCTCACGGGCTCTAGAGCACAGACTCAGTAGTTGTGGTGCACAGGCTTAGTTGCTCCATGGCATGGGGGATCTTCCTGGACCAGGGATTGAACCTATGTCCCCTGCATTGGCAGGCGGATTCTTAACTACTGCACCACCAGGGACGTCCCTGTAAGATTTTCTAATGTTAGATTTTTCTAATGTTAGATTAAATGTGACTTTGATGTCATCCCACCAAACAGGTAGGAAAGTCAACCCAGTCATTCTGAGGGTTTCCTCTCCCCTCTCACCTGCTCTCTACTATCTTTACTCTGGACCATTACAGATGCTTTCTAATAGGCTTCTTGCTGGAATCTTGCCACACTTAGGTCCATCTTTTAAACTGCAGCTAGAGGAAGATCCCCTTATCAAAAGCCCTTACCCTCCTTATCTCCCCAGATTATCTCCTGCATCTTCCTGCCTTGCACTTTATGTTCTAGTAATACCTGCTTGTACCCCCCATCTTCCATGCCTTTGCTTATGCTGTTCCCTCGCTAGGCATGACCTTCCCATATGTCTTTTTTTGCCTAAGGTAAAGACAGTGCACCATGGTGACTAGAAATTCTGTCGTCAGATTGCTGGAGTTCAGATTCTGGATCTACCACTTACTAGTTATTTGACCCTAGCTAAACCATTTAACCTTTTCATCCTGTGACTCTATCATCTCTGAAATGAAGATATAATGCATACTTTTTAATGTGTACATAGTGATTGCATGAGCCAAGACATGTAAAAACACTTAGGTTACTGCTTTGCACACACTTAGTGCTCAATAAACCTGTATGTCAATATTAACTCTTACTCAACCTGCAAGACTATATGAGACATCATCTCATTCAAGAAGTCTTCACTGAATTTTCATCTCCCGGCTCTTATGCCATGCAGCTCTATTAGGTGGTGGAGCCAGGCCTCAATCCCAGATCTGTCTGACTTAAAGCCAGTGCACAGAAGGCTTCCCAAGAACAGAGCTAGGCTGGCCTTAGCGCCCTCTAATGAAGAAGATACTGGCTGCCCAGTGTGTGGAAAAACTAGCCTGGCTTAAAAGCACAAAGTCATGGGCAAAGACTATAGGTTTGGGAACACTGTCCAGAGGTGATGCATGCTTACATCCAAATAAGCCAGAGGTCAGTTCCTGAAGCTAGATTTGACCTAAAAGTCAGTTTTATTTGACTCATAAAGGTTTTTAAATTTATTCATTCTCTATTAAACAATCAGGCAATATCACACAAGGTGTTATTTATTTATTTTTTTTACATTTTCCTAACTTTATTAGGGAGAAAAACAAAAGCAACTGGGTACACTTCAGAGCTGATTTATGTTTATGAGTCTTGCTGGTCTCCTACTTGGTAATGGCAGAAAAGCTCCCAAGACCTAGGTCAGGAAGTAACTGAGATTTGTTCTAATTTTCAGTGATGTTTTCCAACTCCTGGTGTTTTCTATCCCTTTCTTCACTTGACTTTCTTTCTTTCTTTATTTTATTTATTTATTTATTATTATTATTTTTTTTTTTTTGCGGTTCGCGGACCTCTCACTGCTCTGGCCTCTGCTGTTGCGGAGCACAGGCTCCGGACACGCAGGCTCAGCGGCCATGGCTCACAGGCCCAGCCGCTCCGCGGTATGTGGGATCTTCCCGGACTGGGCCACGAACCCGTGTACCCTGCATCAGCAGGCGGACTCTCAACCACTGTGCCACCTGGGAAGCCCGACTTTCTTTATTTTTTTATTAATTTTTAAAAACTGAAATACGGTTATGATTTAGTTAGTTTATGTTAGTTTCAGGTGTGCTCCGTAGTAATCTGACATTTGCATACATTATGACGTGATCACCATGATAAGTCTAGTAATCGTCTGTCCACATACAAAGTTATTACAATATTATTGATCCTATTCGTTAAGCAAGATCACACAACGTTTTAGATTTCCAGTGTCTCTTGAGAAAGCCAGAAGGTTTGGCAACACTAAGCCCTCCACTGGTTAGAGCTGACAAGCAGCTGCCCCTTTGAATAGGGTGTGTTTTCTCCATATCACTACAGCCCCCTCCATTCCCTCTTGTGTCCCCGATTTAGTTCTGCTGGGGTCATTAATACTCCCTGCCTGGCCTTCTTCAGCATTTGAATTTGAGACCCACAGAAATAGACCGATAATACACAGTATATATGAAACACTAAAAAGTCTCCAGGTGTTCCTGCTTCTTAATAAAATGTCTAGTTATGCTATTTTTACTGTTACACTTCAAAAATGGCTATATGTGAATATAAAACACATGCAAAATAAAATGCCAGTTTTAGCTCTGGGGGTTTCAATAAAAGTGATACATTTTTAACCCAGCACTTTCAAAAATGTCATCAGCTGTTTCAAGGTTCACCTACAGTTAAGGCAACCTGTCAAATGCAAGCCCCTCCTTTCACCCTCAGCCCTCCCTGTTCCTCTGACCTCATTTGCTGATAGTATAATTTGTCTTACAACCCTACATAAGTTGACTAGTAAGTAATTTCCCCCTAAGGCTGTTTTCCCATGAACCATGTGCAAGTAAATTGCTGATTTTCTTTCCCCAGTGTAGAGCAGAGGTCACCATGCCTTCCTGTGCAATTTCAAGGCAGAGCAAGTAGTTCTCTCTGTAACTTCCTTAAATGAGAACACAAGTGCTTTTTCCAACTATACTTTAATGCCACCTCTGTTGGCCGTTCCCATCCAGTTTACCGGAGCCAGCCATTTATCTGCGACCAGAAGGGGAGACCCATTGGGGTGATGAATCCATGTTCTCAGGTGACCTGTACCCCTGGAGTAGGGTGACCCACTTCATAGGAGGAAAGGAAGAGACAGGGGACAACCACCCTTACATTCAGTGAGTGAAGGAGGCATATTGCAGGGAGACATTGGGCTGGGTCATCTCCCAGCAAAATTGTGAATCTGATGTAGAGTGTGTGTGTGTGTGTGTGTGTGTGTGTATGTGTGTGTGTGTGCGTGTTTATGTTTTTTATACAGCAGGTTCTTATTAGTTATCCATTTTATACATATTAGTGTATATATGTCAATCCAAATCTCCCAATTCATCCCACCACCCCTACCCCCCCCTCCACTTTCCCCCCTTGGTGTCCATAGTTTGTTCTCTACATCTGTGTCTCTATTTCTGCCCTGCAAACTGGTTCATCTGTACCATTTTTCTAGAATCCACATATATGTGTTAATATACGATATTTGTTTTTCTCTTTCTGACTTACTTCACTCTGTATGACAGTCTCTGGATCCATCCACATCTCTACAAATAACCCGATTTTGTTCCTTTTTATGGCTGAGTAATATTCCATTGTATATATGTACCACATCTTCTTTATCCACTCGTCTGTCAGTGGGCATTTAGGTTGCTTCCATGACTGGCTATTGTAAATAGTACTGCAGTGAACATTGGGGTGCATGTGTCTTTTCGAATTATGGTTTTCTCTGGAGATATGCCTAGGAATGGATTTGCTGGGTCATATGGTAGCTCTATTTTTAGCTTTTTAAGGAACCTCCATACTGTTCTCCATAGTGGCTGTATCAAGTTACATTCCCACCAACAGTGCAAGAGGGTTCCCTTTTCTCCACACCCTCTCCAGCATTTGTTGTTTGTAGATTTTCTGATGATGCCCATTTTAACTGGTGTGAGGTGATACCTCATTGTAGTTTTGATTTGCATTTCTCTAATAATTAGTGATGTTGAGCAGCTTTTCATGTGCCTCTTGGCCATCTGTATGTCTTCTTTGGAGAAATGTCTGTTTAGATCTTCTGCCCATTTTTGGATTGGGTCGTTTGTTTTTTTAATGTTGAGATGCATGAGCTGTTTATATATTTTGGAGATTAATCCTTTGTCTGTTGATTCATTTGCAAATATTTTCTCCCATTCTGAGGGTTATCTTTTCATCGTGTTTGTAGTTTCCTTTGCTTTGCAAAAGCTTTTAAGTTTCATTAGGTCCCATTTGTTTATTTTTGTTTTTATTTCCATTACTCTAGGAGGTGGACCAAAAAAGATCTTGCTGTGATTTATGTCAAAGAGTGTTCTTCCTATGTTTTCCTCTAAGAGTTTTATAGTGTCTGGTCTTACATTTAGGTCTCTAATCCATTTTGAGTTTATTTTTGGGCATGGTGTTAAGGAGTGTTCTACTTTCATTCTTTTACAGGTAGCTGTCCAGTTTTCCCAGCACCACTTATTGAAGAGACTGTCTTTTCTCCATTGTATATCTTTGCCTCCTTTGTCATAGATTAGTTGACCATAGAAGCATGGGTTTATCTCTGGGCTTTCTATCCTGTTCCATTGATCTATATTTCTGTTTTTGTGCCAGTACCATATTGTCTTGATTACTGTAGCTTTGTAGTATAGTCTTAAGTCAGGGAGTATGATTCCCCCAGCTCTGTTTTTTTTTCCCTCAAGACTGCTTTGGCTATTCAGGGTCTTTTGCATCTCCATACAAATTTTAAGATATTTTGTTCTAGCTCTATAAAAAATGCCACTGGTAATTTGATAGGGATTGCATTGAATCTGTAGATTGCTTTGGATAGTATAGTCATTTTCACAATATTGATTCTTCCAATCCAAGCACATGGTAAATCTCTCAATCTGTTTGTGCCATCTTTGATTTCTTTAATCAGTGCCTTATAGTTTTCTGCATACAGGTCTTTTGTCTCCTTAGGTAGGTTTATTCCTAGGTATTTTATTCTTTTTGTTGCAATGGTAAATGGGATAGTTTCCTTAATTTCTCTTCCAGATTTTTCATCATTAGTGTATAGGAATGCAAGAGATTTCTGTGCATTAATTTTGTATCCTGCAACTTTACCGCATTCATTGATTAGCTCTAGTAGTTTTCTGGTGGCATCTTTGGGATCCTCTATGTATAGTATCATGTCATCTGCAAACAGTGACAGTTTTACTTCTTCTTTTCCAATTTGTATTCCTTTCATTTCTTTTTCTTCTCTGATTGCTGTGGCTAGGACTTCTAAAACTATGTTGAATAATAGTGGCAAGAGTGGATATCCTTGTCTTGTTCCTGATCTTAGATGAAATGCTTTCAGGTTTTCACCATTGAGAATGATGTTTGCTGTGGTTTTGTCATATATGGCCTTTATTATGTTGAGGTAGGTTCCCTCTATGCCCACTTTCTGGAGAGTTTTTATCATTAATGGGTGTTGAATTTTGTCAAAAGCTTCTTTTGCATCTAATGAGATGATCATATGTTTTTTCTCCTTCAATTTGTTAATATGGTGTATCACACTGATTTGCATATATTGAAGAATCCTTGCATCCCTGGGATAAATCCCACTTGGTCATGGTGTATGATCCTTTTAATATGTTCTTGGATTCTGTTTGCTAGTATTTTGTTGAGGATATTTGCATTATATTCATCAGTGATATTGGTCTGTAATTTTCTTTTTATGTAGTATCTTTGTCTAGTTTTGGTATCAGGGTGATGGTGGCCTCGTAGAATGAGTTTGGGAGTGTTCCTTCCTCTGTAGTTTTTTTGGAAGAGTTTGAGAAGGATGGGTGTTAGCTCTTCTCTAAGTGTTTGATAGAATTCATCTGTGAAGCCATCTGGTCCTGGACTTGGTTTGTTGGAAGATTTTTAATCACAGTTTCAATTTCATTACTTGTGATTGGTCTGTTTATATTTTCTTTTTCTTCCTGGTTCAGTCTTGGAAGCTTATACCTTTCTAAAAATGTGTCCATTTCTTCCAGGTTGTCCATTTTATTGGCATAGAGCTGCTTGTAGTAGTCTCTTAGTATGCTTTGTATTTCTGTGGTGTCTGTTGTAACTTCTCCTTTTTCATTTCTAATTTTATTGATTTGAGTCCTCTCCCTCTTTTTCTTGATAAGTCTGGCTAATGGTTTATCAATTTTTTTTTATCTTCTCAAAGAACCAGCTTTTAGTTTTATTGATCTTTGCTATTGTTTTCTTTGTTTCTATTTCATTTATTTCTGCTCTGATCTTTATGATTTCTTTCCTTCTACTAACTGGGTTTTGTTTGTTCTTCTTTCTCTAGTTCCTTTAGGTGTAAAGTTAGATTGTTTATATGAGTGTTTTCTTGTTTCTTGAGGTAGGCTTGTATTGCTATAAACTTCCCTCTTAAAACTGCTTTTGCTGCATCCCATAGGTTTTGGATTGTCATGTTTTCATTGTCATTTGTCTCTAGGTATTTTTTGGTTTCCTCTTTGATTTCTTCAGTGATCTCTTGGTTATTTAGTAACGTATTGTTTAGCCTCCATGTGTTTGTGTTTTTTACGATTTTCCCCTGTAATTGATTTCTAGTCTCATAGCATTGTGGTCAGAAAAGATGCTTGATATGGTTTCAGTTTTCTTAAATTTACTGAGGCTTGATTTGTGACACAAGATGTGATGTATCCTGGAGAATGTTCCGTGCACACTGAGAAGAAAGTGTAATCTGCTGTTTTTGGATGGAGTGTCCTATAAATATCAATTAAATCTATCTGGTCTATTGTGTCATTTAAAGCTTGTGTTTCCTTATTAATTTTCTGTTTGGATGATCTGTCCATTGGTGTAAGTGAGGTGTTAAAATCCCCCACTGTTATTGTGTTACTGTCGGTTTCCTCTTTTATAGCTGTTATCAGATGCCTTATGTGTTGAGGTGATCCTATGCTGGGTGCATATATATTTATAATTGTTTTATCTTCTTCTTGGATTGATCCCTTGATCATTATGTAGTGTCCTTCCTTGTCTCTTGTAACATTCTTTATTTTAAAGTCTATTTTATCTGATATGAGTATTGCTATTCCAGCTTTCTTTTGATTTCCATTTGCATGGAATATCTTTTTCCCTCTCCTCACTTTCAGTCTGTTTGTGTCTGTAGGTCTGAAGTGAGTCTCTTGTAGACAGCATATATATGGGTTTTGTTTTTGTATCCATTCAGCGAGCCTATGTCTTTTGGTTGGAGCATTTAATCCATTCACTTTCAAGATAATTATCGATATGTATGGTCCTATTACCATTTTCTTAATTGTTTTGGGTTTGTTTTTGTAGGTCCTTTTCTTCTCTTGTGTTTCCCACTTAGAGACGTTCCTTCAGCATTTGTTGTAGAGCTGGTTTGGTGGTGCTGAATTCTCTTAGCTTTTGCTTGTCTGTAAAGCTTTTGATTTCTCCGTTGAATCTGAATGAGATCCTTGCCGGGTAGAGTAATCTTGATTGTAGATTCTTCCCTTTCATCACTTTAAATATATCATGTCATTCCCTTCTGGCTTGCAGAGTTTCTGCTGAGAAATCAGCTATTAACCTTATGGGAGTTCCCTTGTATGTTACTTGTCATTTTTCCCTTGTTGCTTTCAATAACTTTTCTTTGTCTTTAATTTTTGCCAATTTGATTACTATGTGTCTCCGCATGTTTCTCCTTGGGTTTATCCTGCCTGGGACTCTCTTCACTTCCTGGACTTGGGTGGCTATTTCCTTTCCCATGTTAGGGAAGTTTTTGACTATCATCTCTTGAAATATTTTCTTGGGTCCTTTCTCTCTCTGTTCTCCTCCTGGGACCCCTATAATGTGGATGTTGGTGCGTTTAATGTTGTCCCAGAGGTCTCTTAGGCTGTCTTCATTTCTTTTCATTC
Organism: Aethalodelphis obliquidens; assembly: GCF_003676395.1. NCBI lineage: Eukaryota > Metazoa > Chordata > Mammalia > Artiodactyla > Delphinidae > Aethalodelphis > Aethalodelphis obliquidens. The sequence goes on along the minus strand of NW_020837994.1, from coordinate 6,580,943 downwards.
TATTTTCTTTATTCTATTGCACAGCAGTGAATTCCACCATTGTGTCTTCAGGTCACTTATCCGTTCTTCTGCTCAGTTATTCTGGTATTGATTCCTTCTAGTGTGTTTTTCATTTCAGTTATTGTATTGTTCATCTCTGTTTGTTTGTTCTTTAATTCTTCTAGGTCTTTATTAAACATTTCTTGCATCTTCCCCGATCTTTGCCTCCATTCTTTTTCTGAGGTCCTGGATCATCTTCACTATCATTATTCTGAATTCTTTTTCTGGAAGGTGGCCCATCTCCACTTCATTCCATTGTTTTTCTGGGGTTTTATCTTGTTCCTTCATCTAGTACATAGCCCTCTGCCTTTTCATCTTGTCTATCTTTCTGTGATTGTGGTTTTTGTTCCACAAGCTCCAGGATTGTAGTTCTTCTTGATTCTGCTGTCTGCCCTCTGGTGAATGAGGCTGTCTAAGAGGCTTCTGCAAGTTTCCTGATCTGTGTGTGTGTTTTATTCATTCATATTTTCCTCAGTATTTTTATTTAACAGCTACTGTGTGTAAGGGAACATAGCTGGTACTATACCAAGCCTTTTATGTGTATTAACATTTAATTTTAACAGAAATCTTATGTTATATAGTCTCTTATTATTTCAGTCTGAAAAAGAGGAAATCAAGACTTAGAAAGGTTAAACAATCTGCCCAAAATCACACAGCTATTAAGTGGTATGAAAGGAATTTGCACACTCGCAAGGTGACATAAATACCTCCAATCTTAGGCACTCTACTTTCCCTCTCCATTTGTGCCCTTGGGCATTTATAAAAGATAAATGTCCCTGGTCCCAGGTTGCTGGGTGCATTGCCAGTGTACTAAGAGTGTGAGAATTCCTCGCCTCTCCCCTTCTCAGTAGACCTTAGGGTCTGTATTCACCTTTTTGCCCCAGTCCCTTTCTCCCCAACCAAAACTTGCCTCTTATCCTGCTCTGAGTACAGTGAAAGCTTCCTATGAATCAAAGTCATGAATGCTGTTCATAAGGTCACTGTTAGCAGCCCATCGGGATTTAATAGAGGATCACGTTAATTCACATCAGCCAAGCACTTTCCTGTTCACCCTCGCTTACATTTTTGATTCTTGCAGCCTCTTTGTTAGGTGGGAATTACTATTATTAATATTCTAGCAGAAAAGATTTGACATAGAAGTAAAGTGACTTGCAAGACCAGGGTACTTGGGGAAGCCACCAGTTTTTAGATTCAAAGAAAAATATCATCTCATTCAGAAATGATCTTCATGAGAAAGGCTGTCCTGTCACCGTCCAATCATTACTCATTTTGATGATCTAATACTTCAGAAGGATGACGGCCTTTCATTCCATGAGCTCAGTAGCTTCTGGGTCACAAGGTGGGCATGTTAGGTACATCAAGGTAATCTCCAAACATGCTGGGGCTTTTCCCTGTTGTTTGCCTCCATCTGTCTGCTATTTCTTCTTCTTTCTTTCCTTCTTTCTCCCACCTTCCCTTCCTTTCTCTGACGGAATTCAAAGTCCAACGTTTGCTGAAAGGAACATGTGTAATGTTGTAGGAAAGAGCATGAGTTTTTGGATTCAGGTGGGTGCAGGTCTGACTCCTGGTTCGGCTGAGCACTAGCTACAGACACTAACCTCTGAGCCTCTAAAACAGTGGTTCTGAAAGTGTGGTCCCCGACCCAGCAGCAGCATCACCTGGGATCTTGTTAGAGCGGCAAATACATAGGCCCCATGGCACACCTAATGGTCTTGTTAGAAATGAAAATACTGGGCCCTACCTCAGACTTCAAAATCTTCTGGGTGGAGAACTCAGCAATCTATAGATTAACAAGTCCTCCAGGTGTTTGTGATAAACACTAAAATGTGAGAATCACAGGCCCTAAGAGATATTCCATCAGATGTGTATAATAATACTTGTATCACAGAGGTTTTTTTTGAGGGTTAAGTAAGATAATGCAAATGATGTGCATGCAAGATACCTGCCCCATAAGAGATGCTAAAATAATGGTAGTTTTTAGTAGTGGTTGGAATAGACAGGTAGTAATGGGACATTAAATGCATTCTATAGGGTGTCAGAGCTCCCAGTACATTATGTGTGTAAGTAAATGTTAGCTCACTTCTTTAAGCCCCCAAACCCACTTCACACTGCTGCCCCAACACAGATGCTCAGAGACCAATGAAAAGTTTGTTTCTTCCCTAAGTTTCTTTTCCTTTTTGATTCTCAGCCCTGCAATGCTATCAGATCCTAGTGACTAGGTCAGGACTCACAATCATCTCCATGTGTGCCTAGTTACTTTGGCTTTGCAAAACATAATCCTTAAACAAGGAAAATCTGACTATATCCAGGTGCAAGGAGTCTTGCCAGCAACACCGCATCAGAGAAGAAAATCTAGAACTCTTGTGATGCAGGCCACATATTTCCATGGCATTCACCAAATAAATGGCTTCCCAGGGGAGGGCAGAAAAAACAATGAAACAAAGTAACCTGTGGGATTTGAGGGGCACTAGATGAGAAAAATCATACAGTGGATAACATTGCCAATAAAACATGCACAATCTAAATCTTAAGAAATATTTTTAATATTTATATTTTAAGCCTCCTTATGGCCTGATGATCTGCAAAAGATTTTCATAATCCGCATCTCACTGGACTCTCACAGGGTCCAGAAATGGAGAAATATTCTGTATTAATATTTTACAAAAAAGAAATCAGAGAGAAGGTACCTAATTCAACGAAGACCACATGGCTGTCATAGGGTCAAGAATGAAACAGTTACATCTCTAGGTTCTGTTTGGAATAACCTCTGCAATTATCTCCTGACTCTAGTCTGACTAGATCCTTCAGGAGCAAACTTAAAATTCTACTTCCTCCTCAATACCCCACATAGTCTGTTTAGCACAGGGCGTCTGTCTTTCCTCTCAATGTACAGAGGTTTCATTCCCTCTCTTTATGTATTAATTCTTTCATTCCTGCAGCAAATACTTATGGAATGCCAAGTGTGACTGAAGTTCTGTTCTAGGCACTGAGGCTGTGTAGAGTTGACATGCTGGTGCAAGAAATGGACATTAAATATGTAATGTACAGAAAATTACATGGCGACGTATGTGATTACAGTACATAGTACGTGCTGTGAAGGAGAAGCAACATGCTAGAAAGGGAAGTAATAGAGGTCCACTTGTTTTAAAAAAAAATTTTATTGAAGTATAGTTGATTTACAATATTGTATTAGTTTCAGGTATACAGAAAAGTGATTCAGATATTTATATTTATATATATTTATATATATATATATATTCTTTTTTCAATTATTTTCCATTATAGGTTATTATAAGATATTGAATATGTTCTATACAGTAAATCCTTGTTGTTTATCTATTTTATATATAGTAGTGTGTATCTGTTAATCCCATACTGCTAATTTAGCCCTCGCCTCCCTTTCCTCTTTGGTAACCATAAATTTGTTTTCTATGTCTATGAGCCTGTTTCTGTATTGCAAATAAGTTCATTTTACTCTTTTTTAGGTTCCACATATAAGTGATACCATATGATATTTGTCTTTCTGTGTCTGACTTACTTCACTTAGTATGAAAATCTCTGGATCCATCCATGTTGCTACAATGGCATGATCTCATTCTTTTTTATGGCTGAGTAGTATTCCATTGTATATTGCATCTTCTTTATCCATTCATCTGTTGATGAGCACTTAGGTTGTTTCCATGTCTTGGCTATTGTAAATAGTGCTGATATGAACATTGAGGTACATGTATCTTTTTGAATTAGAGTTTTTGTCTTTTCTGGATGTATGCCCAGGAGTGGCATTGCTGGGTCATATGGTAGCTCTATTTTTAGTATTTTAAGGACCCTCCCTACTGTTCTCCATAGTGGCTGCACCAATTTACATTCCCACCAGCAGTGCAGGAGGGTTCCCTTTTCTCCATACCCTCTCCAGTATTTATTATTTGTAGAATTTTTGACGATGGCCATTCTAACAGATCTGAGGTGATATCTCACTGTAGTTTTGATTTCCATTTCTCTAATAATTAACAAGGTTGAGCATCTTTTCATGTGTCTGTTGGTTGTCTGGATATCCACATTTAACATGGGAGCTAGGGAGCTCTCCTTGGAGAAAGAGCATTCTAGCTGAGAAATGAAGAACATGCATCAGTCATCCAGGTAGCTACTGCTGGCAAAGAATTCAAGGCAGAGGGAATAGCCCTTGGAAGTCCATGAGGTACATGGAAGGAGGCAGAAGAAGCGGGGGCTGGGGAACAATGATTAAGAGTGACAGGTAAGCCAGTGGCTTATAGTGTGCATTAATGGGTGCAATGGTGTATCACTAAAGATTCTTAGGCAAAAGGGAGACATAATCTGATCTGTATTTTAGCAAAATCACGGTGGTCAGGGTGTGAAAAACGGTCTAGAAAAAGCAAGAATGGGAATGGGGATACCAGTTGAGAAGTTATTGAAGGAAGTATGGGCAAGAAGCTTAAGTTGGGTTGGGGGACAGTAGGAGGAAAGTGGATGACTCTGAGGCATATTTTGGAGGTCAGATAGGCAGCACTTGGTGATAGATGTGATACAAGCGGGGAGGAAAAGAAGAAATCAAGAATGACCACAGCATTTGTGCCCTAAGCTAGTGTGTGAATGGATAGAAGTCCTTGTACCCACATGAGGGAAACTTGGGGAGAAGTGAGCTATGAGGAAGACACTTAACTATTCCTCCCTTATGGTGCTAATCAGAGAACATTTTCTATGTTATTTATATAAATGTATATTTTATGTTTTTATAATATCCTAGAGGACTGAGTCTGGATGGGCTTTATTCATAACTTATCTAGCCACCAAAATGCCTAACACAGTCACTGGGCCATGATATGAGTTCAAGGAATATGTATCGGTTGGTTGGTTGATTGGTTAAATAAATGAATTCAGATAGTATTCAGCTTAATGCCTGGAAAACGACAAATGCCTAGTGAATGCTAATTATTGTTATTTCACAATAACAAAATGCCTTTTACAAACTGACCCTGTTTCCCAAAAGCTTCCAGAAAACTTAAATGCAAGATGGTTTAGTGTATAACCAAATCCCCAGGTCCTGACATATTTACAGTTTAACAAAACACTGGAGCTCCTAATTAAAAAATAATAAGCCTGTCCATTATGGCGACACAAGCGTGACGGGGCAGTGGCATGTGCTACAGCTGTTACCCTGCTCTGCAAGCTTGGCCCTCAGAGCTTTCAGTTAAAAGCAGCACTGAACTCACTCCTCACGCTATATGCAGATCCTCAAAGCCTTTTCTTCTTTCTTTGTGAAATGTTAAATGAAAGACAGAGTGGAAAAGGAACACACAGACACACACAGACACACACACACACACACCACATTCAGTAGCCAGGAGTTCATAACCCCTCCTTTCTACTACCCTATTCACCTTGGCCCTTGATTTGCTGTGTGACCTTGAACAACTTCCCTGATATTTTTGCACTTCTGTGTGTAACTAAAAACAAAAATAAACAACAACAACAAAAATAGTGCAAAAACTGGTGTCAACCTGCCTGACTGAGATTGGGTTTAAAGTAGTAAACGCTATTCCCCAACACTTCCAAAGTAGCATGCTGAATGTAACTTTGAAGTCTTTACTAATTATAGAGCAAATTCAATGCCACGGTAAGTTAATAAATTTAATCCTATCACACCACCAAACACTTGCAAGTTTTCTAATAGGGACCATTCTACTCTGAGGAATACAAGAAGCAAATTCTATATTAACTCTGTAATGCAGGGTTATGGTTATTCCAGAGAGTATGCTGATTGTATATTTCTATAACTTGAGTAGTCCTATGAATGGGGCTAAACCAATCTAACATGGTTTGAGAGGTCCTGGGTCCTACCCTACTCTTGATAGCACTCTTTACCACAGCTTGTCATACCATCCTAAGGTCTGCCTTTAGAAATTTGAGTTGACATTGTGAAAGGACTGTGTACCATCTACTTCCATTAGCAAATGTCACACAGAAATGTCATTGCTCATTTCCATGACAGTCTCAGGAGATTTTAAGCTCCATGAAGTCATGGACAGTATCTGATTTTTCTCACATCATATCTCCAGCAGTCAGTGAAATACTTGCCACATAGTAGATCCTCAATAAAACACTGTTAAATGAGTCAGTGCATTCATGAATGAGCATGACAGGTGGAGTTGACAGGTGTGAGTTCAAATCCCAACTCTACCACTAACTGGTCATGTGACCTTGACCAAATGACTTATTCTACCTGGAATGTACTTTTTGAATCTGGGTTCAATATCATTCTCAAAGGTCTGGAGGATCAAATAAGAGAACCTGTGTGTCAAGCATACCATATGCAGGTAGTAAACTCAGTGTCCCTTCTACCCACTCATCTGATTGTGGTTCAGTCAGAACCAGTTGAGGAGATAAGTTGTAAATGTGAGATGTTTAAATCCTTACTGCCTACAAACCCAGAGAAGAGAGGACTTTGACCCAGGCTAGGTACTAGGAGGGTCCTGCTCTGGCCCTCATCTGGCTATGCCCTTCCTCAAAGGGTGAGGATGCTGTGAGGCCAAGGCGACATGCATACCCAGAACCCATGTCCAGCTTCTAGCCCATGCTCTGTGTAATCCAAACCCGAAACTTACTTGCCAACACAACCCAAAACTTCCTTCCTGGGCCTGTGTGGGCCTCTTCTGGTATATCTTCTTGAGTCAAGACTGCATGCCAGTTGTGTGGACCCCTTCAGTATGAAAGATGGTCAAGGGACAGGGATTTTCAGAGGGTATGGTAGGGCTTGGGCCTGCAGGCTGAGTTGTCCGAGCATGGGCATGCTCATACAGGGCCCTCTCCTTGAAAGGGTTATGTAAGATAATGGTTGTGAAGTTTAAATACAGAGGACGGTACACTGTAGGAATTCGATAAAATTGTAGACAAGATTAAAGATGGAGTATTCTTATCAAGTAAATCCAAAAGAATGGAAAGGTGCAAGAGGTGGTGGTGAAGAGGTGGCATTTGAGAGCTGGGGAGACTTTGGACTCATGGAGATGGGGAAGTGAGCAATCCAAGTAGATGTTCAGGCAAAATACAAGAATCTAAAAATGATACAGCATTGGAAGAAGAGTGTACAATATGTTCTGGGTAGATACCCTAGAAGATAAATTTGGAAAAGCAAGTTGGGGTAAGTTGTATTCATTTCCTGTTGTTGCTATAACAAATTACTACAACCTGGTGACTTAAAATGACACAAATTTATTCCACTACAGTTCTGGAGGCCAGAAGTCTGAAGTGAGTCTTACAGGGCTCAGATCAGAGTGTAGACAGGGGTTCCTCCTGGAGCCTCCAGGAAAGAACGTGTTCCTTGCCTATTTCAGCTTCTGGAAGCTACCAGTATTCCTTGGGTTGTGGCCTCATAAGTGCAATCTCTGCTTTCACCATCGCATCTCTTCTCTGATCTTGGTTCTTCCTGCCTCCCTCTTAGAAGGACCTTTGTGGTTACCCTGGGCCCATACAGAATACAGGATAATATCCGTATCTCAAAACGCTTAACGCAATCGTAGCCACAGAATGCCTTCTGCTGTGTAAAGGAATCCATTCACAGCTTCTGGGGATAAGGGCATGGACACAGTTGGAGGATATTATTTCGTGTACACAATTGTCAATCCTCAAACACCAATTAAGAAGTCTGGATTTCATTCTTAAGAGAGACATTTCAACCTCACTAGTAGCAATCAGCCTGTGAGTGAAAAGTTGGCTGGTGAATGCACACGCCTCCATCGTGTGGGGAGGGGCTGTGGTGGCTTCAGGGGCACACCGTGTGATCGCTTACAGAGCCCCAAATTACCTCCAGCTGACAGTGGCCCTTTGGGACTTTTGGTATAGTTGCATCATATTTTCTGATTTTTCAAATCTGGAAATCTGGATCTTTACAGTCAACTTCCCAATATTTGAATATTGAATCCAGGTTTGTTCAGGTATTTCTTTAATTGTTAAACCAAAAACAATGCAAGGTGGGTTTGGTCTGCTGGCCACAAACCCAAGGATTCTGATATGAATAATGCACCCTTAAAGTTCTTTGATTTAACTTTTTATTTTATATTGGAGTACAGTTGATTAACAATCCCTAAATGTCTTAAGCAAGGAGGAGACGAGGTTTTAACTGTGTGTTAGGAAGCCCATTTGGGGGCACCATGAGGATAGACTGAGAATGTCCAGTTAGGAGACTGTTTGAAGAATCCGTATGCACGATGCTGAGCCTCTAAAGTCGGCCAGTGATGCTAGAGATGGGGCTGAAATGAGGGAGGGCGGGATATGAAAGGGATTAATAAGGGAGAATTAACAAGACTTAAGGGGCTGACTGAATGGAAGACAAAATGAAAAGATGGGTTGAAGTTGACATCAGGGCTGTAAGCCCAGAAGACGGGCTAATTTGATTCCCCATTTCCTTCTCTCTGGGGGTAGTGTGTTTGGGATCCTTTTCAGGAATAGCATTTGTATGATAGCAAAAATATGGGTGTCCAGGAAACCTAAATCCTGCCTTGTCCCTGCCACCCTTCACGATATTGAGGTTCCTGGAATAAACAGATGTGTAAAGGCAAAAGAAGGCAAAACTCCACTTTAGTATCTTCTGGACCTTTGGCCTCACAGAACATAGTAAACCAAGCCAGACCACACAGAGAGCTTTTTGTCCCTTGCCTATTCCAGCTTCTGGAAGCTCCCAGTATTCCTTAGGCTGTGGCCTCATAAGTCCAACTAGTCTACTGGTCAAGGTTAAATAGCCTTGAAACTAAGCAGACCCTAAACCTATTCTATGTTCATGCAATGTGTAGACCCAATTATCTGTATAACCAGAGTGAGAGACTAAAAGGCCACATCTACCAGCATTTGAAGAAAAAAAGCAAGCAAAGGAGAATAAGGTATTCGTAACATAGTCCAGGGATCCTTTTATCGCTTTAGTGATATGGAAGACTCAGCCTTTAGCCATATACCTGGAAGGGACCAGGACAAGGGAGAAGGAGGTTGAGAAAAAAGAGTACAGTCCATAGCTGTGCTACAACCGTTACCACTAACACCTTGAAAGAACCCCTGCAACAACTGTTGACCAAGTCCAGCGTTCTGGGTACCAGAGGAACTTGGCAAACCTATTGAAGATCCTCCCTCCATAGGGTAGAGAAAGAAGTCAGGGCGAGGACAGAGAGACCAGAGGAGCTTTAAAGTGCACCCCAGAGACGGTATTTCTTACCTGTCAAACACTGGGAAACCAGGAGGGATAAGGTTCTCTGCACTCAACAAGGTCAGCCTCATGGAGGAGTTTTACAACCGAGGCACAGGTAAAGTATAGTGGGAACATTCAACAGTGCATTCTTCTGAGATATGCCAGTGCAGCTGTCATGTCTGGGTGGGATCTTGAAGGATCTGTTGGAATTCTCCAAGGTTCAGATGCCAGGCAGGTAGCACATGGTAGGCACGGAAGAATCAAAGAAAACATGGGGAATTTCTAGCCGAAGCTAAATGGTGACTGAAACTAGAACAGGATCTAGATCACAAAGGACGTGGGGTAGATTGGAGCCCAGAGGCACTGGGAGGCACTGCAAGGGTATCACTCGCACATGGATAGTTCAGAGAAACCACTCCAGAAGACTTTCACAAACGATAGAGTCAGGTGCTTATTTTTGTCTTTCAGATGAACTTATCTTTAGGTAAGCAGTCCCCTCCCGTGTCAGCTCTGGTTCTGGGGTTGATATGCAGGATGCCCAGGGGTTCTAAAAGGAATGTTGTACCAGATGGCCAAATTTGGAGAGCCCTGTTTCTCATGAATGGCTCCGCGAGGCCATCTTGCAGAGGTAAGGTCACAACAGTAAGGTCACAACCCTTTTTTGAGCCTTTCCACATGAGCTGGGCTGCAGGAGCCTTGTGTGACCCTGGAGGGAGGATGTGCCCTGTCCATGGGTGCCCCAGGGCTGGGATTGGCTAGCCTTTGAAAGACAGTGCTACAGAGTGGGAGGTGAAGAGGTTCTAAGAGCTTCTGGGGATGCACCTTCAGAATCTGCTGCATTGTTTGAACTTGGTCTTCAGAGCTCAGTCACAAAGAACAGAATGTTCTGCAGCCCTCTCGCAGAGAAGCAGTGGGATGGTGAAAGAGCAATGAAAAAATTATGAGGAAGGATCCACTTGCGTATTCTTTCAAAGTAAAATTTGTCCTTGAAATGTATGTTACCTCCTCCTTTTATTTTGCTCCTGATCTACTTCAGAAGGGAGCAATTTAAACAAGGTTCATTTAACTAAGTAACAAATGTGGGGGTATGAAAAGCAAAGAGGAAGCAGAGGAGGAAAGGGAAAAGAAGAACTAGGGAGAGAGGGAAGGAAAAAGGAAAAGGAAACTAAGGAGAGCAAAGAGCAGCATTTGCATGGCACTTGGCGCTTTATGAAGCGCTTTTACAGATACTCCTTGATCTTTACGTACTTATAAGACGGACATTTTTCATTTTACAGTCAGGGAAACTAAGGTCCAAAGAAGTTAAGTACTTAGCCAAGATCTCACAGCTGGTACGTGACAGATCCAGGAGTTAAATTCAGGTCTTTCTTCATTCACCTCATATGCGCCTGGTACTTTTTTCTCTACTGAGTATAAGAAGATAAAAGAGGCAGTACCTGCTCAACAAGAACTCCCAGGCAGCTGGGGACCAGGGAAGGAAACAGATCATTACTATGCAATAAGCACTAACACCACAGTGTCTGGTAGGTAGTAGGTGCTTGACAAATTCATGATGAATTGCGGATAAGTGAAAGATAAATGAAAACATGGGGTTCCATGGAAGGCCAGATAAAGGTGTGGTTTACTACAGCCCCCTTTTACTTTCTCTTCTAAAATTCTAACTCTAACATCTCCCTGCCTCCCACCCTCCTTCCCTTGGCTCAAGGTCTGATTCTTATTGCAATATCTTATAATAACCTATAATGGAAAATAATCTGAAAAAAAATATATATATATGTGTATATATAAATATACATATATATATATATAACTGAATCATTTTGCTGTACACCTAAAACTAACACAATATTGTAAATCAACTGTACTTCAATTAAGGACAAAAAAAAAAAACATAGTATGTGAATCATTGGAAGGAAGGACCACCCACCTCTAGTCTCCTCCCAGCCCTGGGGGTCGAAATGGGCTCACACATGCTGGTGGTGCCACATACCCACGCCCTGCAACACCCAACTCTTGCTGGTCAACATCAGGATGATAATCCTAAAATGTCTCCTGACCACGTGGTCATCCAGCTTCACAGCTCTGCCTGGAGACATTCACCAACTCCCCCAGGGATGAGCACGGAGTCCCTCTAGTGCCTTACTCTTGCACAGAAGTTAAGGGTGCAGCCTGGAATCTCAGCTCCGTCTCCTCTATCTGTTTAACTTTGGGCCAGTTACTTAAACGTTTTGTATCTCAGTTTTATCATCTGTAAAATGCAGCTATCATAGTACCTACAAATTCACTGCCAAACTGTTGAGAGGAAGAGATGAAGCAATACCTACAAAGCTCTTAGCACTGCTGCCTGCAACGTAGTAAGATTTCAGTGGGTGTAGCTCTTATGGCTATTTTTATCTGGTGTCATCCCCTCAGCCATTCCTGCCAATGCTGAGTCAGTACTGAAAGAGTGACCTAGCTCAGGGAGAATTTCTTGCCTTTTCCGGAGACAGCCCTGGGGTCACAATTACCTCCCCCTTTTTTTTATGAGAGACTTAATTCTAGTCACTCTGGTGCCTGATAATTAGATCCGAACTTTTTTTTCATCCCTGCAGACCTGTCTTGATATTCCACAGTTCCTGATGCAGTAGGCAAGCTAGCGTCACTAAGGTTTCCTGACAAACAAAATAGGAATGGCCTAACACCCATCTAAAGCCAAAATGGTGACCTTTCTTGCTTCTAAATTTTAAAGTCTCCCTTCTTAGGAAGTTTATAAATGAGAAAATTCCTCCTTTTCTTTTTGACAATAAACAAAGTTCTCTAAGCCTGGATTCTTTTTAATTTATTTTTTAATTGAAGTACAGTTGATTTACAATGTTGTGTTAATTTCTGCTATGCAGCAAAATGACTCAGTTATACACATATGTACTTTCTTTTTTATATTCTTTTCCATTACTGACTATATTCAATATCCTGGGATAAACCATAAGCCTGGATTCTTAAAATATACATTTCTCCAAATTTTAGTTTATAGACCCTATGTACCAAGAACGAGTGATAAAAGACTAAAAAGATTTGAGATACCATCTTGATCATACAGTAGAGTTCTACATGTAGTTTTGTCTATTTCTGGAATTTCTATTCTATCCAATTGTTATATCCATCTATTAATGTGCTGATAGGACATCTTTTTTTGTTTGTTTCCATTCTTTTTTTTTAATCTTTATTGGAGTATAATTGCTTTACAATGGTGTGTTGGTTTCTGCTTTATAACGAAGTGAATCAGTTATACATATACATATGTTCCCATATCTCTTCCCTCTTGCGTCTCCCTCCCTCCCACCCTCCCTATCCCACCCCTCCAGGTGGTCACAAAGCACCAAGCTGATGTCCGTGTGCTATGCGGCTGCTTCCCACTAGCTATCTACCTTACGTTTGGTAGCGTATATATGTCCATGCCACTCTCTCACTTTGTCCCAGCTTACCCTTCCCCCTCCCCATATCCTCAAGTCCATTCTCTAGTAGGTCTGTGCCTTTATTCCTGTCTTACTCTTAGGTTCTTCATGACATTTTTTTTTCTTAAATTCCATATATATGTGTTAGCATATGGTATTTGTCTTTCTCTTTCTGACTTCACTCTGTATGACAGACTCTAGGTCTCTCCACCTCATTACAAATAGCTCAATTTCATTTCTTTTTACAGCTGAGTAATATTCCATTGTATATACGTGCCACATCTTCTTTATCCATTCATCCGATGATGGACACTTAGGTTGCTTCCATCTCCTGGCTATTGTAAATAGAGCTGCAATGAACATTTTGGTACATGACTCTTTTTGAATTATGGTTTTCTCAGGGTATATGCCCAGTAGTGGGATTGCTGGGTCATATGGTAGTTCTATTTGTAGTTTTTTAAGGAACCTCCATACTGTTCTCCATAGTGGCTATATCAATTTACATTCCCTCCAGCAGCGCAAGAGTGTTCCCTTTTCTCCACACCCTCTCCAGCATTTATTCTTTCTAGATTTTTTGATGATGGCCATTCTGACTGGTGTGAGATGATATCTCATTGTAGTTTTGATTTGCATTTCTCTAATGATTAATGATGTTGAGCATTCTTCCATGTGTTTGTTGGCAGTCTGTATATCTTCTTTGGAGAAATGTCTATTTAGGTCTTCTGCCCATTTTTGGATTGGGTTGTTTGTTTTTTTCAGTATGGTGCTGGCACAAAAACAGAAAGATAGATCAATGGAACAGGATAGAAAGCCCAGAGATAAACCCACACACATATGGTCACCTTATCTTTGATAAAGGAGGCAGGAATGTACAGTGGAGAAGGGACAGCCTCTTCAATAAGTGGTGCTGGGAAAACTGGGCAGTACATGTAAAAGTATGAAATTAGATCACTTCCTAACACCATACACAAATAAACTCAAAATGGATTAAAGACCTAAATGTTAGGCCAGACACTAAAACTCTTAGAGGAAAACATTAGCAGAACACTCTATGACATAAATCACAGCAAGATCCTTTTTGACCCACCTCCTAGAGAAATGGAAATAAAAACAGAACTAAACAAATGAAACCTAATGAAACTTCAAAGCTTTTGCACAGCAAAGGAAACCATAAACAAGACCAAAAGACAACCCTCAGAATGGGAGAAAATATTTGCAAATGAAGCAACTGACAAAGGATTAATCTCCAAAATTTATAAGCAGCTCATACAGCTCAATAACAAAAAAGATAGCACATGTTTTAATCTTAGACACTTTATGTTTTATCAGGGCTAGTCACTGAATGGACTTGGGATAAATGGTATTGAGACAACTGGAGAGCCATTGAATAAAGATGAAAATATATCCAATTCTCACACCAAACACAAGAAAAAATTCCAAATGGGTTACATATCTAAATGTAAAACAAGGAAATAAGTATTAATAGAAAACACTAGTGAATAATCTACAATATATGACCTGGTTGTAAGGAAAAGTTCTATAAAAGTGATTCAAAATGTGATGCAATAGACTGGTTATTTGAAAAAAAACAAAAATTAAATCATGCATGAATTAAGAAAAAGAAGATGAAAAGGACATGTTCTGAGCCCTCACAGTCCATTATAAGAACCTTCCTCTGGGGTGTAATTTCAACTGAAAGATTTACTAGTTTTATTGTGTTTATAATAAGATGTCTCGATTTTTTTGCGGGAAAAGAAAAAATAATAAATTAGTCAATGAGACATAATACAAAAGTGGTTTGAATCACTGGCTTCTTAGTCAGCTGGATCTAGGTTTAAATCCCTGCTCCAAAAATAACACATATTACCTTGGGCAAATAGTCTCTTAATCCTCAGTTTCTTTATCTGTAATACGCAGTAATAGTACCACCCACAGGATTGTTCTGAGGATTAAATGAGATAATATGCAACTTTAAGACAGCTCAATAGGAACTAGATATATAATTACTATCACAATTATAAACTCATAAATATAAACTTTAAACAAAAAAAATTGCATTAAAAATCATAATAGAGTCGTATGCTATATCCGTAGAAGAGGTTCAGAAATAAAGTTTTTGTGTTCTTTATTTAAACAATAGTTACGACAAGGGCAAGTAGCTCCTCCTCTCTGCAAGTGAGGCAGAAGGATGTGATTTTGGGAAGTCCCAAAGATAGAAATGATGACAGATATTAGTTCAATTACCACTTTAACTGGGGGACACCTCAATAGACAGGAAATACAGCTGGAAAAACATTGCTACTGTACTAGTTGGCTCTCCATCTATCAGTCATGGCTACATATTTTCTTAGGCCCTTGGGGCCAGAATAACACTTGGAAGAAATTTATTTTCCATTTTCTTACACAATAGAACATGTCCCACTTGGGGATAATCCACTGGCATCTGAGAAGGTGGTCTCCATCACTTCTGGAGATGCTCTGGGTTATATATGCAGACTGAGAGTACATTCTTAGAAACTTAGACTCTCAGAATATAAAATAAAAATCTAATTATGCACAGATAAGCTTTGAAAAAAGTTTATTGAAGAATAATCAAAATATAATAAACTACACTTTTTTAAAGTGTACACTTCGATAAGTTTTAGCATGTATAAATACCCATGAAACCACCATTACAGTTCAGATAATGTACATACTCATCACTGCAAAAGTTTCCTTGTGCCCCTTTCTAATTCTTCCCCCCGCTTCTCCCTCCTATTTCTCCATCCCAGGAAACCACTGATTTACTTTCAGACATTATTCAGTTTGTACTCTTTTTGTCTTTTTTCTTTCACTCGGCATAATTATTTTGAAATTCACCAGTGTTGATCCATGTAGCAATGGTTAATTTTCCATTAATGGTGAGTAGTATTCCATTGTACGGATATACCACAATTTGTTTATCCTTTCACTTGCTGATGGATATTTGGGTGCTTTTTGTTTGGGACTATTACAAATAAGTCTGTTATGAACATTAATGCATAACTCTGTATGGATTTATGCTCTCGTGTCTCTTTCTTAAGTACCCTGGAGTAGAATGGCTGGCTCATATGATAGGGGTATATTTATTTATTTGGAACTGCCAGACTGTTTTCTAAAGTGTTGGTACCATTTTATATCATCACCAACCTTTGGTAGGGTTAGTCTTTTAAATTTTAGACATTCTAGTATGTATAACCTTGTGGTTTTAATTTGCACTTCCCTAATGAATAATGATGTTGAGCATTTATTCCTGTCTTCATTTGCCATCCATATATCCTATTTGGTGATAGGAATGTTAAAGTATTTTGCCATTTTTTAAATTTTGGCTTGTTTGTTTACTTATTACTGAGTTTTGAGAGTTTCTTTCCATATATTCTGTATCCAAGTCTTTTACCAAATATATACGATTGGAAATATTTTCTCCCAGTTTTATCTTCTCTTTTCCTTCACTTAAGAGTGTCTTTCAAATAGCAGAAGTTTTTAATATTAATGAAGTCCAGTTTAGCAATTTTTTCTTTTACAAATGGTGCTTTTGATGATTTAAGAACTCTTCACCAAACCAAGGTCATAAAGATTTTTTTTTTCCTTTTAGAAGTATAATCTAAATATAGTAAACTGCACATATGTGTTCCCAATAATTTTTTAGTGTTTTTATGTTTTACCTCTTAAATTTAGATCTGTGATTCAGTTTGAGATAATTTTTATGTGATGTGAGGAATGGAACAAAGTTTAATTTTTTGCATATGGTTATCCATCATTTGTTGATGAAACTCTCTTCTCTCCACTTAATTGCCTTTGCATTTTTGTCAAAACTCAATTGACCATATGTGTGTGAGTCAATTTCTGAATTATCTTCCAATTCATTGATTTATTTGTATATCTTGATGCCAGTACCACACTGCATTCATTGTACTGAGTTACATTGCTTTATAATAAGTCTTGAAATCAAGTAGTGGAACTCCTCCAACTGTGTTCTTTTTCAAATATGTTTTGGCTATAAGTGGTAGTATGTATTTCTGTATAGATTTTATTATTACCTTGTCAATGTCTACAAAAGATTCTGTTGAGGTTTTGATTGGAATTATGTTTCATCTGTAGATCAATTTGGCAAGAATTGATATCTTAACAACTGAGTTATCTAATCTATGAGCATAATGTTGCCCTTCATTTATTTAGATCTTCTTCAACTTCTGCAATGTTTTATAGTTTTCATTATATAGGTTTTAGACATATCCTTAAGCCTTTTATATTTTTGATACTTTTTGAAATAAAATATTTTATATTTCTTATTTTCAGTTGTCAATATACAGAAACAAAATTGACTTTTATATTGATAATGTATCCTTCAACTTTCACTAAATTCATTTCTTAGTTCTCATATCTTTTTATAGATTCCAACAGATATTCTACAGAGATGATCATGTCTTCTTCAAATAGGACAGTGTAACTATGTATTTTCAAACCTGGATGCCTTTTAATATTTTTTTACCTTATTGCATAGGCTAGAACTTCTATTACAAAGTTGAATGGAAGTGGTAAGAGTAGGCATCTTTGTCTTGTTCCTGGTCATAGGGGGAAAGCATTTAGTCTTCACCATTAAGTATGAGGTAAACTTCGGTTTTGTTTAGAAGTCTTCTGTCTGTTTGAGGAAGTTCCCTGGCTCTGAATCTACAATCTGTTCCACTTACCATTCTTTAAATGATTCCAGCTGCTGAGGCATATTCTCTTCGTTTTGAAGGCACCAACTTCTTAAAGTACACAGGACAGTGCCTGGAATATACAGAAATTTGTTGTGCCCCCATCTTTCTCAGGGAAATGAGTAGAGGGAGACGAAGGTTGAAACTAACCCTAGAGTTACAAAATCCCAGTTCCCAAAGAGATTAAACCTTTTTCTCTTTTTGTCTCCTCATATTCTGATCACATCCTCAACATTTCCCCCAATCTCTTCCTCGCTAGCCCCACCCCTCAAAAACACATGTATCCAGTCCATCACTCTCAGGTCCTAGTATCAATATTTTACTTACTATCTCTCTCTCAGTTCCCTCCGCTTCCCTCTGTCCTTCTGCCACATCCCTTATTATAGGTGTCATGGTCTCCTACCTGGATTGTGCAGCAGGCTTCTCACTGGTCTCCCTACTTTTTGCCTGCCTCCCTCCAGTCTTCCGTCCTGCAAAGTCAATAATATTTCAGGAAAGAAAACTTGACCTTGTCACTCCCCTGCTTCAACCTTTCATTGGCTCCTCCTTAGAATAAAGCCCAGCATCTTCACTGTAGTTCTTAAGGTAACACCCAGTCCGCTTTCAGCCTCAGTGGAGAACCATTTCCTTTTCCAGTACTGTCTGCCTTGATGTGTACTTCTCTCAATAGGAGACCTATCCTATCAACAACTTAGTACAGTAGAGAGGGCTGTGGGCCCTGGAGTCACACTGCTTAGGTCCAAAGCTTTGATCCACCGAGCCATGTGATGTTGAACCCTTTCTTAACCTTTTCATCAGTAAACTAGTTTATTTTAAAAGGATAAAAATAGGGCATAACTGACAAGGCTGTGTGAATTAAATGAGATTTGTCACATAAAGCCCTTAAAGCAGGGCCTGGCACATAGAGCACTGTTTATTTAAGTTGTTACTATATTTATTCTTTTAGTGCTCATCTCAGATGGGCTCCAGGAAAAGGTGTGAGAATTAAATGAGGCAGTGTAGACAACATTTCTAGCGTTCTGGGATGAGGTTGGCCCTCTCTAAAGGGCATTTTCTTTCTTTCCTGTCTGCACGCATCTCCACCACAGGGCCCTATTTTTGCCCAAAAAGTAAACAGTTCCTTTCTGCAGTCACGCCCACTTCTTTCAAAAGCACAGATCAAGGATCGCGAGTTTGAGAAAGTAATCATTTCATCGGAGTTTGTCACTGTGAATTTTATTATTAAGTTGGCACTTTTATTTCTAAAGTAGAACCTCTGTTTGGTTGTTGTTTTTCCCCTGTTCTCAGTCTCTTTTCTGTGCAATTGTAGCTCTTAAAGGCTTAATCAGAGTGATTAAAAAAAAATACCCATTTTGCCTTTTCCCCCTTTTTAATAACAAGTAAAAGTTGAAAGCCCGCTGTGAGTGAATGCTATTTGAAAGCTGCTGCTAATCTGAAGTTTCATTTTTCGCTGCCTCGAGGCACATTTGAAAATTAGTGCTGACACGTGCAAATGAGTTTGTGATGAAGGCAAAAATATATAGATATAGCACAAGGTGCTCTGAAGGCTATTGTGAGGGATAAGGTGATGTGTGTGGGAGTTTCTGCGTCTTGTCAGGAGGGTGAATAAAAATCCTGATTCTCTTATCAGTTTTTCTACTGGAGGGACTATAACATTCTTAGGAGAGAACCCCTAACTGTTTGGAGTCTTCCTTGTTGCCATCCTGTGGCTCTCTGGCCAGTGCAGGCCTCCACATCTCTCACACAGTGGGTGTCTTCCTCGCTGGTAATCTTTAGTGGAGTGGTAGCATGGAGCTGAAATTTTGCCAGTTTGGATAACGTCCTAAAGTAGGTCTGCAGAGTGTTTTCTTCCTTAAAATTAAAATAAAAACTTAAAACTTTTCAACAGAAACAGACTCACAGATGTAGAAAACAAAGTTGTGGGCATCAAAGGGGAGAGGGAAGTGGGGGACAAGTTAGGGTTATGAGATCAACAGATACAAACTACTATGTATAATGTAGACAAGCAACAAGAATATATTACATAGCACAGGGAATTATAGCCATTGTCTTGTAATAACTTATAATGGAGTATAATCTGCAAAAATACTGAAACACTATGCTGTATACTTGAAAATAACATAACATTGCAAATAAACTATACTTCAATAAAAAAATTAAAACTTTTCAAACTTTTGCTTCAACCCTCTCGGGTGAAGGAGTATCACCAGCAATTGGAATCATGAGACATATGCATTTTTAGAGACACTCGAAAGAAATGGAGTCGAGCCAAGGAAGGGTGACAGAGATGGAGAAGAAACTGGAAACTGCCAGAGAGGTGAAAGGGAGGAATTGGGGGGTGTGAAATGTAGAAAAGAGAAGAATGGAAAAGGTCACTTCAAGCTGACATTGAAGGAATGTGTTAGTGAAGGCCTCAGGCCTTTCTGTCTGGCAGCTCCTGGGCCCCCTCCCAAATCCAGGCACCTCTCCAGCCTCCCTATTCGTGTCTGCAGCAGGGATTCCATCTGCCATCATCCTCTCCCATGGCTGCCCCCACCCTCCCCCCACCTCTCTACTCTCCCAAGCCCTAACGCCCCATACAGTACAACAGTGCAGTAGTTAAGAGCAACCGCTTCCATGTCTCATGGTTCAAGGCTACGCTCCACCACTTACTGCATAGGGACCTTGGACAGTCCCTCCATTTACCCATTTATTTAGTCATACGTTCATTCGATTAACAACTGTTTATGTAATCTTGCTCTGTGCCAGTCACTTACTGTCTCTTAATCTCATGTTCATCTAGGGGTAATGATAGTCCCAATCTCACCTGTTGATATAAGGGCTAGAACTAAACCATGGGAAGAGCTAAGCATCATGATTGGCACATGAGAGGTGCTCCTGAAATGACAGCTATTACTTATGTTATTATTGTCATCACTATTATTTTTTCTGTTTCCGAAGAGGAGCATATAGGTCCCATGTGGTTTTTTTGTTGTCGTTTTTTTTGCGGTATACGGGCCTCTCACTGTTGTGGCCTCTCCCGTTGCGGATCACAGGCTCCGGACGTGCAGACTCAGCGGCCATGGCTCACGGGCCCAGCCGCTCTGCGGCACATGGGATCTTCCCGGACCGGGGCACGAACCCGTGTCCCCTGCGTCGGCAGGCGGACTCCCAGCCACTGCGCCACCAGGGAAGCCTGGTCCCATGTGTTTTATAGGTTTTAGACATGATCCTTCCTAGGAATGGATGAGATGGGATAAAGCAAGTGAATTACTCAGCCAGATGAGCAATAATGTGAAGGAGGGAAAAAGGATTTGGTGGAAAGGCAAGGAAATTGAGGGGGACACGCTAAGGACACGCTAAAGGTGGAGCTCTTCATCTCATGGTGCGCCAAGTTTTTGCTTTGTTGTGTTTATTTTTGGCGTGGGGGAAATTTTTACCATTTGTGTAAGAGTTACAGAACAAATAGGCCTGTGGATTTCGTTTTGGAGTTACTGACTCTGATCTCATATCCTTTTAGTGGTCTGGTGATCTTTTGCGCAGTGGCCCTTTCCCTATCTGAAGCACTGTGATGTGACATCAGATGTCAGGGCATTCCACCCACCTAACCCCACACCAGTCTCTTTCTATTGTCACATGTGTCTTTCCATGACACCCTGGTCCCTCACATCACAGGTCTGCCCTATTTTACAGTAACGTGTACACTTTTCATAGTTCCTCCCCACTCTGAAGCCAAAAGTTTGAGAGCAAAGTCTTCAACCTGTTCCTCTCTTCATTATTGCCCAAAGTTTCTGTGGTTGCTGTATTAACTGCAGAGAATCAAACAGCCTAGGATCGGATAGGATAATGCAGAAAAAATAAAACAGGAAGGACAGGATAGGATAAGATAGAGTAGGGTGGGGTAGAATGGAACAGAATAAAATCAGAACTGGCAGATATCTATAAAGTAGAGCATGATGATATTGAAAACTAAAGTTTGCATTAAAAAGCTTTGCAAAAGTTTTAAGTGGATTACGTATTGGATCGGAAGTGGTGAAAATTCTAACTGAAAAATAACTATATTGAAAACAGGAGTTTTGGTTTGTTTGTTCTGTTGTGTTTTTGTTTTTTGCATCCATAGGTCTGAGGTGGTGGTGGGATTTTTTAAAGCATTTGTGTGAGCCTATGTAAACACCTAGACAGTATCTAAACAGCCAAAGACAATATGGATTTTGTAATGGACAAGCTGCTAACCAATATTGCCCTTTAGCCGTGCTTTAATTTTATTAGAACGTAATAAGCTCAACTAAAAATCTTTTAACATGTCTGCATTACTTAACAGCCTGGGAATAATTCTAATTATTACTGAGTTTATCATTGTGACTATGGTGCACTCTTTCTCTGAATTCCTGGAGACTATTTAAGATGCAAATGATGCTAGCTTTATGAATAATTGTTAGGATGGAAGATTCATAATTAATTTGACCCCTCCCTCCCAAACACACACACACACACACACACACACACACACACACATCATAAAACAAAATAATTTCTTAAAAAGGCAAAATGATTTACATGGACATGGAATGAATACTGTAATACTTAGCAAAATCAGTATTGGCAACTGTGCAAAGCCTGCTGGGTGAGCACAGAATTTGGCCTCACAGAGGCAGCTGCGCAGATGAATGCTCAGTGCCCACTGAAGGATGTCATTGAGAAAACTGTCTATATACAAGAAAGATTAATCACAAAAAGGGGACGGAGGCAGGAAGAGGAGGGGGAGGCCATAGGTTGAACAGCAGTCTAAGCAGCAGGTGGTAAGTGAGGCCAGGAGGATAACAGCAGATCTTAAGCAGATCTCCAGACAGTAAGTAAGATGCCTGTTTCTAAGCAGCACAGGATCTAGCAGGTTCCAGCTCTGGGAGTGGGAGTTACAAGAAACAAGTAAGTTGGGTCTCAGCGTAGAGGCAGTTCTAGGAGAAACAGGAAGTGTTAGAGAGGAGAGGGAAAGTCCTGTGCTACCTGAGCCATAACCCAGGTATTATTCAAGCCTGAGATCTGATGGGCTGAAGGTTCTGGCTCATGAACTCTATGCAGGGTGGAACTTGCTTGCATGTAGGTGTATCAGAATGGGGAGATGTGAGAGAGGGCCTTGTAGAAGGCAACAGCAGGTATGAACTTGAAACCCTTATGTCAAGTCATTCAGCAATTCCCAGATCTAGTTGATCAGAATGACCACACTTAGTCCCTTGGTCTTTAAAATGTTCCTCTCAGATGATGCTACTGATCAGCCAGGTTTGCAGTCCCTGCCCAAGGGGAAAACCCATCCTTGTTACCTAACATCTGGTGGGTAGCGGGGCCAACAAGCTTGTTTCCACATCTGCCAGTGAATCCTACAGTTATTTTACTTTTAGGAAATATTACAAGAGGGAAATAATCTGAGCGGCATAAAGTTTCGTCGAGCAGCGTTCTTTGTTTTTTTATTGAGGTATAGTTAATTTACAGTGTGTTAATTTCAGGTGTACAGCAAAGTGATTCAGGTGTACATACATATATATACATGTATATGTGTATATTCTTTTTCAGATTCTTTTCCATTATAGGTTATTACAATATATTAGAGTTTTCTGGGCTATACAGTAGCTCCTTGTTGTTTATCTATTTTATATATTTTATAGTAGTGTGTATGAGTATCATTCCTCAATGTATCAAAGGTACATAGAATCAGAATTCTTAGAGATGGGGCTCAGGAATTTGAATGCTGAAACTCCCCATGTGATTCCTACTGAAAATCATGGTCCGGAGTACGAACTTTTTGGACGTGGGGCAGGAGCTTCCCTAGAGCGCCTAGCACTTGTAGATGCAAATATCAATTTAATTGATTTTATGTATTGTATTTTACCTTGTTTATAGTGATTCATTATTTATATTTTATATTTGAAAGCTTACATAAAAGAGTTCAGAGAGAGAGAGAGAGAGAGCTGGGACCTAACATGCACATGATGTCTACAATATGCCTGAGACCGAACTGGGTGATTTCTATACATTCTTACCACTAAACTTTCATCAACATGTCCAAGACAATGCCTGGCATGTAGAGGACCTCACTGATGTCTGGGTGATAAGCTTCCCTAGAGAGTAAAAACCGTATAATTAGCCATAGCACTTCCTCTAGTATGGTTAGTTTTAATTCAATAAATAGTCAATAACTAATAAGCACTTACTATTATTCCTAGGCATCACACTAGATGCTGGGGATAAGACAGTGCATCGTGTAATTGTGAGCTTCAGTCCACTAGGGAGACAGACATAAATCAATCATTGCACAATTAATCAACCAAAATTATGACAATGCGACAAAGAGAACGCACACTGTGCTTTGAGAACGCAGACTAGGTGTACTGACCTAGTCCAGAGATGGTCAGGAAAGGTTTCCATCAGGAAATGACATTAAACAAATGCCATTGTTTATTATAATTAGGAAAGGAAAAGCCATGTTCTGACAGCATTTAAGAGAAGATACTGAAAAGAATGTTCATTTTCATTGGATTTCAACATTTTCCCACCTAGAAAGGGGCCAAACAGTGGTTCTTTTAACATACTTCCTGTATTGAAGAGGTTACTTTTACAGTAACATTTTCCTGGTCTATTCGCCCACAACTCCCGGGTACCCCCATGACTGTAATAAAGGAGACTTCCATCTTGCTCACTTGCCTCCCCAGCTTCTCTGGGGTCTCATCCCAACCCACCTTCACATTCCCAACAGCATCTGCTGTTTGAGCCCCTTCTCTATCTCCTTTATGTCCTTCCCTCTGTGAGGTCATTCTAACTCCATGTCTCAGTTTCTCAGATTCCCATTTCTGTTCAGAAGAAGTTTAATTCCATCCCATTCAGTGCAGCTAATATTTGTGAAGCCCTCCGGTATGCCAGGTTAGGTATACTAAGATAAAAGCGTAGTTAAACTCAAAGATTTCCTAGTTTAAGAGAGGAGAGATAGATATAAACCAATAAATTACAGCACATATGGAAGGTCTAAATATAAGCAATGACTGTGATGGTGATAATTATGATGATAGCCAAAAGGCACTTCCTACTTACTCAACAACAGATGTTTATTGAGCATCTACTATGGGAATGATTAAAATTGTTGGATAAAACAAAAAAGCTCTGTACTCTTGTGGAGTTTATAAGGGGAGTGAAAGAAAATAAAACAAACAAGCAAATTCATAATTTTAAACTATGGTAAGACGAATGTACAAAAGCAATAAGGAGCAGTGGCTGAGAGTAAAGGGGAAGGGATACCTACTCAGGTAGGACAGTTTCTCTCAGGAATTACACATCCTAGGTGAAAATTGTATATCTGCAACTTCCTAGCTATGTAATCTTAAGCAAATTACTTAGAGTCAGTTTCCTCAAAATGGCTATAATAATAATATGTAGGTTTAGTGTAAGAATCGAATGACATAATGATTATAAAATTCTAGAGAATTTCTGGCTAATAGACACTCAATAAAGCTTGTCATTGTTATTTTTTATATTATTACATCATCTGTTAATCTTTCTGAGCTTCCAATGTCTCTTCCCTAATGTGAATTAACAACAAACTCAGAGGGCTGTGAATATGCTATGCATGATATCAGCTGTTACATCTGTTCATATGATTATGAAGGTATTCATATGACTATCATTATAATTATTGATGTTGTTTAAACTCAAAGTTGTCTTACCCATAGCAAGTAAACTGTGAATGAAATATATTATAAATGTATATTTCTTCTTTAGGAATAAATTCACATAAGACTGTGGTATCCAGTACAGTGGCTGCTAGCCACATGCATCAGATAGCATAAACAAGGCAGATATAGAATATTTCCATCATCACAGAAAGTTCTATTGGACAGAAAGAATATAGGAATTCCAGACATCAAAGAAATACGTTGAAAAGAAGAATTCTATACACCAGATATCAGGGGTCAGATAGGCCATTGAGGGCCAGGTAGATCATTCCTCTGGAATATATATTAATGACCCCTCACATTTGAGCAGCATCTGCAGACTTCACATCACTTTCACATCCATTACTTCATTTATCCTTACAACTACCCCTAAAGCAGGCAGGAAGGACAATGTTATCTCCACTTTACACTGGGGAGAAATAATTAACAGGAGTAGTAGTAGCGGCTGCTGACACGAAAGTTCACCTATGGTTGTATATTGAATAAAGCTAAGTGCTTTAGTGTTTTTAATGAAATCATGGAGCTCAGAGAGGTGAGGTGACTTACCTGTAGACATTCAGTAAATCGGGGATGTGTTTTCCAAGTCTAGACCAGTGCTTTCCACCACCCCTCTCTATTTCTTCTTGCGCAGGTTGAGCTCCAGTTCTCTATTATTGCAGAGACAAAGTTCTCCCAGTCACTAAGTTGTCAGTGCAGGATGTGCAGGGCGCGTCTAATTGATCATCCTTTCTGTGCCACTTACAAATGGCTGACGCTCTCTGCTGCTGAAACAATGCAACGCGTGAAGATGAACTTCAGTTCACGTTCAGCCTCTGTGTTCTTACCAACAGCTGCAGGAACACCTGTTCCCCTCTTGGTGCTACCCTCTCCCCCTTTTCCCCAGCTAATTGCTTCCAACTAGTGGAGTAGAGAGGATATTGTGGGCCGGGTCCTCTTCAACGGCCTCTCTCCACCTGTTATTATTCCAGGCCCTTCTTGTTCAAGGATTCAGGATTGTTCTGTTTGGATGATTAATTCTAGAATCTAACTGTTGCCTATTTCAAAACCCCATCCAACACACAAGTCACTGTTTTGTATATAACGCAAAGCCCTACTAAGCAGATATAAGCCTTAAAAATAGTAACAAATAATCAAACTATGTTTACTGAAGGCCTATTATGTGCCTGGTTCTCTACTGGGCACCAGGTTGACCCTGAATTTTCAGGCTCTGTGGGAGGCTTAGCCCCCATGGAGGACCACATATCCTATGGCTAAATACTTGTAGGTTATAAAAATCAAGTTGTTAAATATGTTCTGTCCTCCACCTGTAACAAATCTAACTTCATAAAAACCCAGGTGGCCAGGTTCCACCTTAGAATCCTTGGGCTTCTCAGAGTTCCATGCTGGACTGCTGTGTAGACCCGGCGTCCAGCATACACAGTCTCTTAGCCATGCTGCAAGGGGACTCAGTTCACAAGCACATGGACACCTCCACCCACGTGTCCAAGCTCGTCCACATTTCACAGGAAGAGACTCCCACGACCACTCCTTCAGCCTAGGGAGTATCCAGCAGGGGCTCATCTTCCACTCTCGAACGGATGGATATAGGGGTCACATGAGCAGGGAAATGTGGATCTATGTAATGCCCAGCAGGACATCAGGTATATAGCAAGACAGCAATCAATAATAGCTATTATTCCTACTATCATGCATGGAATGAACTACGTAAAGTTCATTTAAAGAACTACATAAACCATAGTATGTACAACAAAGCGCAAATAATATATCATGTGGGTCTGACTTTACCTCAATACCTTCTCACTAAGGACCTAGAAAAATCCTTACCTGGGAATAGCCAAGTCATTAGTCCCTTTTCTCTTTTTCGTTACCCTTGTGCTATCCTGATCCTTTATTATAGTTGATCTTCCTCTCTGGTCCTTGCCTGGGAACATCTCTTTCCTTACCTCCGTGAACTGGTCCCATTCTGGCATTAAGGTTGTACACCAGTTACAGCTAATTCTCTTTCCTGTTTTCAATTGCCCACATTTTCACTTTAAATAACAGAGCCTTTCTCATGTGCACTAATACAGCTCTAGCTAATACTGTTTCCCATAGCACAAGTGCTGGGATGGAGTATGAGAAGTCCAGCTCCGCTCAGCGCTCACTGCCACCGCAGGCTTTTTCTGTTTCTTTAGAATGCATCATGAAAGTAGGTTGTCCGTATTTATGTATTATAGCTGTAATTACACGTGGTGGGACGTGTGGGGATGTAAAGGTTATTTTTCTCTAACCTCTTAACCATTCTCAGCACAATATTTTTTTCTGTGGTAAATGTTCCAGTCTTAGAGAACTTTTGTTTTAAAGAACAGAAACACGTTCAAGTCTTATTTTAGAAGTCCTTTATTTGTTTTTAATAGATAGAGAGGGATTTCCTGGAACCTAGGTATAGAAAATCTCTCCCCTCCCCTTCCCTTCCCTCCCCTCACCCCTCCCCTTCCCTTCCCTCCCCTCACCCCTCCCCTCCCCTCACCCCTCCGCCTCCCCTCCTCTCCCCTCCCCACTCCCCTCCTCTCCCTCCCCTCCTCTCCCCTCCTTTCCCCTCCCCTCCCCTCCCTCCCCTCCGTCCCCTCCCCTCCCCTCCCCTCACCCCTCCGCCCCCCCCCCCCCCCCCCCCCCTCCCCTCCCTCCTCCCCCCTCCCCTCCCTCCCCTCCCCTCCTCTCCTCTCCTCTCCTCTCCTCTCCTCTCCATTCTTCTTCTCTCCAGGTAAGACTGTTAACCCCTGGTTCCTAGAATATCAGCCTTCACGAGGCTTTGGGTTGAAGTACTGACTGGGGCCCCATCTTAACAGTACTGTTTCAGTGCCCAACACCTTCCAGCTCCAAGTTCTTGAAAGAGAGAATCTCATTGGCCTGGTTCACAGGTTCAGATGTCCAGCTGTGATCCGATCAGCTTGGGTCATGCCAACTCTTCAACTGTGACTATATGGTTTTAGAGAAGGGACTTGACCTTGTAGAATGAAGCCACCTTCCTTATATGTGAAGTAAAAATAATCATTCTTAGCTGTAGCAAGGCAGTGGGATTGATAATGTTATCCTTTTCCTTTGCTCTGCTATTCAGTTATTCATTCATTTATTTTATCCAGAAAGATGGATATTCATCATCCACTTTTCTTAGATTGGACTTAAACTATTTTTTCTCAAATTTTATAATACTTTTTGGAAAAATAAAAATATTAAACCACAATATTCCAAGAAAAGTATAACTGTGAATGATTTTATAATTGTAAATTAGCTGAGGAAAAGAAGAGAGTAATTGTAATTATTAAATTAAACAATCATTAATAATTTGATTTAATTGTAGGTCCTTTAATTTTCTTATGGGAAAGCTTATTTTAACAATTTCAAACTCTTTTCTGTATGTAAAACACACATGAGCTACAAAATCATATGACTTTTTTGTCAGCATCTCTTGGTGTATCCCAAGACCTTGAATCAGTGGGGGAAAGAAGACCAGTGTTTTTCTAAAACCTAACATGTTCTCAGCCGCCGTCCATAAATGCTACACCTGCCATCAACTTTAATCCTCTCAGCAGCCAGGGAAGGAAGGCAGGGAGTTAGAATCCTTGTGAAAGATGATGAAACCAATGCTTCTAAAAGTTAAGCTTTCTGTCCAAGGTCACACCCCTTGTGAATGGCCAGGCAGGAACTGGGATCTAGCTCTGTCTGCCCATGAAAAACTGGCTGTGATATTGTACGGCATCGCTGCTTAGAAGTTCTTTGTGAAACTCTCATCTTCCTTTTCAAATGGGTTATTTGGTATCAGTTAAGTCACAGAGGTATAGCAGTGACAGAAATTATCTGAATAAAAAATTTAGATTTTCTTTCATAGAGGCTAGATTTTACCTTATTCCATGCTTTAAAGTTAATCTGTTCTAATATAACAAAAAGGAGAGAATCCTCTAGAATACGGGGAGGTGACTAAAAATATATGACTTAATGCAGTCTGAAATGGCCACTGCACCTACACCTAGAAATGAGACATCGAATCATGCTTCGTCTTTTACTCTTCTGGAAAAAAAATCTAAACGTTGAATTTACAGCTTTTCACGGAGTACCTTCTCCATGCCAAATGCTGTGCCCGCCATGAAGTAAGCCCTGAACCCGTAGTCTTGCGTCCAAGCATTTGCTCGAATAATGAGAACTAACTCTGGATCATTTTCTCTCTTTGGCTGATGAAATTCTACAATTTACAGAATTTATTAACATTCTTTACAAGTCCCAGGAGGACAAGAAAGTGGAGTTCAATGCAGAATAAATAGCCCCGCTCTGCAATATTAAAAAATGATTTCCAGATTTATTCGTGCTGTGGAAAAGTGGTGGTAAAGGGGCAGTAAATGTTACTTACTGAGCACTCTTTGCGTGTAAGTGCTTCCCCCACATTACAGAGTAATGCCCACACAGCCCTGGCAGTACCTGAGAGCGTTAATCACTATTTTGAAGTCTCTGGGTGGGGATTCTGAAGTGAGGAAGGAGAGGAGCGGGGTAGGTAGTAGATACAGGCAATGTGGTTACTTGATTTACTCCAGACTCCAATCCTGGAGACAAGTTCTCAGGCTGGGCCTATAACTGTCATTCTTTTCCCCTCAAATCAATTTTTTTGTTTGTTTGTTTAAAAAAAAATACCCACAGGCAATGTTGATATCTTCACTGCAGTCATCCTAGTACATGTTGTATCTGAGACAAGTAAAGCAGAGCCGTTACAGTTTTCTTCTTTTCATGCTTTAAAGAAAAGGAGGTAAAGAATTAAATGCACCGTTGATCCCAGAGCACCTACCAGGCATCATTCTTCAAACACAGGCACTGCCTAAAGACTCAAGTGCAGGAAGTGGCTGGGGTGACTGCCAATTATTTGCTGTGTGACTTTGGGCAAGTCTTGCACCCTCTCTGAGCATCTGTCTTTTCATCTGTAAAGCTATGAAACTGTCTTGCTATAGGAGGAGGGAGGACGTGAACAGAGGTGAGACTTAAAAGATTTAACAGTTTATGAAACATGAGAACTGAGTAATCAGAAAGGATTGGGACTTTAGCCCTAGAGCAGGGTCCAGACGCATCTGCCATGCCATGTGTCAACGCTCTGGGCGCTGAATCAAGGAGAGGTTAGGGGGTCCTAAAGAAGAAACCGGGGGGGTTTCCCTGGTGGCGCAGTGGTTGAGAGTCCGCCTGCCGATGCAAGGGACACGGGTTCGTGACCTGGTCCAGGAAGATCCCACATGCCGCGGAGCGGCTGGGCCCGTGAGCCATGGCCGCTGAGCCTGCACGTCCGGAGCCTGTGCTCCGCAACGGGAGGGGCCACAACAGTGAAAGGCCCGTGTACAGAAAAAAAAAAAAAAAAAAAGAAGAAGAAACAGGGGGCCAGGAAAAGGGGTAGCAATCATCTGTCTTGGAGCAATAGCTATTTACCAATCTCAATAGAATTATTTGAGTATCTTAACAACCAGTACTGGTATTTCTGTACATACCATCTAAACAGCCTGGGTTTGAAGATTAAGTTAGCTCATCTTTGTAAAGTGTTTAGCATGTGGCCCCTGCTCAGAGAAGCAGGCACCCAGCAGATGTAGCTTGCCTCTTTCCTCTCCCTCCCTCTAACTGTCCATCTCCCAGCCCCCATGGCTCCCCTCTGCTATACAGCATGATCATTCCACAGACCCTGGGCTGCATAGCCTGTCTCCCTTCATAATGGATTTCTGTAGGCAAGAAAAGTTTCAGGTTGATTCTTAAAATGTCTGAGTCAAAGTTCTTTTCCATGCCTTTGCAATTACAGTTCCACACGGGCTTTGGAATTGGCGGTGAGGTTGAGATTGTCTGAGACCAGAATTCCCAGGGTGTGTTGTGGCTCTGAGATGGTAGGGAGCAAAAACCACAGGCATCACAGACCTCAGTTTGTAGATGATGATGAGGCTTTGGTCAAGCTGGTTCCCCACTGAGCCTCAGCCACTCATGTGAATAGAAGGCGAGGGGTGGGGAGGGCGGGAGGAGGGGGTTGACTGAGATCAGTGGTTTTCGACCTTGGCTGTACATAGAAACCACCTGGAAGATTTAGAATACACTGTGTGCCACTCACAGAGACTCTGATTTAAGTGGTTTAGGGTAAAGCCCGGACTTGGGGATTTTTAAAAAGCCCTGGGCTATTCTAACGTGAAGCAAAAATTGAGAAAAACTTTGGACAAGATGTTCTTTAAGCTCCAGTCCTACTCAATTAGCCCCTGATTCTGTATGTCCTTAAAGCCCATCAGAAAACCGCCTTCCTGTAGTGTTTTTCTTAATGATCAGGCAAGAAAAGCCTGAGAGCTGATAAATAAGACAGCTTTAGTGTTTACTATCTTGATACCTTCTGCTGTGTTATCACCAGAATTTATTTAGAGTGATTCCAACATCTCCAAGGAGTGACCAAGAAAGAGCAAAGTTAAGTTACTATGCGTAGTTGGCCTGACAAAATTGTCTTCTCTTGGATAAACTGTTCTCGTTAACTCCAGCTATTGCTGATTCCAGGGTTGTGCAAGGCTTTTTTAACAGAATTAAATAGAAATTCTTGTGCCTGGTGGATAATTATAGAGGGAAATGGTGAGATATTAAGACTATAAGGCAAGCTGGTTTCTGATGATATTAAGTTCAGCATGTGTTGGTTTCTCAAGTGACTTTTATGAACTACCAACCAGCAGGGTGGTAAAGGACGAGGGCCAGGTTCCAATGCATCTCTGCATTTGCTGTTCTGAAAGCAAAGGACTTGCCCAGTGCTAGTCTATCCTTTGATGTTACAACTAACACATCAGAAAATATGAAACAGCAGCCATGAGAAACAGGAAGAATCTCAGAAGAGGAGGCTGAAAGGCTTAGACAGGAATCTCGTTTGGTCCTCTCCTTTCAAAAACAAGGAAGCAGCACCCAAGGAGTGGAAGTGACTTTTACAGTGTTACACAGCTAGTCACCAGGCTGAGCTTGAACTCAACCCAAGGTCAACTGGTACCCAGCCCAGGGCTCTCTCCTGATATCACAACAAGCCAAACGGAATGGGGATTGAATTAGCTGCAAGAAAACCCCCGCTGCAGTGGCTTAAGTCGGAGATTTACCTTCTGAATGTAACCTGATCAAGGTGTCAGGGGCTGCTTTGGGCACCCGGTAATGCTCTCAGGGACCCACACTCTTCTCATTTTCTGCTCTGCCATCCTTGGCGTGGGCCTTGGAGCCCAACTACGTGGGTTCAAATTCTGCCTTTGTCACTTAACTATGGAACCTCGTACAACACTTCATCTTTCTATACCTCAGTCTTCATTTTATTCAGCCCTTGACCCCAAAAGTTGATGAATGGTAAGGATATGAGATAATGGTGTTCCAGATGAAGGGACAGGAATAGATATAACTCATTGCACAGTGAGAAAAAGCAGGTTGTCCCAAGATGCCAAATTCCACCTGAACCCTCTCCTCACACCAGGTGTCTTCCCGTGGCCTACTGAAGGGGAAATCTTGCGTGCAGAGGGTCAGGGCGGACCAGCCAACATTGTGAGCAGTGGTACAATGGGAAATTATCATCATATCTTTTTGTGAGACCCATTAAATAAGGGTTTGTTCTGTAACTTTTCAAGGCATAGGAAATGGCCTCATCCTCACTGAAAAGAGCAAAAGATTCTCATTTTCTGACATAGTCAAGATGATGAGTGAGTGATGCTATGGGATATGTGTAAATATGTCAACAAGTCTCTGAATAGTTTCATGTAAGCATATTTCACATTACTCGTGAGCATAAACTATCAGTGTTTACCTATTTCTTCACACTGTGTCTATTGCACTAATATATGTGTGTGTGTGTGCATGAGAACGTGTAATCCTGCAGTCAAATTACTTTCAAACATCATTGAATCTAATTCTCAATACTTAACTATCAGCATTCTGTTACTGAGCCATAAACTGAGTGTTGCTTGCCTGGGACATAATGACTTCCCCATCACTAGAGGAATTCAAGCAGTATCTGAAAATCCACTTGATGGAGCCATGGTTGAAGCAGTTCAAGTTTCAGAGGCTGAAAAGGGGTGAGGAATTGGGGAAGAACTAGATTAAATAACCTTAAAGAGGATTTTAAATTTTGTGAATGTGTAAGTGTGTGAAATATCATCTCTCTTTATCATATAGATATAGATAAAGTTCCAGAATTTTCATTTAGTTATTTTATAGAGTTTTCAGTTTTCTGCTGAAATTCTTAGTACTATTTTTTTATTTCCTTGAATGCATTAAGCATAGCTGTTTTATTTTTTTTTTTAATTTTCATTGGAGTATGGTTGCTTTACAATGTTGTGCTAGTTTCTAGTGTACAGCAAAGTGAATCAGCTATATGTATACATATATCCCCTCTTTTATGGATTTCCTTCCCATTTGGGTCACCACAGAGCATTGAGTAGAGCTCCCTGTGTACAGTAGGTTCTCATTAGTTATCTATTTTATACATAGTATCAATAGTATATATATGTCAATCCTATTCTGCCAATTCATCCCAACCCCCCCTTCCCCCTTGGTATCCATATATTTCTTCTCTACTTCTGTGTCTCTATTTCTGCTTTGTAATTAAGAACATCTATACACATTTTTTCAGATTCCACATATATGTGTTAATATACAATATTTATTTTTCTCTTTCTGACTTACTTCACTCTCTGTAGATAGTCTCTAGGCCCATCCACATCTCTACAAATGACCCAATTCTGTTCTTTTTTATGGCTGAGTAATATTCCATTGTATATATGTACCACATCTTCTTTATCCATTCCTCTGTTGATGGACATTAGGTTGTTTCCATGTCCTGGCTATTGTAACGAGTGCTGCAATGAACATTAGGGTGAATGTAAACAAACGGCTCACGCAGCTCAATATCAAAAAAACAACCTAATCAAAAAATGGGGGGAAGACCTAAACAGACATTTCTCCAAAGAAGACATGCAGATGGCCAACAAACACATGAAAAAATGCTCAACATCACTCATTATTAGAGAAATGCAAATCAAAACTACAATGAGATGTCACCTCACACCGGTCAGAATGGCCATCATCACAAAATCTAGAAACAATAAATGCTGGAGAGGGTGTGGAGAAAAGGGAACACTCTTGCACTGCTGGTGGGAATGTGAATTGATACAGCCACTATGGAGAACAGTATGGAGGTTCCTTAAAAATGAAACTGCCATGTGACCCAGCAATCCCACAATCCCACTACAGAGAGCATACCCAGAGAAAAGCTATTTTAAATGTTTCTGTTTTACACTCCACTATCTGCATCCCCCATAAGCTTGTTTCTTTTGTGTATTACATCGACTGATTTTCAGTCCTATCTCTCATCTCTTCTTTTGCCCTGTCATTTTTTACTGAATTCTGGTCATTTTACATAAAATAAAATTGTGTATTTAATTTAAACTTAGGATAATATATATTCCTCCAGAAAATATGTACATTGACTTTGGGCAGATTCATTAGTGTCAGTAGCTATCCTGGATCTGTCCAATTTGAGATTAAGATGTTTTGAAGCTAGACTTCATTCTCTTGGAGGGAAAATATACTTCTGCTTCACCATTACTCCTAGGTGTAGACCTTTAACTTCTCAACAGGAAATAAAGCTGTTTATTTGAATTATGCTGCATAGCTTGGGGAGCCCAAACTTCATTTTTTTTTTGGCCCTTAGTTCTAGGAATCTGTTGAATCTGTATATACAACTTCTCAGCTTCTTAGATGCCTGATCCAGAACCAGCAGACACTTCTAGTAGAAAAACTACCCTACATATTGGGCTCATTTCTCCAGATTTCCTTTTTCTTCCTGAATCTTAGACCTATGATAATTTTGTAGCTCTCCACTTCCTTCAAACTATATTGTTAGTTTGGGTTTAGCTTTGCTAGTTATTCATAACAGGATGGTTACCAATATCTATCTCATCTAACTAGCTAGCTATCGCCTGTATTGCCACTCATTTCTCTTCCGTTAACAATACACCTTTACATTGTATCAGTATATGCCGCTTTATTTAGCCAGTTCCCTTTGGATGGGCATTGAGGTTATTCACAATTGCTCATAGCAAATATTGTTATGCATGTGTGTGAATATGTCCATAAGAAAAATTCTAGAAATGTAATTGCTACATATTATGAAATTGTCTTCTAAAAAAAGTATCCCAGGGCTTCCCTGGTGGCGCAGTGGTTGAGAGTCCGCCTGCCGATGCAGGGGACACGGGTTCATGCCCCGGTCCGGGAAGATCCCACATGCTGCAGAGCGGCTGAGCCCATGAGCCATGGCTGCTGAGCCTGCGCGTCCAGAGCCTGTGCTCCGCAACGGGAGAGGCCACAACAGTGAGAGGCCCACGTACCGCAAAAAAAAAAAAAAAAAAAAAAAAAGTATCCCAATTTACATTTCCACCAGCAGTGTATGAGAATGCATGTTTCCCCATAGGCTTACCACCACTAGATTTTATCAAACTTAGAAATTTTGTAATCAACTTTTTTTTTTTTTTGGGAGAGGACACACACTGTTGTGGCCTCTCCCATTGTGGGGCACAGGCTCCGGACACGCAGGCTCCGGACACGCATGGCTCATGGGCCCAGCCGCTCCGTGGCATGTGGGATCTTCCCAACCGGAGCACGAACCCGCGTCCCCTGCATCGGCAGGCGGACTCTCAACCACTGCGCCACCAGGGAAGCCCTGTAACCAACTTTTAATTGTGCTTCCAGATTCCATTCTCTTTCCCCTCCAGTCAAATCTTTATATTATGGATGCATACATTTATAAATAATAAAATCTGATTATGTCACTTCCCTCTTTAGAAATATTTTGGCTCCCCGCTAACAAAGGATGCTTACATTTGCACAGGCTAGCACTTCCTCTACTCTGTGCTATCTCCCAGCCCCATCTCATGTACAACTCTACTGATACCCTACTAGCCACATTCAGGTTTTTCTAAATATGCCATGCTTTGCCACACCTTGGCACCTTTGCAGATGCTCCTCCTCTCTGGAATTCCCTTTCATCTTTTACATACACAGGAAAAGGTTAACTCCAACATCTTGCTCTCAGGTTGCACATTAATTCTTTTGAGAAACTTTCTCCTACATGCTTTACCGCTCCGCACACAACCCCCATACGCAGGATGTATGCAATTAGTCCTTTGTTTACATCACTATTATTCCCTATAAATACCTCTCAAGTAGCCCTTAGAATACTGTGCATTATAAACTTGTAAATCTGTCTTCCCCATCATTGAATTATGAGTTTGTTCAGGGCAGGAACTATGTCTTAATCATACTCCCCACTCCTATGCCGAGCAGAATACCTGGCACAGAGATAGTGCTCAAAACTAATTTTTCAAAGAGTAAACTCAGTACATGTTACCTCTGCAAAAATGCTCCCATTACAAGCGTTTTCAAAACAACCTCCAAGTCCCCAGGACTGGGAATTCTTTAAGAAAGTTGCATTTGCCCTAGATTTAGCATTCAAATTTCAGACTGAGCATACTGAAACTCAAAGGGCAAACAATGGAAGTTTGAGTTATTAGATGGAATTTATAGTTTGGGCAACAGTTTTCCCTTCAATACCTAAAGCCATTTGTGTTCTTCAGTATATGACTTCAATGAAAATTAGACGTTACTGGGAATTTAGGCCCCTGAGCTCTTCACAAAACGTGTACATTTTGGTAGCCCTGATTAGACAGCTCCCATCAAAACAGGCAAATGTTTTGCACTGAGTTTGACCCCTGGTATGGGACCTTTCATGTGTTTACTCTTCATTACAGTCCCTCTGAAAAACTATACTTATTTTTAGACAGAATTTTGGCAGACAGGATTCTAACCCTGCTAATAGAAAATCTAGGAGAAGAAAAGTGCAAGTGATTTATTTGTTTTAGGAAAATGAATCTGCATGCTTACCAAGGAATATTTTATCACCCCAAGTAGACAATATTTTCAGCCTATTTCAACGCCATGTAGCAGAGGACCCGGGAGACTGTAACTACACCAGCTATGATTGTAATCTGTGACTCATCTTCTCCCCTAAGGGGCTCTGATTTGCTATACCCCAGTGGCTCGTCCATTTGGAACCTACTGTGATTGGATTCTATCCCCAACTAGATGTTCCCATCTAAACAGCAAAGACAACATCCATCTCCTCCCATGGCTAGAGACACGATAAAGCCTATGGTAAATATGGTTTTAGTGTTATTCATCTGAATTCAATGCAGCTCTCAGAATCAGAGGGGCCTGGAATGGCAGAAACTTAAAGACCTTAACAGTTGTTGAATTTTCTCTACAACGTCCCCACCAAGCGGTCATGCCACCTTTATTGGAGCATCTCCCATGATGGGCAGCTTACCACCTTCCCGGACGTAATTTCAGAAGTTCTTTCCTTATATCGTTTAGGAAGAAACATGTTTATTGGTCGTTTCTACATAGGGACCCTAGGAGGAAATTTAATCTTCCTGGGGGTTTCTATCTTCCTTTTGCTCCTTCCTTTTTAAATACTTGAAGAGTTCTCTCGTAACATGTGCTGAATCATTCGTCATTCATGCTCCTCTCTAAAATGTCCATGCTCTTTTAAATTCCCCTCAAAGAGTGTGGTTTTGAGTCTTCACCATATTGGTCATTCACTATCTACATTATCCCAACTCTTACCAAAGGGCCCATTGGATGGATTCCTTGTCGGATGTATAAGAACCAGAAAACAGGAAAGGAGAGAAGGAGCTTCTTCCAGTTTTGCTTCCTAAAAAAGCCTTTGATAATCGATTCTTTCGATGCATACACAGAGATTCCCAAAACCCCTTTATTTACCTCTTCCGAGGGATGACCTTTTCCCTCTACCTTACTATGATCCTACAGAGACTGCTTAAACTTTCAGTCTCTTAGGGGACTTTCTGTGTGGGTTTCTATGAGCTCTTGAATAATACAAGGGAATTGGGTGACCATGAAGTAAAAATTTCAACAAGCATGGGTTTAGGAAGTTTGGTGTTTTGGTGTCAGTTGGGTCCAAGTTCACATACTGATTTTGCATCTCGCCTATTCTGTGTTCTTAGAAAAATGACTTTGTCTCTCTCAACAGCAGATTCCTTATCAACAAAATAGAGGCAATCCTGATTATCATAATGGCTTATTATAAATTAGTGATAATATAGTATGGAACTTAATTCCTAAAACAGCAGATGCATAATAAATCAGAAATTTAATTATTTAAAGAATGTTCTTCACCTTGTAACTCGGTTCCAATTCTGGACCTCTTACGAGATGTAAGATCTTGGAAAAGCCATTTAACACTTATTCCTGTTTCTAAAATTGCATAACAATTGGACCTATCTTCTAAGGTTGTTTTGTTTAATTAATTGAGATAACATACTAAAGTAGCTCTCACAATTTAATAAATATGATAGCTATTCCAGAAGTGAAAATTCAAGAGGAAGCTCTCTGTTTAATTTAGCCTCATATTCCCACCATGATGTCTAGCACATAGGAAGTATTACTTTCTGTAATACTCTTTCCATTGCCCAACTCAAAATGTTAGTAGCCATCTCTCTTTTCGTGTCAGCCCACACGCATGAGCAGGATACAAGGTGCAAGTCCAAGGTGAGGGGGGCCTGTGGAGGTAGAAGTGGGCAGAAGTATGGAAAGTCCCTCCTCCAATACCAGGTCCTGCCTTCAAGGACTTCCCAGTCCAATGGGGGAGACATGTCAATATCTAATTGCATTGCAATATTAGGATAAGGATATGTGTTAGAGCTAGTAGCGTTAGGACAGACATAGTCAGCTCATGGGAGGGAAGCCTGGGGAAGGTAGGAGTGATCAAAGAAAGCATAACGCAAGGTCTTAAAAAATGAATAGGTGTTGGCTAAGCAAATCAAATGAGGAAGGGCATTTTTAAAAAAAGAAGAGAACTTTGCAAAGGTACGGAGTTGAAAGAAACAACATTATTCATTCTGGGACGAACAGTTTCATAAAATTAAATGTAGGAGAACATGAGGTAACAGATACTTATGGGACCAGATGTGAAGGGACTTATATTCTCTGTTACAGAATTTGGATTTTATCCTATAAACAGTGGGTTGCCATCGAAGGCCTTTGGTCAAGAGTGAATGCATCTGATTAGGATTTTCGGAATACTTTGCTAGTGACTTTGTGGAGGATGGAATGAAACAGTGGCAAAATTAATCACCAGAGGACTTCAATTAGGACTATGTTACTTTGCCTCCTTCTGGCTTTTACTCCTTAATGCACCTGAATCATTGGCGCAGAAATACAGACGGTCAGCCGTTTGGCAGTAAAACTTCAAAATGAATCAAAATGCCTGGAGAGATCATTGTTGCATTTTCTTTCTTTCTTTCTTTTTTTTTTTTTCACTGCTACTTTGGCAAGCCCCAAAGATAAATAAAATCCAGACCTGGAAACCAGTGAGTAGCACCCTTGCCCATTTTCTCCTCTGCCTCTCCTACAATGCTTGCTCTTTTCACTGTAAAGACTGCTGGAGATTCCTGGTAATTAGCCTTGGCTTCATTGTTAAAACACCCCACCAGATTGTGTGCTGTCTCCTTCAGAGCAACTTCTGTGTGTGTGTTCATAGAAGTCTTCCTGCCCAGCTTCCCTGGAATAAAATGTGGGAGTGTGAGAGTCGTTTCCATGGCCACAAACTTCCAAAGCCAAGAATGGCTTATTCCAGGATGTTTCTGGAAAATGTGGTGATCTACATAAGGTATACAAGTTATATTTGAGTTGCAAGTTTCGTAAGCATGAGCACTGCAATTGGGCATGTGTGGCAAGTCTTGAACAAGGCCCAGAGTTAATGTACCTGTCGTATGTGAGGTAGATGCTGCATTGCATCAGGACCTTTCTCTTGCCAGAAACATGGTTTGTAGTTTAGCAAAAGTTGTCTCTAATGGTCTTTCCTAGAACAGAAGGTTTTTTGTGTACTCATGTTATATGGAAGATAAATTCATCCAGCAGACCTGTTGGAGCCTCCCATGTACTGGAAATATGAAGGTAAATAAGACAATACATTATCCTAAACATTAATAATGACTAGCCTACATTGAGTGCTTACTATTTGCCAGTTACTCTAGGAGATGCTTTCTCCTTGTTACCACTTCAATCCTTTGAAAAGCTCTATGAGAGAAACCCAGTCATTACTGTAATTTCATAGAAGGAAGCTGAGGTATAGAGAAGTTCAGTAACTTGACCAAGTTCACCCAGCTCCTAAGTGTCAGAGCTGGGAATGTACACAAGTCCATAGGATTTAAACGTCTGTGTGATTTTCATTAGACTTCCTGACTTCAGATGCAGTCAGTGAAGTGTGTAAACAGAGAACATACAAGTTTAAGTGATAAATGATGATTCCAAAATGCCAAGAGATCATAGAGGAAGGAGCCTGGGATGTCAGAGAAGGCTTTGATGAGGGGAAGATATTTGAGAATTTTACCTAATAAATGACTCTGTAAAAAGAGACAGGGGGTGAGCATTTTGAGAAAAGGTATGGAAAGAGCTGAAGTTGTGAAAGAACAATGCCTTCTACATGGTGGGTGTTCCATTGGATGGTACTAGGAGGAATTGTGAGATGTTCAGGCTGGCAGGAATGTATGCTGTTTGGAAGAGAGTGACCGATGAGACTGGAAAAGTAGTTTGCAGCCAGATTTTGAAGGATTCTATACAAGATGATAATGAATTTAGATTTTATCCTACAGCCAAAATTTCTCCCATGGATTGGTTGCAGAACCATCTGATAGCCTTTTAAAAATACAAATATCAAACCACAACCCAGAACATACTAATTTATTTGGACAGTGATTATCAAATTTCAGTAATAATAAGAATCACTTGAAGTGCTATTACAAAAATACAGACATCCTACCTCTTTATTTTTACCAAGTTTCCCAGACATTTCTAATACGCTCTAACATTTGAGAACTACTTGTCTAGGATAAGTAAGAATCTCTGTTTTAAAAAGTTCCCCAGGTGATTTTTATATGCTGCCAGATTGGGGTATTTACAGACCATAAACAGCAGGAAACCAATACAAATCTTGCTGTTATAAAAAGTGAAGAGTAAAAGTTATTATTTTAAGTCATTGAAATACTAACATCATATTAAGGTTAAAACAATGTTCAGGTCTGGTGTCAGAGAAAGACTCCCAGAATATCAATGTACCACTGCAGACACCATCTCTTTATTTATAAAATGGAAATAATAATAGGGCCTATCCCGTGCAGTTCTTGGCAAGGTTAAAAATAGGGCCACACCCCAGACAGTTACAGGTACACTTTCTTTCACTAAAAAAAGTTTGCATTTAGAAAATTTTTAGGGCTCCCCTGGTGACACAGTTGTTAAGAATCTGCCTGCCAATGCAGGGGACACGGGTTCAAGCCCTGGTCCGGGAAGATCCCACATGCTGCAGAGCAACTAAGCCCGTGCACCACAACTACTGAGCCTACACTCTAAAGCCCACGAGCCACAACTACTGAAGCCCACGCGCCTAGAGCCCATGCTCCACAACAAGAGAAGCCACTGCAATGAGAATTCCGCACACCACAATGAAGAGTAGCCCCCGCTCCGTAACTAGAGAAAGCCCGCGCACAGCCATGAAAACCCAACCCAGTCCAAAATAAATACATAAAATAAATAAATTTATTAAACAAAAATTTTATATAGATGGACTTACATAGAATGTGCTCTTTTTTCAATCTGGCTTCTTTCTCTCAGCTTCGGCGTCCTGAGATTTCTTCTTGTCTGTACATGTGTTGGCATCATTCCTTTTTGTCAGGAGTGGTATTCCATTGCACAGATTTATGCCAGGGTTTGTTTATCCATTCATGTATTGGTGGACATTTGGGTTGCTTTCATTTGGGGGCTATTTCAAATAAAGTTTCCATGAACGTTCATGTAAAAAGGAAAATGACCATATGTGTGTGTGTGTGAGTGTGTGTGTGTATACGTCCCTGTGTGCATGTATGTGCATATATACACAGAGTAGTTGCTCAAAGACTCCTCCTTCTAACGCTCCATACCTACAACAAGTACTAGCCTCTCCTACTTCAGAATTGTCCCCATCCTGCATTGGGAATGGGCCTGAACATTACTATATCTATCTGAACATTTTTAGGGTAAAAAATAAAGAATGAAAGAGCCACCATCCTATCTCTAAACTGAGGAAGTCCAACTTTGACTCTCTGGAGGTTATCACCTTCCCCCTGTCTTAGCTTCAAAACCATCGTGACTCAGCTTATTATTTTTTCAAGATCAAATCCACACCCCTTAGCCTGTTTGAGGCCTTCTGTGAGTTGACTTAGTCTGCCCCACGTTCTACCACTCTCACTGAAACATCCAACCACCCAGCTTCACCAAAATGCTTGCTTTTTCCTGAATGCCCTTCCTATCTGGTCTGCCAGGTGAATGCTTTGCTTGCCCTCCCAATGTCACCTTCCGCGTAGATCCTTACTGACTCCCCAGTATTTATGCACCTGTTCTTCTCTCCTCTTCTGCTGCAGTGCTGATTATGCTGCACTGGGATTGATTGTGATATATCTATCTCCCTCCCTGCCTTTCTCTCTTTGTATTCGCAGAGGCTTGTACAAAATAGAATATAGTCAGTATGCAAATACAAGCTCACTGTCAAATTTCCAGTTAGTTTCTAAAACCTCAACTCCATCACAAAGATGTTGCAGTCATGCTTAAATTTCGCAAAGAGCTGGAGATTTAATAAAACTAATTGTTGCCAACCTAAGCTGACCTCAGCTTCCTGATCTGAAATTGGTCCCTTTTCCCCTCTTTAGATGATGCTTTAGTTTCACTGGGAGGCCTTTGAGATTTCAAAGGGGGCCTCCCAGCTTGGGAAAGGGCCAATCTATATTTTGGGTGAGTCATCACATTTCTTCCCTCTTGCAGAACTTTTTGCCTTAACTGGGGTTTAGTTGTTCAGGTCAGCATGACAAATATTTTTAAATCTTTGGCATCCAATTAAAAAGTCACTGAGGTCTTCCCAAACAAACAATTTCAGCAGAGAAAATCTAGGCAGTCAGTCGAGGAATATTTGATTATTAAGAGCCGAGTACTCTCCTAAGCTCTAAAGCAACAGAGTAACAGAGGCAGTCCACATTTTCAAGAAACTTCCAAGGGCTGCAAGAGCATAGGTAAGAGATCAGTTAGCAGGTTAATGCCAGGGTCCAGTTGAGGCAAGGAGGTGGCTCTTAGACTAGGACTGTGGCAATGGAGATGGTGAGAAAGATCTCATTTCAGATGTTTTTTTCAGATTTGAGTCAACAGGACTTACGAATAATTAATAATTAGGTCTGAGAAAAAGCCATCGGGAGTGACTTCTAAATATTTTCTTCTGAGCAATTGAATAGATGATGTAGCAATTTATGCAGATGGAGAAGGCTTGAAAGAATCTGTTTTATGTGTTTTGGGGGATGTGAAGAATCTCCTTCAGTCATGTTGTCTGAGATGCCTGTTTGACATCCAAGTAGAGATATCGAGTAGGCAAGTGGTAATCAGTGCATGACTGGGATTTAAAGCCATGTATAAAGATGAGATATGACATAAAGATAAGACAGAGAAAAGAACATCATCTACAACTGAACCCAAGGCCTGCCAACATTTAGAATTCTGGAAGAGAAGGGGGCTCTAGCAAAGAAAAATGAGAAGCAGTGCCTTTGGAGG
The DNA here is from genome assembly GCF_003676395.1 of Aethalodelphis obliquidens. Classification (NCBI taxonomy): domain Eukaryota; kingdom Metazoa; phylum Chordata; class Mammalia; order Artiodactyla; family Delphinidae; genus Aethalodelphis; species Aethalodelphis obliquidens. Next base: position 6,537,184 of record NW_020837994.1, on the reverse strand, counting down.
AGGATGAAAAACATGGGAGCCAAAGAAGAAACTTTTTTCAAAAATAGAAAAAGGACAACAATGGGAGGAAAGTGCTGCTGCAAATAGAGTAAGATAGAGGATTGACTGTTGACTGCGTAACGTCTAGATCTCTGCTGAATCTCAGTGCCATAAATAAAAATATGACTTGACATTGTGGTAAGAGCTACAAAACAAAAGAACAGTAAGCTATCAGAGGAATTAATGAGGCAAATTGATATTGGAAGAGGGTCAAAAAATTACAGGAGGGCTTCCCTGGTGGCGCAGTGGTTGAGAGTCCACCTGCCGATGCAGGAGACACGGGTTCGTGCCCCGGTCCGGGAGGATCCCACATGCCGCGGAGCGGCTGGGCCCGTGAGCCATGGTCGCTGAGCCTGCGCGTCCGGAGCCTGTGCTCCGCAACGGGAGAGGCCACAACAGTGAGAGGCCCGCGTACCGAAAAAAAAAAAAAAAAAAAAAAAAAAATCACAGGAAATAATATACAAAGTGGGATATGAAGCATGAATAGAATTATCCAAGAATATACACCAGATAAAAGGAAGCGCACATGTGAAAGCTACAGATGGGAAAGGGATTGGTATATTCCAAGACTAAAAGCCCAGTATGGCTAGGCAGTTTGCAGCCAGAAGTTAAGTAGAAAGGGATGAGATTCACAAGATGACAAGAACCAGATCATGTCAATCCTTGTTTGCCACCTTAAGGAGTTTGTCTTTTAATCTAAATGCATTTGATGATTTTTAAGTACAGGAGATACATGGTCTGATGTATAATTTTTAAATATTATTTTTTAAAGTAGTATTGCTGCTTTGTGGAAAACAGGTTTTTAAGAGGCAAGAATGGAAGTTGGGAAACCAATTAGGAAACTGTATCAGTAGTCTAGACAAGAAATGATGGTGTCCTGGGCCACAGCGCTAGTAGAGAAGATGTAGAAAAGAGGAAAGAATCAAATATATTTGAAAGCTGGAAAGCAGATAATAATACCAAGCTCACATAGGCCAGTTGAAGAATAAAGGTGACAATATATGTAAAAGGCAATCATAGGATCTGATACAAAAGAATCATTTAATGAATTACGAAATTTCCTTTCTTAATTCCTGTGTCCTAACTACATTCCAAACATTATACAGAGCCTCTGAAGTTCACAGAAAGTGTACAGAGAATCGGGGCGTATATAAATGGCAACGAAGCAAGATGGCTAAGAGGATAGGTTTGGAAACCACGCAGATATGAAGTTAAGTCCTGATTCTGCAACTCATTAGCTCTGTACTTAGAAGAGAGCCTTGCACGTAGCAGATTTTCATTAATTTTTTCAATGGCAGTGTGACTATGTGACCTTGGACAAGTTCTACAATCTCCCTAACACTTAGTATTCTCATCATTAAAATGGAGATAATAATAATAATACTGCCTCATGGAATTATAGTAAGGAATAAATGAGACCAGACATGTGATATTTACTGGAATATTAAATGAGGTAATGTATGAAAAAAAATCTTGCATGTAAATGCCCAAGAAATTAGCAGCAGCTGTTACAACAACTGAGGTTACAACTACTACTGACACTGGTATTAGTATTGATTGGTAGTTAGCAGAGAGAAATGTCACTATAAAAATATGCAGATTCAGATTATGAAGGGTTTTATATGCTATGGTGGAAACTAAAGTCATTGGTGTGGGACTTTCTTTTCTAATATACGTGTTTACTGCTATAAATTTCCCTGTTAAGTCCTGATTTAGCTGCATTCCATAACCTTTTAATGTTGTATTTATTTTCATTCAGTTAAAATATTTTTACATCCTTTTGATATAGTCTTTGACCCATGGGATATTTAGGTGTGTATTATTTAGTTTCCAAATATGGGGGGATTTTCCAGAATTCTTTATTATTGATTTATAATTTAATCCATTGTACCCATAGAATATGCGTGGTATGATTTGAATCCTCTTATATTGGTTGAGACTTGTAATAGGGTTTAGAATATGGTCGATACTGTAAAAAAGTACACTTGAAAAAATGTGTATTCTGCTCTTGTCACATAGTGAGTCTACAGGTGTCCATTAGGTCAAGTTTGTTTACAGTAGGCTGATCTACCAGATCCTTACTGATTTCCTTTCTACTTCTTCTATAAAATACAAAGAGCAGAGTGCTGGAATAGCTGACAATAATTGCAGATTTGTTTATTTCTCCTTGTAGTTCTATTAGTTTTTTCCTTCATATATTTTGAAGCTTCATTTCTTAGGTGCATAAATATTTAGGATTCTCATGTCCCGTTGATGAGACAGCCCCTTTATCATTATAAAAAGTCTCAGTCTATCTCTGGTAATCTACTTCTTCTGATATTAGTATATACTATACTTTCACTACAGCATCCTTTTGATTTTGATTAGCATTGCATTTTTTCTGTGCCTTAAGTTGTAACATATCTGTGTTTCTAAATTTAAAGTGTATTCCTTTTAAGCAACATATAGTTGGGCCTCCCGTTTTTATCCAGTTTGATCATCTCTGCCATTTAATTGACATTTAATGTGATTATTGACCTGGTTAGGTTTAAATCTGTTAACTTGCTATTTGTATTCTATTTGTCTAATCTGTTCTTACTCCATTTTTCTTCTTTTTCTGCCTTCTTTTAGATTAATTGAATATTCTGTGATTCCATTTGCTTCATTCACTTAGCTATGGCTCTCTCCTGTTATCTTAGTGATTGCTTTGGATTTTACAGTATACATCTTTATCAGTCTTTCTTGAAGTAATATACCATTTTACCTAGTATAATATATATTGCCTTATATATGATTGATTTATTTATGTATTTATTTATTATTTCTTTATTTTTATGCTTTAAAGGATTTTAAAAGTAGGGAAAAAAGAACGAGCAAAGCACTTTTTCCAGTGCTCTTCATTGATAGATGCAGATTTCTACTGGGATAGTTTTTCTTTTGTCTGCAAGACTTGCTTTAACATTGCTTATCATACAGGTCCGTTGGTAACAAATTATTTCACTTTCATTATATCAGAAAAAAAATAAAACAATATTTATTTTGCCTTCATTTTAGAAAGATATGTTTACTAGACATAGAATTTCAGAATGAGTTTTTCATTTCACTGATTAGGCTACATCTTGGTATAGTTTTCTTCAAGTTAATTCATTTGGGGATCATTGAATTTCTTGGATCTATGGTCTATAGTTTTCATCAAAGTTGGAAAATTTGAAGGCATTATTTCTTCAAATTTCGTTCTGCCCTGCTCCCTTTCAAGGACTGCAGTTACACATATGTCAGGCCACTTGAAATTGTTCCACAGCACTGATGCTTTGTTCATGTTATTTTCAGTATTTCTTTCTTTTTGTGTTTCATTTCAGATAGTTCCCATTGCTATGTTTTCAAGTTTACTAACTTTCTTTTCTTCTGAACTGCCTGTTTTTCTGTTATTTCCATTCAGTGTGTGTGTGTGTGTGTGTGTGTGTGTGTGTGTGTGTGTGTTTAAATCTCAGACATTGTTTTACTTGTCTCTAAAAATTATATTTGCGTTTTTGATATCTTCTATGTTTCTTGTTAATATTTTCATGCTTTCTTCTACCTTTTTGAACTTACAGAATATCATTATACTATTTTAACATCTTCTCTACTAATTCTATAGTGTGATTTCTGCAGTTTCTGTAATTCTCCTATCATGTGTGTTAGTTTTCATCGATTTTTCTCTTATCATCAGTCCCGTTCTCCTGCTTCTTTACAGGCATGTTAATTTTTATTGGTTGCTACTAGTCATTGTGAATTTTGTCTGGTTGGGTGCTGAATGTTTTATATTCCTATAAATATACTTGCACTTTCTTCTGGGATGCAGAATAAAGTTAAATTCCTTGAGCACAAACCTAATCCTTTCTAGTTTGCCTAACAAGCAGGACCAGAGGAGGCTCTAGGCTAGTGCTAATTTTATCTCACTACCAAGGCAAAATTCTACCAAGTACTCTACCTGCTATTTTACCGATTATGAGAAATTTTTACTCTAGCTAGTGGGGACAAGAACTCTTTCCAGACCTATGTGAGCTAAAGTGATTATTTCCTATTTTGGGGTAGGACTTCCCCTGTCCTTGGGTAGTTTTCCCACATGCATGTCCTGATCAGTACTCAGATAAAGATTCAAGGACCTTCTGTAACTGTCTGGTACTTTCTCTCTGAGAAGCTTTTATTCTGATACTCTGCCTCATCAACTCGCTATCAACCCAAGCTGTTCTCGGTCCTTTGCCTTAAGCCCTTTCCCTGTGCTGTGACCTGGAACCTCCCTCCAGACAGTAAAGTCAGGCAATTGTAGGCATTCCCTCTTTTGGATTCCTTCTATCAGGGGTCACTCTTTAGCACTGCCTCCCTGATGTTCAATGTCTGAAAACTGTTGTTTCTTATACTTAGTGGAGATTGGTTTTTTTTTTTTTTTTTTTTTTTTTACTTATTTTGGACAGAATGTTATACTGGTCCCAGTTACTCTGCTTTGGCCAGAATCCACAGATTTGAATTTGATAGTCTTAAACACTAGGTGAGGACTTTACATTTTATCTTTTAACTTTTTCATGCAGTCAATGGAGAGCAGTTGAATATTTTTCAGCTGGGGAGTAAAATATATATATATCTTAAGAAATGAACCTGGATAATTATGGGGAAGATAGTTTTAAACGGAGAGAGGCTAGGGGCACAGTGAATATGTATGGTAGATTCTAAGCTTTCTGTGCAAATCTAGGAAATGAGAACTTGGACATGTTAGCTTTCCCTTAGAGTGAGGAGGAAAGAATTGTGTTAAGTGCCTTCATTGATTGCCTTCCTTTTGCATGAGAGAGTATGAGAGGAGACCTAAATAAATAAATGAGAGCAAATTAATAGAAATAGGCCTGAGGCTGGTATGTCTTAAATTCACAGCAGGATAATTTTCCTATTTTAATGAAGATTTTTATTATTATTTTGAAATATCAGTGGCAATTTCACAAGGGTTATCATCTCTTCTTCCTCCTCCCATCTTGAAAATGTGAGGGGAAAAAAGCTGGAATTCTGATGTTTGAAATAGACAAATTCTGTCTATTTCAGATCGCCTGTATCCTCACACTTTTCTTCTGTACACATAATTCTTAAGAAGATCATTGATAGGAAGAAGAATCTACCACACTAATATTTTCTTATTCACGTCTAAGCACTGTTCCCACAGACCTTAAAATTGAGCTGGATAGAGACTAAGAGAAACTGCACTTGTGAACAGGCCTGCCAAGACCCCTGGGGAATAAGCAGCTGATCTATTATTTATACTTTTTACTTACATTATTTGGATTTGCAAGATGAACCCAAATGCAATGGCCTCTGGGCACTCAAACACAGGAAAAGGCAATGATTTATTGACAAATGATGTTAACAGCACAAAGATAGTGTAGAACAAAGATGGCGATGGAGGTAAATAGACAAACTGCAGACCACTGGGGACAGTGTATTGGGCGAACAGGAACAAATTCAGGTTGTTTACATTACATACACACACAGCTAGCACCAGCCTAAGAACAGGGAGCCAAGAAGGTGGTATAATTTGGGGAGAAAGAGACAAAGAGCCTTTGAACATCACAATTAGAATACATGTGGTCTAAGTCACAGCAGTCACTTACAGATCTCTTTCACATCCATCCCCTCTGCAGAGCCTTACAACATAGGTAAGGAAGTTTTTCCCAGTTGCACAGAAAAGGAAACTGAATTTTACAGATAGTAAGGGACTTGTCCTAGGTCTCATCTGTCTTGTACTCTGGTACACAGTCCCTTCCCCTTGTGGAGCACAGCCTCACACCTACTATCAAAAACCCCCATGGTTCTATTCCTAGGGCCACACAGATTCTCTCTGTGGGGTCTCTCATGCTCTATTCCAAACCTTTCTGTTTTATTTTCTGAGACTCCAGTTTATGCCCAGATACCTCTACTTGGACTGGCTCTTCAGCAGAGCTGTCTGTTTAGCGTGATATAACCCTGAGCTTACATTCTGACTTTCTGTCCTACAAGGGCATCCAACTCACCCCTGTGCTGTGCTCTGACTCTCAAGAGCCCAGCCTGGGTTCTGCATGACTACAAAAGGATTCAGCTACTTGGAGATATTCTATAAATCTCTCCTATATCTGCAGGCTACCAGAATGGATTTCGGAGCCAAGACCAAGCTATGTTTAAATCTTGGCTTACTACTTGCTAGCTGTATGTATACCTGGGGCATGTCACTACACCTCTTTGAACCATTAGGTTCCCCTCTGTAAAACAAGGGTGGCATCTACCCGACAATTATTGCAGGGTTACTCAACCCTGGCACTGTAGACATCTAGGGCCAGATAATTCTTTGTGGTGCCAGCTGTCCAATGCATTGTAGGATGTTTAGCTGCATCTGTGGTCTCTGTTCACTAGATGCCAGTAGCCCCACCATACCCCAAACTGTGAAAATCAAGTGTCTCCAGACATTGCCCAAAATCCCTTGTATGGCAAAATTGCCCCTGGTTGAAACTAATGGGTTATTGTCAGTATTACAAATAATGTATATAAAATTCCTTGCACATAGTAAGTGCTCAATTAAAGGAAGCGGTTATTATCAACATTATTGTTACCAGGATGATGCAGCTAGGAAATGTCAAGGATGGGTCTCAAAATCATAGTCTCTTGCTTCCTGGTACAGGGCTTCTAAAATGAGGGATACACATCTATTTGATGAAGTCTGCGAAATCAGCAATAAAGTAGTGGGCTGGGACAATTGATTCAGTTTTTTAAATGGGCAGTTGAAAGATACTTCAAAAAACAAGACATACAAATGGCCAAGAGGTATTCCAAAAAAAGACATAAATTCCAATGTAAAGGGGCTCAACATCACTAGTCATCAGGGAAATGCAAATCAAAACCACATTGAGATATCACCTCACATCTGTTAGGATGGCTATTATGAAAAAGACGAGATAACAAATGTTGGCGAGGATGTGGAAAAAAGGGGACCCTTATATTTGTTGGTGGGACTGTAAAATGGTACCACCATTATGGAAAACAGTATGGTGGTTTCTCAAAAAATTAAAAAAAAATAACTACCATATGATCCAGGAATCCCACTACTGGGTATATATACAAAAGAATTGAAATCAGTATACAGAAGAGTTATCTGCATACCCATGTACATTGTAGCTCTGTTTAGTGCTATTCACAATAGCCAAGATATGGAAGCAACTGAAATGTCCTTCAGTGAATAATTGGGTAAATAAAATATCTATACACAGGAAAGAATATTATTCAGCCATAGAAAAGAAGGAAAGCCTGAGACAACACGGATGAATCTGGGGAGCACTATGCTAAGTGAAATAAGCCAGAAAGACCAATATTGGATGATATCACTTATATGTGGAATAAAAAGAAAAGAAAAGAAAAACACTGATCTCATAGAAACAGAATTGAATGGTGGTTACCAGGGGCTGGGGAAAGGGAAATGGCATGAGGAAGGTTAAACAGTATGAATTTTCAGTTATAAGAAGAATAAGTTCTGACGATCTGATGTACAGCATGGTGATTCTCTCTGTTGCCTCTCTCCTCTGGGCCATTTACATCTGTTGATGCAACTGAGACCCCTTCAGTTGATTCAGAGAAACTTAAAGACAACAAACACTCAGAACCAGAAATTCCTGGTCCAGCTTCCAGACTAGTTTTACTAATCCAGGAAGGCCTATGTGAAAGTAGGAAAGGGCCTCTGAGTATATGTTTTCATGCCTGCAGAGACCACCTTCATGAAATGTGCCCCAGCCTAGAGAAAGCAGCAACCAACATGTGGAAATCACAGTCTGGCTACACAGGGGACAAGGGCTTCCACTGGGTTTGACAGAACAAAGGATAAATGCTGCTTTGGACTGTTGCTCGAGCTTTTGTTCATCACTTCAGTTTGGTAGGGAAAGCATGCGCCAGGCTCTACAGAAGTGATGATCACGTTGAGTAATCCACTGAGTGAATGGAGTAAGACGGAGGGTCACCAAGCATTTATAGCACTCCAACATTAGTGGGAGGCCTGGACGGTGCTGCTGCCCTGCTTCACACCCCTACCTGCCTGGTCCATCCCACAGCTCATTCTCACACAGCTCCAGAACATAGTGAGGAGCTACTTACCCAGGAGGCCAGCAGCTAAGCAGGCAGCAAGCCGTCAGGAGCCCTCCCAGGTCAGATTGCAGGATGGATCAACACCCAAACACCATTTGGAAGAGAGGTGACGATAGGGGAATGTGGCTTATTTTAAAAAGAGGAGGAAAAAGAGAAGAAAGGGAAGCAGTAGCAGCAGCACTGAGCAAAAAACAAATGTTTTTGAACTCTATTGTTTTTATTCACTATATATATATATATGAATTTATTATTTTTTATTGAAGTATAGTCAATTTACCGTGTTATATTAGTTTCAGGCATATACATAGGGATTCAATATTTTTATAGATTGTACTCCATTTAAAGATATTATAAAATATTGGTTATATTCCCTGTGCTGTATATTACATCCCTGTATCTTATTTATTTTATATCTAGTAGTTTGTACCTCTTAATCCCCTTCCCCTATCTTGCCTCTCCTCCAACCCCTCTCTCCACTGATAACCACTAGTTTGTTCTCTGTATCTATGAGTCTGTTTCTGTTTTGTTAGATTCATTAGTTTGTTTTATTTTTTAGATTCCAGTGAGTGAAAACTTACAGTATTTGTCTTTCTCTGTCTGATTTACTTCACTAATCATAATACCCTCCAGGTCATCCGTGTTGTTGCCAATGGCAAAATTTCCTTCTTTTTTATGGCTGAGTAATATTCCATTGTATATATCTACCATATCTTCTTTATCCATTCATATGTTGATGGATACTTAGGTTTCTTCCTTATCTCAACTATTATAAATAATGCAATAACATTGGGATGCATATACCTTTTTGAATGAGTGTTTTTGTTTTCTTCAGATATACACCCAGGGGTAGAATTTTCTAGGTCATATGGTAATTCTCTTTTTATAGTTTTTTTGTGAAACCTCCATCTGTTTTCCATAGTAGCTGCACCAATTTACATTCCCAACAACAGTGTCACTTTTCTCCACATGCTCGCCAATAATTACTATTTGTTGTTTTTTTGATAATAGCCATTCTGACAGGTGTGAGGTGATATCTCATTGTGATTTTGATTTCATTTCCCTGATGATTAGTGATGTTGAGCATCTTTTCATATTTTCTTTGGAAAAATGTCTATTCAGGTCTTCTGCCCATTTTAAAATCAGGTTTCTTTTTAAACTATATTGACTTGTATGAGCTCTTTATATATTTTGAAAATTAAACCCTTGTCAGACATGTTTGAAATTATTTTTTTTTCATATTCAGTAGGTTGTCTTTTCATTTGTTGATGGTTTCCTTTGCTGTGCAAAAGCTTTCAAATTTAGTTAAGTCCCCTTCGTTGTGCAAAAGCTTTCAAATTTAGTTAAGTCCCATTTGTTTATTTTCCTTTTTTGTTTCCCTTGCCTGGGAAGACAGATCCAAAAAAAAATATTGCTAAGACTTTTGTCAAAGGGTGTACTGCTTATGTTTTCTTCTACATGTTTTATGGTTTTCATTCTTACATTTAGGTCTTTAATCCGTTTTGAGGTTTTCTTTGTATATAGTTTGAGAAAATGTTCTGATTTCATTTTTTACATGTAGCTTTCCAATTTTCTCATCACCACATATTGAAGAGACCGTCTTTTCCCAGTTATATACTTTTGCTTCCTTTGTTGGAGATTAATTGACCATGTATGCTTGGTTTTATTTCTGGGCTATCTATTCTGTTCAGTTGATCTATGTGTCTGTTTCTGTGCCAGTACCATACTGTTTTGATTGCTGTAGCTTTGTAGTATAGTCTGAAGGCAAGGAGCCTGATATCTCCAGATTTTTTTCTTTTTTCTCAATATTGTTTAGCTATTCAGGGTCTTTTGTGGTTCCACACAAATATTAGGATTATTTGTTCTAGTTTTGTGAAAAATGTCATGGGTATTTTAATAGGGGTTGCATTAAATCTATAGATTGCTTTGGGTAGTATGGACATTTTAACAGTATTAATTCTTCCAACCCATGGACACAGAATATCTTTCCATTTATTTGTATCTTCTTCAATTTCCTTCATCGATGTCTTATAGTTTTCAGAATAGTTTGTTCACCTCCTTGGTTAAGTTTATTCCTAGGTATTTTATTCTTTTTGATGCAATTGTAAATGGGATTTATTTGTGCTTTCTCTTTCTTGTAGTTCATTATTAGAGTATAGAAAAGCAACAGATTTCTGTATGTTAATCTTGTATATTGAAACTTTACTGAATTTATTGGGTTGGCCAAGATGTTTGTTTGTTTAGTAAATACATTCAATAAAGTTCTTCATGAAAATGAAAAATGTGTCTTTTATTTTTACTTAAAACTGAACGAACTTTTTGGCTAACCCAGTACTTATTCTAGTGTTTTTTTGGTGGATACTACCGTGTCATCTGCAAAGAGTGCCAGTTTTACTACTTCTCTTCCAACTTGGATAGCTTTTCTTTCTTCCTCCTGTCTGATTGCTGTGGACAGGACTTCCATTACTATGTTAAATAGAAATGGCAAGAATAGGTATTCTTGTCTTATTCTGATTTTAGAGGAAAAGCTTTCTGTTTTCACCATTGAGTAAAATATTAGCTGTGGGTTTCTCATAAATGGCCTTTATTATGTTGAGATATGTTCCCTCTATACCAAATTTGTTAAGAGTTTTTTATTATGAATGGATGTTAATTTTTTTTAAATGCTCTTTTTGCATCTAATGAAATGATCTTGTGATTTATATCCTTTTCTTTGCTAATCTGATGGATCACATTGATTGATTTGCGTGTATTGAACCACCCTTGCATGACTGGAATAAATTCCACTTGATCATGGTGTATGATCCTTTTTATATATTGTTGAATGGGGTTTGCTAATATTTTGTTGAAGATTTTTGTATCTATATTCATCAGATATATTGGCCTGTAATTTTCTTTTTTCATAGTGTTTTTGTCTGGTTTTATTATCAGAGTGATGGTGGCCTTGTAGAATAAATTTGGGAGTGTTCCTTCCTCTTCATTTTTTTGGAATAGTTTGAGAAAGATAGGTATTCACTCTTCTTCATGTTTGGTAGAATTCCTCTGTGAAGTCATTCAGTCCTGTACTTTTGTTTGTTGAGAGGTTTTTTTTTTATTAGTGATTCAATTCCAGTACTAGTAATTGGTCTGTTCATATTATCTATTCCTTCCTCATTTAATCTTGGAAGATTGTATGTTTCTAGGAATGTATCCATTTCTTCTAGGTTGTACAAATTATCAGCATATAACTGTTCATAGTATTCTCTTATGATTGTTTCTTTTTTTGTGATATGGTTTGTAATTTCTCCTCTTTCATTTCTTATTTTGTTTATTTTAGTCCTCTCTTTTTTTCTTCATAAGCCCAGCTAAAGGTTTATCAATTTTGTTTATCTTTTCAAAAAAACAGTTCTTGGTTTCATTAATCTTTTCTCTTATTCTTGTCTCTATTTTATTTCCTCTGTGGTCTTTATTGTTTCTTTCCTTCTGCTGACTTTGGCCTTTGTTTGTTTTTATTTCTCTAATTCCTTTAGATGGAAGGTTCGATTATTTGATATTTTTCTTGTTTCATGAGATAGGCCTCTATTGCTATAAACTTCCCCCTTAGAACTGCTTTTGCTGTGTCCCATAGATTTTTGAAAATTATATTTCGGTTTTCATTGGTCCTGTGGTATTTTCTGACTTCCTCTTTGATTTCTTTGTTGACCCATTGTTTTTTTTGTTTTGTTTAGTTTTGTTTTCGCGGTATGCGGGTCTCTCACTGTTGTGGCCTCTCCCGTTGCGGAGCACAGGCTCCGGATGCGCAGGCTCAGCGGCCATGGCTCACGGGCCTAGCCGCTCCGTGGCACGTGGGATCTTCCCAGACCGGGGCACAAACCCATGTCCCCTGCATCCGCAGGCAGACTCTCAACCACTGCGCCACCAGGGAAGCCCCCCATTGATTTTTTAGTAGCATATTGTTTAGTCTTCACATATTTGTGTTTTTCCCCATCTTACTTCCTGTAATTGATTTCTAGTTTCATACAGTTTTGGTCAGAAAAGCTGCTCGATATAATTTCTGTCCTCTTAACTTTGTTGAGACTTGTTTTGTGGCCAAGCATGTGATCTATCCTGAAGAGCATTCCATGTGCACTTGAAAAAAATGTCTATTCTGCTGCTTTTGGATGAAAATGCCATTATCTATCAAATCCAACTGATCTAATGTGTCATCTAAGATCACTGTTTCCTTACTGATTTTCTCTCTGATCTGTCCATTGATGTGAGTGGTATGTTAAAGCCCCCTACTATTATTGTCTTATTGTCAACTTCTTCATTTATGTCTGTTAATATTTGCTTTATAAATTTTGGTGCTCTATGTTAGATGCACATATGTTTACAAATGTTATATCCTCTTCTTTGATTGATTCCTTTTTCATTATATAATGCCCTTCTTTGTCTTTTACTGCATACTTTGTTTTAAAGTCTATTTTCTCTGATATGAGTACTGTTGCCCCAGCTTTTTTTCATTTGCATTTGCATAAAATATCTTTTTCCATTCCCTCCCTTTCAATATGTATGTGTCTTTAGCTCTGAAGGGAGTCTCTTGAAGGCAGCATTTAGATGGGCGTTTTTTATTCAGTCACCCTATGTCTTTTGACTGGGGCATTTAGTCCATTGACATTTAAAGTGATTATACATAGTTATGTACTTATTGCCATTTTATTATTTGTTTTCTGATTGTCTTTGTAGTTCTTCCCTGTTCTTTTTCTTTTAGTTTCTTCCTTTGGGGTTTCATTATTTTCTTTAGTGTTATGTTTGTATTCTTTTCTCTCTGTTTTTTTTATATATCTCTTGTAGGTTTTTGACTTGTGGTTACCATGGAATTCATATATGTTGACTATAACCATATCTGCTTATTTTAAACTGATAGTCATTTAAGTTCAACACATTCTAAAAGCTGTACACTTTTTACTCCCCTCCTCCATGTTTTATGTTTTTGATGTCATATTTTATATCTTCATGTCTACCCCTTAAATGTTTATTGTAGTTATAGTCAGTTTTATCATCTTCTGTGTTTTAACATTTGTACTAGCTTACTTGAGTGATCCACAGGCTTTATTGTATGTTTGCCTTTACTAGTGGGATTTTTTTCCTTTCCTATAATTTCTTGCTTTTTGTTGTAGGCTTTTCTTTTCCACTTAAAGAAGACTCTTTAACATTTCTTGTAAGGATAGTTTAGTATTGATTAATTCTTTTAGTTTTTGCTTGTCTGAGAAGCTCTTTTTCTCTCCTTCAATTCTTAATGATAACCTTGCTGGGTAGAGTATCCTAGGTTGCAGTGTTTTTTTCTCTCAGCACTGCAAATATTTCATGCCACTCCCTACTGGCCTGCAAAGTTTCTGCTGAAAAATATACTGATAGCCTTATGGAGGTTCCCTTGTATGTGACTCTGTTTTTCTCTTGTTACCTTTAGAATTCTCTCTTTATCTTTAACTTTTTCCATTTTATTATGATATGTCTTGGTGTGGGTCTGTTTGAGGTCATCTTGTTTGGGACCCTCTGTGCTCCCTGTGCTTGGATATCTGTTTCCTTCTTCAGGTTCAGGAAGTTTTCAGCCATAATCTCATCAAATGCATTTTCTACCCCTTTCTCTCTCTTCCTCTTCTTCTTCTAGGGGTCCTATAGTATAAATGTTATTATACTTGTTAGCCTGGAGGTCCCTTAAGCTATTCTCATTTTTTAAAATGTATTGTTCTTTTTGCTGTTCTGAGTGGGTAGTTTCCACTATTCTATCTTCCAGATTGTGCTTTTTCTGTATCACCTAATCTGATGCTAATTCCCTCTAATGTATTTTTTATTTCAGTTGTTTTATTCTTAGGCTCTGACGGGTTCTTCTTTATACCTTTAGTTCTTTGTTAAAATTCTCACTGTTCATCTTTTCTTTTCCTCAGTTCAGTTAGCATTCTTATTACTATTGCTTCCAATTCTTTTTTTTTTTTTCTTTTAACATCTTTATTGGAGTATAATTGCTTTACAATGGTGTGTTAGTTTCTGCTTTACAACAAAATGAATCAGTTATACATATACATATGTTCCCATATCTCTTCCCTCTTGCGTCTCCCTCCCTCCCACCCTCCCTATCCCACCCCTCCAGGCGGTCACAAAGCACCGAGCTGATCTCCCTGTGCTATGCGGCTGCTTCCCACTAGCTATCTACCTTACGTTTGGTAGTGTATATATGTCCATGCCTCTCTCTCGCTTTGTCACAGCTTACCCTCCCCCCTCCCATATCCTCAAGTCCTTTCTCTAGTAGGTCTGTGTCTTTATTCCTGTTTTACCCCTAGGTTCTTCATGACTTTTTTTTTTTTTTCTTAAATTCCATATATATGTGTTAGCATATGGTATTTGTCTCTCTCTTTCTGACTTACTTCACTCTGTATGACAGGCTCTAGTGCTTCCAATTTTTATCAGATAAATTATTTGCCTGTGTTTCATTTAGGGTTTTTCTCAGGGTTTTTTCTTATTCTTTTGTTTGAAACATATTCCTCTGTCTTCTCGTTGTGTTTAATTTTCTCTTTATGAAATTGGGTGGAACAGTTACCTATCCCAGTCTTGAAGGAATGTCCTTGTGTGGAATCATTCCTATGTACTCTGTGTGCGTCCCTTGGCTTTGACGGGAGAGCTGGATCTGAAGTGAACACAGGCTGCATCTTCCTCCAGAGTGTGCTGGAAGCTACTACCTTGGTGGGAGGTAGGGCTGGAGTTGGAGGGGCTAGAGCCAGAGGCAGGTACAAGCCTGGGTTTTTCCTACGCTCAGTGGACATTATTGCTTTATCACAGGGCAGGACCCAAGGGGCTGGAGCAGGTGCCCTGAGGGAGTTGGGTTTCTCCCAGGTGTTATGGCACTTTCTGCTTTGGTTTGGGACGTGCTGTGGCTTCAGGGCTTGGAGTTGCATTTCTGTGCTCGGGTCACTTTGTCCCCAGTATGTACACCTTGGCCAGCGGCTGGGTGGAAGTCGAGGCATTGGTGTCACATCACTGAGCTGGCCCTGCCTCCTGCTAAGGGTGCACAGTGATGCTCGATCTGGAAGTGGCTGTCTCTGTCCTGGAGCTAGCCTCACTCTCTTCCAACTGTGTGTACCACAGTGTGGGCTGGCAATGGCTGCCTCTGCCCTGGTCAGAGGCAGGGCCAGGCTCTGAGCCAGCTCCACTCCTTCCAAGTGTACACACTCTTGTTGGCAACGGCAGCCGGCACCTTAGTGGGGAGCAGCGCCAGAGCAAGAGGGGCTGGAGCAGGAGCCCAGTGAGGGCTGGGGCATGCGCTGGGGTGGTCCTGGCGGCCAACCAGAGCCCCAGGCAGTTTCCAATCTGCTGCCTCTGCACTGTGACTGGTAATAAGCAAGTCTGTGTCTTGTTCTGTAAGAGCAGAGTCTTGGTTTCTCACAGCCCTCAGGTAAGTTCTGCTGGTTTTCAAACCAGCTAAGGGGGTGTATCTTCTGGTGTCAGACCCCAGAGCTGGGGTGCCCAATATGGAGCTTTAACCCATCACTCCCCAGGGAGGAACCCTGGGCCTTGTGATATCCCCCTCCTCTTCTGTGTCCCTCGCTAGGGATAGAGGTCCCAATCAGATTTCTTCTCTTCCCTTCCTACCAGACTCCATGAGGATCTTTCTTTCCAGCCTTGACTGTAGAACAGCTGTTCTGCTCGTCCCCAGGTCAATTTCAGCAAGAGTTGTTCTATATGTAGTGGTAGTTTTGATGTGTTTGTGAGGGGGGTGACCCCAGCGTCCCCCTACTCCACAATCTTGATTTCTAAACTCTATTCTTTATAAGTTAAAATATACGTGTTAATGTCTAACAACATGTATGTCTAAAAGCATGTTTTGCACTCAGAAGAATCCTGTTCTTTTCGAGCTGGAAATCATAATCCTCTGACTCAGCCCACTCAGTCCACAGATGAGGAAACACAACCCGAGAGGTGGTTGACTGAGGTCACGGAGAAGCTCATGGCAGAGCCAACACTGAGACCTGGATTTCCTGAGCACCTATTCAGTGCCCGTATGTCCCCAAATACTGGGGAGAGGAGCCTGCTGTAATTGATTTAACTTTTGGTCTATTAAAAGTTGGAATTTTTAAGTGATTTACTCAAGAAAGGGAATGGTTTTTGAAGTCAGGAGACTTTTGGCCAGAAACACTAAAGTAACAAACAGGAAGGCTTCAGGTGAGTTTCTTGGTCTCTTGCTTATCCGTTTGTGCATCTGTAAAATGAGAATTCCTACTTGGTGTGCCTCGTGACAGGACACAACGTTTTCATGGAGGTCATAGAGAGGAAACCTGTCTTGCTTGTCTCTTCCCATGCCGTCTCCCTGGAGGAGCCTTATGAGCCCACACGGAAGCCTGAAAACTTGAGATGTCAATCATTTCAGAAGCCCCACTGGTACCTTCTATTCCTAGAGAACTTAGCCTTTTGGGTCCTTAAAAAATCTTCCAAGAAGATGCCTCTAGACACACACACACACACACACACAATTCCTGTGACCTAAGATAAAATTTCTCACTTGATGATAATTGTGTCACCATTTTATTTCATTGTTTTACTTGCCTCTTTATAGGCTCTGACCTCTTACCTACTTAACCTCCTGAATGTAGTGATAACAGCTAACATGTGTGCACAGCCCTACGTCTCACAAAGTGTTTTTATACCTGTTATGTTGCATGGCCTTGGTAGACAGTCATCTTAGGTCTGGACCCCAAGTTCACTCTTAAATATTATTTTACCCTCTGAAAGCTTCAGACTCCTCATCTATCAACACACAGAAAAAATATAAAAGTTACACTGACCTCAGAAAATGGTTGTTAGGATTAAATGAAAACAATATAACAATGACTAACATTTCTTGAGAAGGTATTCTGTGCTAAGAAGCACCATGCTAAGAATTTAGGGGCTTGGGTTATCTCTTTAATTTAAGTAGGAATCTTTAAAAGTACTCAGCGTAAGTACTCAGCACAGTGCTTGGAATGGAGTATGCAATGGACAAAGGCTATCGGCTCATATCTTCTCTACCACTGATAACAATGGAACTATTACTTGTTACAAGAAGAGTCTGAGGAAGGTGATGATTTTCAGAGGAAGAAACTGATTTTCTGAAAAGTCGCTTGCCAAGACCACGTCTTCTGCAAAAGAATTGAGGGGGAGGCCACAGTGCAGGAGAAATGAATAAAGAAAAGGGAACAGAGAGAGAAAAGTTGTACTCCCAAAGAAAAAGTCATGAAGGCCAGCGGACTGGCAAGGAATGAACCTTAGGGGTTCAGCATACCTCGGGTTTACTGTGGGTGATTTCCTTGGCAGGAGCTTTTTCTGTAACCGATGTGGACAGCCTCCCTGTGCCCCTACACACCAGCCCTGTTAGTAAATGTGACAAGAGAAGTTAATTTCGTTTATGTCCTCGAATGGCATTGTTAAGCACTCATCTGTGCTGAATTTAACTCTTGTTTCCTTGTTGCGACGTTTCCCTTGAAACTAATTGCCCTGCTGAAGAGCTTTTTAGCCTAACACACAAAACCATCTTTTTCTACACTAGATTCATATAACTCTGACTTATTCTTTACACAGTTGTTTACTGAACATAAGTAGTGTTCCGGATGCTCTGCTGGGCATTAGCTATCAGGAGATCTAGGTCAAGCCCTTGAAGACCGCAGAGGCTTTTAGACAGACATGGGGGCCTATGTAATACAACGGAAAGCGCTTTGGCTGCTAACCAAGATGCTGGATGTTAATATGGGGCAATAGGGAGCCACAGAATGATTCTAAGTGGGGAATTATAGGGTCCTGTAGCAGGGATGCCTCTGGAGACATAAGGAGGTTCTGGCAGTGATCCAGGCAAGAGAGGACAAGTGAGGAGACAAGGGAGGGACATCTAGGAGAATAAAGCTTGGTGATCAATTGCATTTGTCCGGGAAGGAAGGGGAAATAGTAGAGGAAGTCTGTAAGGAGAATCCCTTGTGCCTTCAATGTAGTCACTGACAGATATTCTCTAAGTACCTATTATGTGCCAGGCCCCTTGCTGGAGGCTAAGAATAGAGCAGTAAAGCTCAAAGACAAATGCTAGGACAGGTAAAGGAAGGGGCCATGGAAGCATAAAAGAAGGGTTCCTGCTCCTAAAAGGACATGATATCCAGGAAACATCTGAGGGATGAGTGGAAAAAAGAGAAAAAAGAGAGTAGTGCAGACAGAGAATACAACATATATACAAAGACCCTGGACCAGGGAGTTCAATGAGTCCTCCAGAGACTGGATGAAGCTCAGTGTGGATAATATGGAAGAGATGGAAAATGAGGATGACAGGTGTGTCTTGGGGAAGGCAGGGAAGCAGAAAGAGAGAATTACCTCCATTTTCCCCACCCCCCTTCCCATGACCGGGGGAGTCTGGGATTCTCAAAGAGAATCTATCTGGGGTTGGAGTTGGCTCTCTCTCTCTCTCTCTCTCTCTCTCTCTCTCTCTCTCTCTCTCTCTCTCTCTCTCACACACACACACACATACACACATACACACACACACACACACACACACACACACACCATGCTTTTTCTCATCCCTAGGCCTTTGTACCTACTCTTCTCCTTGCCTGCAATGCTGTTTCCCCCTTCTCTGAAATCTTTCCAGACTCTGAACAGTCTGAGTTAAATGCTTTCTCCACTATGTTCTTATAGCATGGAATTCCCATTCTATCATAATTCTGGTTTATCTATTGGTTTCTCCCTCTAGACTCAGAATGCCTTGTGGGCAGAGGCTGTGTCTCATATGTCTCTGTATCTTCAGTATCCTACTCAATGCCTCACATAGTTGATGTTTATAAAAATGTTTGTTGATAGAATGAATAAACCCACAACCCATGTTTCTAATAAACATAGAAAATACTCTACTATCCCACATAAGTCTTGAATATCCCAGGGTCACAGGCACTACTAGCTTAGGATATGCTATTTAACTACCCTAGACTTATCCGAGGATAGAGCTAACATCACTGCATGTTTACTGCATGCCAGACAGACTTCTAAGTGCTTTATATTTATTAACTCACTTAATTCTCACAAGAACTCCATATTCATTTAACAGGTAAGGAAACCAAGGCACGGAGAGGTTAAGTAACTTTTCCAAGGCCACACTAGTAAATGGTAGAGCGAGTAAATGCTGGAGGTAGGATTCAAACCCCAGCAATCTGACTCCAGATCAGTGTAGCCTTATCAACGCAACTTCACATCCATCATCTGTCCCAATTCATTCATCAGGAAACAATACTTATGTCTTTGTTATAGATGAAGAAACCAAGGGTCAAAGAAATTAAGTTTGTTAGTTGTGATGTCCAAAGGAGAGGTAACCAAGATACATCCCCATTCAGCCACCTTCTGCAGCTATGCTTGGTTTCTGTCTATTCCTGAAAAAAGCACAACTTCCCCCAAGGTTTTAGCCCCAGGCCCTCTCCCACACGCCCTGCTGGCAATCTTGGTAAGATCTTCTGGAGGAGGGGATAATGACATCTAATGCTTGCTCAATATATAACCTAGAGGCAGAACTAGGTGCTCCGTTTTCCTTCTTTGGACCCCACCATGGTTCCCTGTTGCTTTCCGAAGTTGGAAGCGTGTAGCATGCTCCAGAAATTGGTACCCCCCACACGTGTACCCTCCCAGCATAGAATAGAAAGAGTGAACCATCATAAGCCAGGAATTGTTTTGTTTCTGCTGTTAAAAAACTCCATCCATTAGTATGAGAGCTTGGTTATCTCCTTGAGGTCGCCATTTCCTCTAATCCATATGTCTGTTTCTTGAGGATTATTTCTGTTTTGAGGAAGGAGTTTTGAGTGAGCAAACATTGCACTGTGACCAATGCCATTGATCTCACCAGGGCCCTGCATGTCACCAGACTTCTTGTTCCTCTGAGTACAGTACAGTCTCTTTCTTTCTTTCTTTCTTTTTTTTGGCTTCCATTGAAATTCATATAAAAAGAGGCAGGGTCAAACTCTTTCCAGATGTAATCATTGGAAAGAAATACTCTTATCTCAATGTCTTTAAATGTTAACAGAAATATAGTTTTACCATAGAGGAAACTTTGGATTGAGGTGCTAAAAAGGAAAGTAGGGAAATGTACCCAAACGTATTCTTCATTCCTGTTTGTGACTTGGATATGAGCATTGGCTTCAGGTTGAAACTTGGCAGTGCAGACGTGTTTTAACAAAAAGTAATTTGAAGCAATAAAGAAGGCGGTTTGCCATTTTTATATAAGTAATAGAAGTTTTAAAAAGGCAACTAAGAAAAAAAAAATCAAAACATTATTAGTTTGGGGATTTTTATTGTACTCTCATAACTAAAGGAAAAAGAAATTCCATTTTTCAAGGGCAAAATCTCCAAGACAGTTCTAAGCATGGATGGCCACAAAAAAGCCAACAGAGAGATGTAAGATGAGTAAGTCTGATTCTCATGTCTGGAGCATGGAGTTAATAGTAAATAATTAAAGCAGATCATGTTCACATGTTCTAAAAGCAGCATGTATTAAGCATTCATAATGCACTAGGTGGTAGAGGACAAGACAAAATACAAAGAGAAAAAAAAGAAGATATTACTTTCATTTTCAAAGGAGGATAAAAGCCATACACACAAATAATATAGGGCACGGAAGTACAAATGAGCCGTGCTAAGTATGGGGGTGGAGTGAAAAGAGTACCAGCTCTGGAGTCAGAGAGGCTTGGCTTTGATTTCCAGGTGTAATCCTGTATGATGTGGAGAAATTATGTTAGCTCTCTGAGATTTCACACCTACAAAATGGGATCATGTGCCTGGCAGAGTTGTGAAAAATTAATAATATGAGATACATGTAAAACACCTTTACCTTTGCCTGGCTCACTGCAGGCAGCCAGTAACTGATTTCTCAGCCCTCTGCTCCCCTGTGATCTGAGTATGGAACTAGCTACTACGATGTTCAGATAACGTTCTTCTCCTCCTTGCCATGGTGAAACAGAGGCCAAAAGAGAGAAAATCAGTTTCCAGGGTGGCATGACTCTGTGTCTAATGCACAGTCACCCAGTAGGTTAATTTCTTAGAAAGAGCTGGGTTGGATTCGGGCCTGTGTTTATCAGAAGGCCTCTCTACATAACAAACAAGGCCTTGATACTCAGTATTGTAAGAAACTACCCCCAAATGCCACAGTTAATAGGGGACAATGAAATATTTGTATACTTTTTAGTATTTAATCTTGTTTTCTAAGCTTTGTATAAACAATGCACACGGCACTACTTTTACTGTTCCTATCAAATGTCATTGTTTACTGAACGGATTCTTTAAGAGAAGGCTTTTTCATGGAATTAAATAGGAAGGGACTGATGAGAGGCCATAAGGGAACACCTGGAGCTTCCCCAGAGACAGCCTGCATCTGAATTCAGGAGTGAGAGTTTACCCAGGAGAAGAGAGAAAACAGAGCTGAGGAAGAACCTCTGAAGCTCAGAGGACACCTAGGTGCCAACACACACTAGCGATCCACAGGAGTCTGCAACATCATGCAGTTTTCGTGCCGAAATGGCCATAAATGATGAATGACCTGAGGGTGATCAAAAAAGAGCACTGAGTGTGATTTGCCGTGAGGACCACCATTAGGGGGGCCCGGTGGGAATACCTGTGACAGCAGCAACTGGTGAGGTACCATGCAAGTGCTTTATATAGTTTACTGTGCCAGGCACATGCATAGTGTCCTGTGAAGCAGGCAGAGAAGAAAACTCGAGAGAGGAAATAGAAGAGGCAGCAGTCAAAAGCCAATTAGACAGACGTGGAATGCGAATGTCTGCTCTGCCACTTTCCGTACATGTGAACTTGCTAAGCCTCAGCTTCTTCATTTACAAAAAGAAGATACAGATGATTACACAGCAATACTGATGTAAACATTAGAGATGGTGAATGTCGTGTCTAAGACAATCTTTGGTTTGGAATAATAGTAGATGCTCTACAAAGGTGCATAGTAAGTACTAAACTAAAGTGATGGATGGATGGATGGATAGATAGATGGATAGCCAGCGAATGGTAGATGCTCTACAAAGGTGCGT
The DNA here is from genome assembly GCF_003676395.1 of Aethalodelphis obliquidens. NCBI lineage: Eukaryota > Metazoa > Chordata > Mammalia > Artiodactyla > Delphinidae > Aethalodelphis > Aethalodelphis obliquidens. The sequence goes on along the minus strand of NW_020837994.1, from coordinate 6,515,003 downwards.
AGTAGGTACTAAACTAAAGCGATGGATGGATGGATGGATGGATGGATGGATAGATAGATGGATAGCCAGCTAGACAGAAAGATACTGTAAGTTAGGTAAAATACAAAAGATGGCAGCTGAACATTCAACTAGGGGACCTTTCCTTTTTCGTTTTACCTTTAAAAGAGCCCTGAAAGAGATATAAGACATATATGATTAATCCCATTTGAAATACAGATCAACCTCAAGCAGGATTTCAAATAATTTTCCACAAGTTCATTCAGCGAATTTGATAATCCGACAAATACTAATTGAGCACCTACTCTGTGCCAGGTACTGTTATAAGCATTGGGGGTACAGTATGAAAACAGACCAAAAAGAAAAAAAACCCTCCCCACATTGAGCTTACATTCTACTGGGAGTAGGAAGGAATAGACAACAGACAGAACAATTAACGTATGTACTCGTACCTTGAGGAGCTGGCACAAGGGCAGTCATCCAGATCCCTGAGGCTGCAAGATCACCTTGACTGCCCTGGAATCTAAGACTGCAGCTCTACTACCCACAGATACCCAAGTAACAGGATAGAATACGCACAGCTTCAGCAACCACGTTCTGAACCCCATTTCATTTCTCTTAAAATTGCACATTTAACTGTGGCATGCATGTGGCAGGGATGGTACCAAAGAGCAGAGGTCTCCCACTCTGTTAAAGTCTGATCGCTGATCAGGGCCTTCAGATCAATGGGAAAACTGAGGTCAGTCTTTGGTCTGTTGTGTTACATTAGTTGTGCTGTGGTTTTATAGCTTCAAGGAAGTGAAGCAGACAGAGTCCCTGACCTTGGGTGTTGACAAGCTAAAAAATAAAAAAAAAATAACACGGGCTACATTATCTGGCTAATATCACAGCAGGGTTAAGGGCCTGACCCCGGCCAACATTCAAAAGCAATGACAATATATTTGCACCCAGGTCATGATGATGACTCTTCTGTTAAGCGCTTAATCTACACCCAGGCCTGTAATGAGGGATCCAAACCACAGAGAAAACCAAAGATAGACTTAACATTCTTACCTCCTAATTATCTCTTAATCTGTCCATTTCTCTCAATTCCACAGCCATTACTGTGGAATTCAAGCCTCCATAATCTCTCACTTGACTGTTCCACAGCCCTCTAACTGGTCTCCAAGCTCCCTTCAATGGTTCCCACTGCTCTCCAAAAAAGATTACGCCCCCATTAGCATGGTAAACAAAACACTTCACGACCTGGCCCCTTCGAGACACCAGCCCCACCACTTGCCTTTCCCGTCTTTTCCCATGCTACAGCCATACTGAACTCCTTGTAACTCCCCCAAATATACCAGGTTCCCTGTAATGGCCAGAGATCTGTGTATGTTGTCTCCTCTATTTGGAATATTCTTTCTCCTACTCTTCAGCTAACCAGGTCATACTCATCCATTCTCTCATCTGAAATGCTACCTCCTAACATTTAATGTTACCTCCTTAAAGTCTCAGACTAGGTTGATGGTTCCTCCTAAGTACTTTCATATAACTTGGCCTTCCCGATCAGTAAAATTAGTTGAATTATTAATTGAATGTACATATATAAATGAATCAGACTGTCACCCAGAGACTCAGTGGCATAGCTGCATCCTGGAACTTATATCACTAATCTCTCTCCTATTCACCCCAAAATTAGATCTGCCCAAGTAGTGAGTGTGCTCACTCACATTGAGGAGTGGTTGGATGGTGCCTTTGCCCTGAGCCCTGTGCTACCCACGGGCTTTTCCCTCCTAGGACTTTATTTCCATCCTGGGGTTGTATCTGTACATTCAGTCAGTAGAGCTGGACCTCTACAGATGATTTCTTGTCCTTTCTGCTCCAGCTCACAACTCACAACTAGGGCTTCTCTGTGAATTCTGCTTCCTGGGGAAAATGTTTTGACTCTTTCCTGATAAGTTATAAAAAGCACAAGACTCTCTGTGTCATTTTCCTGGTAGGGGCATCAGGGTAGAAGTCTAAGCAGTCCTCTGCTACTGTATGTCTTCTAGACATAGACTTACAAAATCTTAAAGTAGTCATGGTAGAAAGACCCTAAAGTTTACTGAAGTCCATACTCCCTTATTTTATAGATATAAAATTCCTTTCTTCCTTCCCTGTTTTCCTCCTTCATTCCATCCTTCTCTTATTTTTCCTTCCTTCCTACATTACCTATTGTGTATCAGGCAGCTCTCTCAGAATTGAGAATTAATCAGGCAGAAAAGATCAGTAAGCTTATCTTACGAAGCTTATAGTCGATCCAGGCCTTCCAACAAGAAGCCAGACCATCATGACAATGACACTGTGTGCTAGGCGAGAAACTGTTTATTCATTTGGTTAGCCATTTCAGGAAATGCAACATGGGAATAAGAAGTCATGGGCTCCAGTTTTTGTGAAATAGTTGTGCTCTATTGAATGATTTGTCCTCATTTGGAATGTCAATTAAGATTAAGAAAATCAAAGTTCATGCTCAGTAAAGTTAATATGAGAGAAGTTAGTATGTTTTATTATTTGATACTGTGGCACTGGGTCCAGCAAGCAGTAGATGCTAAATAAATATCTGTTAGACAATCTCACCTTGTTTTAAACACTATTTCTCACCTTGTTTGTATTTACTAGTCTTTTTTTTTTTTTAAAACATCTTTATTGGAGTATAATTGCTTTACAATGGTGTGTTAGTTTCTGCTTTACAACAGAATGAATCAGTTATATATATACATATGTTACCATATCTCTTCCCTCTTGCGTCTCCCTCCTTCCCACCCTCCCTATCCCACCCCTCCAGGCACTCACGAAGCACCGAGCTGATCTCCCTGTGCTATGCGGCTGCTTCCCAATAGCTATCTACCTTACGTTTGGTAGTGTATATTTGTCCATTCCTCTCTCTCGCTTTGTCACAGCTTACCCTTCCCCCTCCCCATATCCTCAAGTCCATTCTCTAGTAGGTCTGTGTCTTTATTCCTGTCTTACCCCTAGGTTCTTCATGACATTTTTTTTTTCTTAAATTCCATATATATGTGTTAGCATATGGTATTTGTCTCTCTCTTTTCTCACTTACTTCACTCTGTATGACAGACTCTAGGTCTATCCACCTCATTACAAATAGCTCAATTTCGTTTTTTTTATGGCTGAGTAATATTCCATTGTATATACGTGCCACATCTTCTTTATCCATTCATCCGATGATGGACACTTAGGTTGTATCCATCTCCAGGCTATTGTAAATAGAGCTGGAATGAACATTTTGGTACATGACTCTTTTTGAATTATGGCTTTCTCAGGGTGTATGCCCAGTAGTGGGATTGCTGGGTCATATGGTAGTTCTATTTGTAGTTTTTTTAAGGAATCTCCATACTGTTCTCCATAGTGGCTGTATCAATTTACATTCCCACCAACAGTGCAAGAGGGTTCCCTTTTCTCCACATCCTCTCCAGCATTTATTGTTTCTAGATTTTTTGAAGATGGCCATTCTGACTGGTGTGAGATGGTATCTCATTGTAGTTTTGATTTGCATTTCTCTAATGATTAGTGATGTTGAGCATTCTTTCATGTGTTTGTTGGCACTCTGTATATCTTCTTTGGAGAAATGTCTGTTTAGGTCTTCTGCCCATTTTTGGATTGGGTTGTTTGTTTTTTTTGTTATTAAGCTGCATGAGCTGCTTATAAATTTTAGAGATTAATCCTTAGTCAGTTGCTTCATTTGCAAATATTTTCTCCCATTCTGAGGGTTGTCTTTTGGTCTTGTTTATGGTTTCCTTTGCTGTGCAAAAGCTTTGAAGTTTCATTAGGTCCCATTTGTTTATTTTTGTTTTTATTTCCATTTCGCTAGGAGGTGGGTCAAAAAGGATCTTGCTGTGATTTATGTCATAGAGTGTTCTGCCTATGTTGTCCTCTAAGAGTTTGATAGTGTCTGGCCTTACATTTAGGTCTTTAATCCATTTTGAGTTTATTTTTGTGTATGGTGTTATGGAGTGATCTAATCTCATACTTTTACATGTACCTGTCCAGTTTTCCCAGCACCACTTATTGAAGAGGCTGCCCTTTCTCCACTGTACATTCCTGCCTCCTTTATCAAAGATAAGGTGACCATATGTGCGTGGGTTTATCTCTGGGCTTTCTATCCTGTTCCATTGATCTATCTTTCTGTTTTTGTGCCAGTACCATACTGTCTTGATTACTGTAGCTTTGTAGTATAGTCTGAAGTCAGGAAGCCTGATTCCTCCAGCTCTGTTTTTCGTTCTCAAGATTGCTGTGGCTATTCGGGGTCTTCTGTGTTTCCATACAAATTGTGAAATTTTTTGTTCTAGTTCTGTGAAATATGCCAGTGGTAGTTTGATAGGGATTGCATTGAATCTGTAGATTGCTTTGGGTAGTAGAGTCATTTTCACAATGTTGTTTCTGTATCATCTTTAATTTCTTTCATCAGTGTCTTATAATTTTCTGCATACAGGTCTTTTGTCTCCTTAGGTAGGTTTATTCCTAGATATTTTATTCTTTTTGTTGCAATGGTAAATGGGAGTGTTTTCTTGATTTCACTTTCAGATTTTTCATCATTAGAGTATAGGAATACCAGAGATTTCTGTGCATTAATTTTGTATCCTGCTACTTTACCAAATTCATTGATTAGCTCTAGTAGTTTTCTGGTAGCACCTTTAGGATTCTCTATGTATAGTATCAGGTCATCTGCAAACAGTGACAGCTTTACTTCTTCTTTTCCGATTTGAATTCCTTTTATTTCTTTTTCTTCTCTGATTGCTGTGGCTAAAAGTTCCAAAACTGTGTTGAATAAGAGTGGTGACAGTGGGCAGCCTCGTCTTGTTCCTGATCTTAGTGGAAATGCTTTCAGTTTTTCACCATTGAGAACAATGTTGGCTGTAGGTTTGTCATATATGGCCTTTAATATGTTGAGGAAAGTTCCCTCTATGCCTACTTTCTGGAGGGTTTTTATCATAAATGGGTGTTGAATTTTGTCGAAAGCTTTCTCTGCATCTATTGAGATGATCATATGGTTTTTCTCCTTCAATTTGTTAATATGGTGTATCATGTTGATTGATTTGCGTATATTGAAGAATCCTTGCATTCCTGGAATAAACCCCACTTGATCATGGTGTATAATCCGTTTAATGTGCTGTTGGATTCTGTTTGGTAGTATTTTGTTAAGGTTTTTGCATCTATGTTCATCAGTGATATTGGCCTGTAGTTTTCTTTCTTTGTGACATCCTTGTCTGGTTTTGGTATCAGTGTGATGGTGGCCTCGTAGAATGAGTTTGGGAGTGTTCCTCCCTCTGCTATATATTGAAAGAGTTTGAGAAGGATAGGTATTAGCTCTTCTCTAAATGTTTGATAGAATTCGCCTGTGAAGCCATCTGGCCCTGGGCTTTTGTTTGTTAGAAGATTTTTAATCACAGTTTCAATTTCAGTGCTTGTGATTGGTCTGTTCATATTTTCTATTTCTTCCTGATTCAGTCTTGGCAGGTTGTGCATTTCTAAGAATTTGTCCATTTCTTCCAGGTTGTCCATTTTATTGGCATAGAGTTGCTTGTAGTAATCTCTCATGATCTTTTGTATTTCTGCAGTGTCAGTTGTTACTTCTCCTTTTTCATTTCTAATTCTATTGATTTGAGTCTTCTCCCTTTTTTTCTTGATGAGTTTGGCTAATGGTTTATCAGTTTTGTTTATCTTCTCAAAGAACCAGCTTTTAGTTTTACTGATCTTTGCTATTGTTTCCTTCATTTCTTTTTCATTTATTTCTGATCTGATTTTTATGATTTCTTTCCTTCTGCTAACTTTGGGGTTTTTTTGTTCTTCTTTCTCTAATCGCTTTAGGTGCAAGGTTAGGTTGTTTATTCGAGATGTTTCCTGTTTCTTAAGGTATTGCTATATTGCTATGTATTGCTATAAACTTCCCTCTTAGAACTGCTTTTGCTGCATCCCATAGATTTTGGGTTGTCGTGTCTCCATTGCCATTTGTTTCTAGGTATTTTTTTAATTTCTTCTTTGATTTCTTCAGTGATCACTTTGTTTTTAAGTAGTGTATTGTTTAGCCTCCATGTGTTTGTATTTTTTACAGATCTTTTCCTGTAATTGATATCTAGTATCATAGTGTTGTGGTCGGAAAAGATACTTGATACAATTTCAGTTTTCTTAAATTTACCAAGGCTTGATTTGTGACCCAAGATATGATCTATCCTGGAGAATGTTCCATAAGCACTTGAGAAAAATGTGTATTCTGTTGTTTTTGGATGAAATGTCCTATAAATATCAATTAAGTCCATCTTGTTTAATGCATCATTTAAAGCTTGTGTTTCCTTATTTATTTTCATTTTGGATGATCTGTCCATGGGTGAAAGTGGGGTGTTGGAGTCCCCTACTATGAATGTGTTACTGTCGATTTCCCCTTTTATGGCTGTTAGTATTTGCCTTATGTATTGAGGTGCTGCTATGTTGGGTGCATAAATATTTACAATTGTTATATCTTCTTCTTGGATTGATCCCTTGATCACTATGTAGTGTCCTTCTTTGTCTCTTGTAATAGTCTTTATTTTAAAGTCTATTTTGTGTGATATGAGAATTGCTACTCCAGCTTTCTTTTGGTTTCCATTTGCATGAAATATCTTTTCCCCTTACTTTCAGTCTGTATGTGTCTCTAGGTCTGAAGTGGCTCTCTTGTAGACAGCAAATATATGGGTCTTGTTTTTGTATACATTCAGCCAATCTGTGTCTTTTGATGGGAGCATTTAGTCCATTTACATTTAAGGTAATTATCGATATGTATGTTCCTATTCCCATTTTCTTAATTGTTTTGGGTTCGTTATTGTAGGTCTTTTCCTTCTCTTGTGTTTCTTGCCTAGAGAAGTTCCTTTAGCAGTTGTTGTAGAGCTGGTTTGGAGGTGCTGAACTCTCAGCTTTTGCTTGTCTGTAAAGGTTTTAATTTCTCCATCAAATCTGAATGAGATCCTTGCTGGGTAGAGTAATCTTGGTTGCAGGTTTTTCTCCTTCATCCCTTTAAATATGTCCTGCCACTCCCTTCTGGCTTGCAGAGTTTCTGCTAAAAAATCAGCTGTTACCTTATGGGGATTCCCTTGTGTGTTATTTGTTGTTTTTCCCTTGCTGCTTTTAATATGTTTTCTTTGTATTTAATTTTTCACAGTTTGATTAATATGTGTCTTGGCGTATTTCTCCTTGGATTTATCCTGTATGGGACTCTCTGTGCTTCCTGGACTTGATTAACTATTTCCTTTCCCATATTAGGGAAGTTTTCAACTATAATCTCTTCAGATATTTTCTCAGTCCCTTTCTTTTTCTCTCCTTCTTCTGGAACCCCTATAATTTGAATGTTGGTGTGTTTAATGTTGTCCCAGAGGTCTCTGAGACTGTCCTCAGTTCTTTTCATTCATTTTCTTTATTCTGCTCTGCAGTAGTTATTTCCACTATTTTATCTTCCAGGTCACTTATCCGTTCTTCTGCCTCAGTTATTCTGCTATTGATCCCATCTGTAGTATTTTTCATTTCATTTATTGTGTAGTTCATCATTGTTTGTTTCATCTTTAGTTCTTCTAGGTCCTTGTTAAATGCTTCTTGCATTTTGTCTATTCTATTTCCAAGATTTTGGATCATCTTTACTATCATTATTCTGAATTCTTTTTCAGGTAGACTGCCTGTGTCCTCTTCATTTGTTAGGTCTTGCTCCTTCATCTGCTGTGTGTTTTTTTTGTCTTCTCATTTTGCTTATCTTATTGTGTTTGGGGTCTCCTTTTTGCAGGCTGCAGGTTCGTAGTTCCCGTTGTTTTTGGTGTCTGTCTCCAGTGGCTAAGGTTGGTTTAGTGGGTTCTGTAGGCTTCCTGGTGGAGGGGACTAGTGCCTGTGTTCTGGTGGATGAGGCTGGATCTTGTCTTTCTGGTGGGCAGGTCCACGTCTGGTGGTGTGTTTCAGGGTGTCTGTGGACTTATTATGATTTTAGGCAGCCTCTCTGCTAATGGGTGGGGTTGTGTTCCTGTCTTGCTAGTTGTTTGGCATAGGATGTCCAGCACTGTAGCTTGCTGGTCGTTGAGTGGAGCTGGGTGCTGGTGTTGAGATGGAGATCTCTGGGATATTTTCGCCATTTGATATTATGTGGAGCTGGGAGGTCTCTTGTGGACCAGTGTCCTGAAATTGGCTCTCCCACCTCAGAGGCACAGCACTGACTCCTGGCTACAGCACCAAGAGCCTTTCATCCACAGGGCCACTCACAAAAAGAGGAAAAGGGGAAAAAATCATAAATCTTGCTTTCAAGGTCCACCTCCTTAATTTAGGATGATTCGTTGTCTATTCATGTATTCCACAGATGCAGGGTACATCAAGTTGATTGTGGAGCTTTAATCCGCTGCTCCTGAGGCTGCTGAGAGAGATTTCCCTTTCTCTTCTTTGTTCTCACAGCCCCCAGGGGCTCAGCTTTGGATTTGGCCCCGCCTCTGCATGTAGGTCGCCGGAGGGCATCTGTTCTTCGCTCAGACAGGACGGGGTTAAAGGAGCCGCTGATTCGTGGGCTTTGGCGCTCTCAGGCCGGGGCGGGGAGGGGCGGGGGCACGGAGTGCGGGGCGTGCCTGCGGCAGCAGAGGCCGGCGTGATGTTGCACCAGCCTGAGGCATGCCGTGCGTTCTCTCGCGGGAGTTGACCCTGCATCCCGGGAACCTGGCAGTGGCGGGCTGCACAGGCTCCCCAGAAGGGGGGTGTGGAGAGTGACCTGTGCTCGCACACAGGCTTCTTGGTGGCGGCAGCAGCAGCCTTAGCGTCTCCTGCCCGTCTCTGGGGTCCGCGCTTTTAGCCGCGGCTCGCGCCCGTTTCTGGAGCTCCTTTAAGCAGCGTTCTTAATCCCCTGTCCTCGCGCACCAGGAAACAAAGAGGGAAGAAAAAGTCTCTTGCCTCTTCAGCAGCTCCAGACTTTTCCCCGGACTCCCTCCCAGCTAGCCGTGGCGCACTAACCCCCTGCAGGCTGTGTTCATGCCGCCAGCCCCAGTCCTCTCCCGGCACTCCGACCGAAGCCCAAGCCTCGGCTCCCAGCCCCCGCCTGCCCCGGCGGGTGAGCAGAGAAGCCTCCCGGACTGGTGAGTGGCGGTCGGCCCTGATCCTCTGTGCGGGAATCTCGCCGCTTTGCCCTCCGCACTCCTGTTGCTGTGCTGCCCTTCGCACCCCTGTTGCTGCGCTCTCCTCCGCGGCTTCGAAGCTTTCCCCCTCCGCCACCCGCAGTCTCTGCCCGCGAAGGGGCTTCCTAGTGTGTGGAAACATTTCCTCCTTCATAGCTCCCTTCCACTGGTGGTCCCGTCCCTATCCTTTTGTCTGTTTTTTCTTTTGCCCTACCCAGGTACGTGGGGGGGTTTCTTGCCTTTTGGAAGGTCTGAGGTCTTCCGCCAGCTCTCAGTAGGTGCTCTGCAGGAGTTGCTCCACGTGTAGGTGTATTTCTGGTGTATCTGTGGGGAGGAGGGTGATCTCCGCGTCCTACTCCTCCGCCATCTTCCCGGAAGCTCGACTAGTCTTTCTTCCGAACACCTTTTGGCTTGACCAAAGACATAAGTGTATCGTCCAAGACAAAAAGAAAGAGAGCAAACATATATTGTTAGATATTACACCAGGCCTTATGCTACTTACTGTATGTCATTTATTCTCACTGAAATCCTCTAAGTTGCATATACATCATTCTATTTTTCAGATAGAAATGAAAGAACTTAAGGCCTGTAGAGGTCCTGTGACTTTCCTGATGTCACACAGCTGGTAATTGTGTAGCCAGCTGGGATCTGTCTAAAGCACTGTTTAATTGTGTACCATGGGATCTAAACAACCAGTGCTCTGGAATTGTTTTACACAGCTTTACAGGAATAAGAATCCCACCTTTTTAGGTGACCATTTTCATGAGTCGGGGATGATTTTTATGTTTCAGTTCTGGCCTTCCTGTTAAAGCAATCAGTCTCTTTACTTTGAATGCAAGACCAGTGTGCAAGCCAGTATCTTGAATTATACCTAAAACTCACCTCTATTTTTTTTTTTTTTTTAAATCTACATCTCTAAGGCTCTTTCTCTTTCTCTGATTAAGAAGACTCTGTGCCAACTCTCAAATTCTGACAGCCCTCATTTTTTATTACCTCTCATTTTCAGGTTTCCTTTTAACTTACATCAAGTTTGGGCATATAATTTCCCCTTCTTTCGCACAGTAACTCTAGTCACCCTCGCTGTGAGACCATTATACTTGGATTTGGTGAGGGGATAGCCCTAGTCTCCTTCTCCACCTTCCCACCCCCAGCATATTAGTTTGGCCACTTGATTTTAGATTACAGAAAGCAGCCTGAGGTAGCTTAAGCAAAAGAGTGGGATTTATTATAAGAAAAAAATTCTCTCATGAAAAATAAGGTCAGGATTGGAGGTGAAGCTGAGAACGCTGCCTGGACTTTCTCCATCTCTCATCTCTGCCCCTCTCTACATGGCCACTTTATTCTTCTCTCCCAACGACTGGCTTTCTCTGGTCTCTTGTACACGTGGAAAAAGACGCGGTCATTTCCAGCTTCTAAATGTATATATTACAATACAGCCACCTAAAAAAAATCTAATTGTATTGGTCCACCTTCCAGACTGCTGGAGAAAGAATTCTGAGTAGCAAGATGGTAGTGCTTGGTGCAAGCAACTGTGGCCAGGGAGGTTGTATTCTTATCCAGAGTGGCCTCTACGGGTCAACTCTACAGAAGCAGGAATGGGCTTAAAGAGAGATCATTGTAAACTGACCAGATGCTGAAATAAGTGTGGTACTTTCCCCACATCAAATTATCCTTTTTTTCTGCAGTCTGCTGACAATGAGGAAGGTGAAGCCAGAATCAGGCTTAAAGATCATAGTGATCATTTGCAGAAACTACCAAGGGGAGTTTGCAGTAACTACCAGGAGGGCGGGGACCACACCCATGTTCATAGCTGTATCCTTAGTGCCAAACGTGGTGCCTGGAACTCAGTGCAAATGGGAGATCTACTAATTAAACGATGCAGAAATTTCAAGGGGAAAGTATTATTCATTACACACCCAAACTGGTACAAAAAGAAGAGTAAGAAACGAAGGAAAGGAAATGAGGGAAAATATTTCCCGGGTTAACATATCAGAGATAGCACGGGAGGATATTCTCTGCCTGTCTTGCTCCAGTGAGGGATAGATAAGCATTTTCAGTGTCTAGGATTTTGAAAGTGGTGCTAGTGCTTGGAGAAATCTTTTTAAAGGTTTTGAGGCAAATCCTGCACATAATCCAAGAAGTTGTGCATATTTAAAAATCTATGTGTTTGCAGTGGAAGAGCCTTTCTCATATGGGCGAGCTTGAAAAACTGAGCAATTCCACAAGCTTTAAATAATTAAGACTATTCTCTATATAGAAATCTTCATATTCTAAAAATCCACACCCCTTTGATTATTTCCTCTAGTAATCTAAATCATTGAGAGGGAAATATTTTCAAAATATATCTACTTGGGGGATATTTTTTTTTTGTTTTGTAGAGGTTCTTAATTTGTTTTATTTTCTGTTATGTTTTAATCACTGTGTTTATTTGGAACGTATACACATTACTCACCTGGACTTTATGTGCCTCATTAAATGGGCAGAGATAGTAGTTCTGGTAGGCGGTGGGTAGAAAAGGAAAGTCATTAAAACATCCTTTGGATTGAAGTCTGGTGCATGAGTTCTCCTGCTAAGTTGCTATTTGTTCCCAGTCAAGTGGCTTTACTTGTAATGAGAGGTTGGATTCAGTGATCTCTAAAATGTGCTTATATTCTATTATCTTATAATTTTTCAACCAAAAGTTATTTATTGATGAGGAATAATTATCTGGGAAGAAAATCTTTAAAATAGTTCTAAGAATGAGAGTTATGGGGTGGGGGGGAAGTAATCTTTCTGTGGTATTGTCTATAATAGAAGAAATGTAGAAATAACCTAAATATCCAATATCAGAACACTGACCACATAAATGGATGGTCTTTCCCAGAGAGAATACGGTAACGTGATCTAAAATTATGATGTGAGAACCATGTACAAACCTGGAACTTATAAGTAACCATGCATTGAAAGGCTGCAAGCAAGGGCATGACATGAGGCGTAATGTAACATTTGACTCAGTAAAACGCAGTATCTGAAAGTAGGAAGGAGGTAGTGCCACTCTGTCTTGTGGCAAACCACACTGGAAATAGGAACCAACTGGAGTATATTCAGAGAAGGCACAAAGGATGGTGAGGGAACCAGAAATAGCATCACAAGAGGAAAATCTAGAGGAACTAGGGATGTCCAACTGGAAGAAGAAGAAACTCAGGGATTCAAACTTCTCAAGGGTTGCCATGAAGAAAGGGAGTAGATTGGTGTGTAGGGTCACATGGGAAGAGTTAGGACCAATGAATGGAAGATGCTAGAGGATCAATCTTAACATGAGATGTCAAAGAATGTTTTTTTATAACTCAGGAGCAGAATGTGTTACCTCTGGAGAAAGTAGGTGCCCATTGTTAGAGATGTGTGGCATGAGTCTGCAGAGATGGAGATGCAGAAGAGTCTGAAGGACTGGATAGGGGAGATCAAGGGAGAACCAAGGAACTTTAAAGTTCCTTGCAGCCAGCCGTGAGGCTCGGTGGTCTCAAGAACTCTGGGAAAAGCAGACTAAAGGCAGGAAGTCCAAGGAGAAGAACTCACGTGACTCTTTCTTCGTAGGGTAACTCTCAATGACCGGTTTAACCTCATGGTCTTCCTATTCTAGACCTACTAGCCACCAATGCAATCTAGAAGCTATCTGCTTCCCCTGATAGTTTTATTTGTACGACCAGAGTTTATGTTACCCTTATGTTTTTACCATTTCCCTTTACAGAGAAATTCATGAAAAAGAGTCTATAACCTCCATAAAGAGCTCAGATGAGTAGATAGACCTAGGACAAATGGGTAAAAAGTCTTTACATGTTTCTTTTTTTTCACTTATAACTAAAGAAAAACATTAAAAAGTCTAGAAAAATAAAAAGGTTTATTTTTTAAGTCTATAATTCAAATATACCAGTGACCAAAGAAAGTTGACATTTTGGATTTTCCTTCTTGTCTTGTTCTTTGCTTTTGTAGCATAGAGATTCAATTTAACATAAGAACGATCTTTCTGTGTTAGATCTTCCAATAAATAATTAAACAAGTTAAAAACTGCTCTTCAGTGAAAAGACTGAATAACCATGTCTCAGGAAGGTTGTAGAGGGAGGTCCCATCTTTAGATGGGAAGATATTCTAGATCAGGAGGTGGCAGACTTTTCATATAAAGGGCCAGATAGTAAATATTTTATACTTTGCAGGTCATACGGTCTCTGTTCCAACTACTCAACTCTGCTGTTGTAGCGCAAACTCAGCCATAGGCAATATGTAAACAAATGGGTATGGCTGTGAGCCAATAAAACCTTACTTATCCAAAGAGGCAGTGAGCTGTTTTTACCCCACGCGCTGTAGTTTGTTAACCTCTTAAACTAAACCAAATAGCCTATTGGGCTTTAATAGCTTCAAAGCTCTTATCGTAAGAAAAGAACCGAAAGCCTCATTCAAAACTAAGAAGAGTTCTGGCAGACCCTCAGAGTCAAGTTCAAGAAAGTCCACTAAGACAGGTCTCCTCAGGCAAACTCCAGATTTGGTAGTTAAGCCAGGAACCCAAGCTAGCAGGCTGAATAACAAACAGTCTTGAGAATAGAATAGGTTTAGAGAATCAAGACAAATCATTTGTACCATTTGAAGACAGAATCTAGGCAAGAACAAAGAGGGAATATATGTAATGAATTTAGCTCAGTACCTGGTATATAAGTACTTGATAAATAGTGACTAAACTATTTACTTGTCATATGTTAATTCATTCAGTCTGTATAGTTATGCATCAGACACATATTGAGCACTTATCATATGCCGGGAACTCTGCTAGGTACCGACAGTATGATAGTAAGTACGATATATAACAATACAAAACAATAAAGACCAGATTCTTTGATAAATCGTCACAGTCTAAGCTGTTAACTGCTAAGGTAGAATTAGAAACAAGGTGGTGTAGGAACAATGGTAAGTGTGCCCTTGAATCAGCTCTGGGTGGTCAGGAGAGGCTCTCCGGAGATGATAACTGAATGCGTTCTGAGCATGAATGAGGTCAGGCTGGTAAGAGGTTTTATGGGAACTGGGGAGGCATGTTTTTCAAGGCAGAGGGGTCCTCATACTCAGAGGCCTATGGGTGAGGGTGATTGCTTGACTTTCTAAAGATGCAAATGAGTTAGTAAGGCTGGGAAGGAGACAGCAAGCTGGGAAGGTAAGGAGGCTAAAATCAGGTCTCCAAGGACCCTATAAATCCTGGCGAGGAGTTTTGCCCTGACCCTCAAAGTGGGAAGCTATTGTAAGCAGAGAAGTACCTTGATGATATCTGCATTTTAGAAAGACCAGCAAAAGTACATTTAATGGTACATTAAGAAGGTATTAATCAAAACCTTGCTAGTTACTTCTTGCTGAGGGTTGGAACTGGCCTCAATATGTGGGCCAGAGGGATGTACAGTAGACATATGGGGTTTGGGTTGAAGAAGTAGCAGCAAGGCGGTTCTAATATTCGGTCTCCCTTTCCTTCCCATCATGTACCCAAGTCTGCCTTGCAATATGACTCCGTCAAAATGTGGTCAACTGTATTCCTTGCTCATAGGTGTCTCCACTTCTGCAGAAGTGATAACACTCCTTTCCTCTTCCTCTTTACAGGACTGTCATTGATAGAGCTTGGATTTGTCACGGGGTCCTTCTACCCGGATAACGGTGGTGTTGGTGAGTTATATGGTTTTTTACTTCCCATTGGTCACCTTTGGTCATGAGCTAAGTTGTGGTCAGAGCTTGATTTGAATGGTACTTTTTATTCTTGAGTCCTTTTGTATTGATGATTCTCAAACCTCCCAGGCTTGTAGCTTGGATACTCTGCTAGGCATATAGGTATTCTATACACCTTTAGAGGTAAACTTTCTTTAGGCCACCGGTGCATTGCTGAAGAGTTGTGTATAAACCAGATGTTTGTGAAGCAAATATAAAATTTACATCCTCTAGAGAAATTGGATGTTCAAAGGAATCCTGTTAAAATATGACAAATTAAACAATTTTTATCTGAAAAATTAAACAATCACTCCTTTTTTATCTTCTTCAACAAGTGATCATTTATTCACACTGGAAGTGTATCTTCTGTTCAACAATGAAACTTTGCTGTCATAACTGCTTTGGTTTGATATGTTGTTGAAATGTTGATGACAAGATACAGAGTTTGCCCCAGATTGAGAAAAATCAAAGGGTAGATATTAAAATGAGATATTTCAAAACTGCTTGAAAATAATTCTGACCTTCATATTAGCTACTTTCCCATGGAAGAGCAGAATATATTTCCAGACATGTTATCTATTTTGGTCTCTTCTTCAGAGCATGTTTTATAGTTTTTGAATGATTGGGATGTTACTCTAGTTGTTTGTTGTTTTTTTTTTGAGGGAGGTTGATTTGCAGTTTTGTTTATTGGGAGGCACCTAGAGGTGTGTGATAAGAAGCTTGTCTTGTTTCTGTAAAGAAAAGGGTTCATTGTGGAGACTAAGTTGTTTCTTGATTTTTGTGCAAGATATTTTTGTGATGCGTGAATTGGGAATAGTAAATGTACTCAGAAGGCACAGTGGACATAACACATTTTTTTATACCCACACATTTCGCCTGTACTGCTAGCAATAATTTGGGGAAAACAGAAACAGATTTGAAAAATCTAATTCACTTTACAATAATTGGTTCTTTTTGTGGTTTTCTTTCCCTGTATTAACACTTCGTCAGTGTTTCACTACTTCTTCATGCACTCCTAAAGCAACAATATTTGGATTATCTGGGGCAGCCATAACTTTCTATCCTTGATCCCACTGATATATTTGGAGTCTTAGACCTTGCGTTTTGATTTTTGGTTCAGAAAATAAAGTCATTATATTCCTTCTACCAACCTGATCATATATCCCTCCATCCCTTCCTCCGTTCCCACCACCGCATATCACAAATGCCTTACTATTTTTACTTTTGGTTCTAAGCCAATTCCATTTCTATTTTCCCATCCAAGTACAATATAATCACTTTTGGATTGTTGGAACATTGTTGAAAACATTGGCGTACTTGAAACTTTCTTTTTTTGTTTGTTTTTCTTTTTCTTTTTGTTTTTGTTTTGCGGTACGCGGGCCTCTCACTGTTGTGGCCTCTCCCGTTGCGGAGCACAGGCTCCGGACGCGCAGGCTCAGCAGCCATGGCTCACGGGCCCAGCCGCTCCGCGGCATGTGGGATCTTCCCAGACCGGGGCATGAACCCATGTCCCCTGCATCAGCAGGTGGACTCTCAACCACTGCGCCACCAGGGAAGCCCAACTTTTTCATTTTTTAACATCATAAAAAACAAAATCAGAATTTCAATTACATTTGAAAAACATATTGTGTGTATCTTAAAATCCCAAAATGCCATTGCAAGGAACTTTTCTGGTGTGTCCCTCAACACACCTGTAGGGAATTATTTTCATCTCTACAATACTATTGAATCCAGTTCAGTTGCTAACGTTAATATAGGACATAGCATCAAATGTTATAGTGTAAATATTTATGTAACAGGGAAATAATATTGTACATTAACCTCATCTGAAGGCAGTTTTTACTTCTAGGGCAAGTTGGATAGAATGGTTTGTCCAAAATCTCAACAAAAATATTTCTGTAAATATTCTATGAAACAATAGAAAGGTGATAGTACCACAAGAATGATTACCCTTTTCGATGATGTGTTTAGGCCTTTTTTCTCAGGTTTTTCAGTGCTCTGGTGGATTCTAACTTTCCCATGCAAGACTCTTAAAATCTAAGAGAAATCATCTAAAAAGCACAGTCAGTGAATATTTTGTTTCACTTTAAGGCTAAAGTTTACTAACTTGGGATTAAGGACCAATAAATCTTTTCTCATCTGGCATTTACCTTTAATGTTAAATGTTCCAGTAGCCGCTCAATTGGGCTAATATTTTAAATTTGTACTGATGCAACATGAATGCTATCAAAATTAAATTATCCTAAAATATTCTGCAGTGGTGTTGCTATCACATACTCAATGTATTTTTCTTAGTTCAGACACCTTGAACCACTGGTATCTAGCTTTAAAATGTATACCAATATCAGGAATACAATTTTTTTGTCTCAGAGACAAACCCAGTGCTTGGTCAGGTATCTCTCAGCTCTAGAAGATATAGGGTTCTAATTACTACTCTTGCATCATTAAGTGATTCCCACCAGAGTAGGCAACTTGAGTTTAACCATTTGATAATGGAGTCTCCAGAGACCAGGATTAAGGCAGGTGTGGAGTGGCAACTATCATATTCTTTTTAACTTTAAAACAGAATCAACTAGGAAATGGACCGTTAATTCAGGTACAGTGTTTGGGGGTAGTTATTGGTATACAGGGAGTGCACACTTATTTATGTGCAAATTAACCTTAGAAAACATAATAACAACATCAATTTATCTACTCATATACACACCATTTATTTTAAGTGTCACCGTGAAAATGGGAGTCTGAACCTTCTTAACACTTGGCGTTCTTTGGAATATTTTGGCCATGAGCAGTCATGTGTCGCATCACGGGGCAAGCCTAGCTTTCGTCCTTTTTAACACCTTTGCAAAGGACAGTGTGACTTCACAGCAAATGGAAAGAGACTACTGTTTGATTTACATCAGCTGTATGGTTAAATTCATAGCTTTTTTTTTTTTTTTTTTGCTTAATTGAACTAATTATCTCTAGAGATTTCTCTAAAAGTCAGCCTTAGCCTCTGAGAGATAGACAACAGGTACCTAAGTGGTAGGTCTTCTTGAAGCATGACCTGTCAACATCTACCTCTACTAGATTTGAAAATTCTGTGAATCACTTGAGGTTTGGTGATTCCCACTGCCTTTAACTGCACTGCCTGGAAAGTGCAGATCATTCTCTGCATGTTGTAACTTTTTGTTATAATATGACATCGGAGTACAGCCATTCTGGGGACATTTGAAACAATTAGTATATATCAAAATTCAAAATGGGGTGCTATCACTGCAAATATCTCACCCAAGATGTCAGTCTGAACAGATCTACCTTTTACCCACTGCTGAGTTCGTACGCATGCAGGCAATGACAACTCTGTCACAAATTGTTCCTCTTCCTAGGAGCAGTGAAAAAGTTCTTTCTGGCTTCCCTTGTAATACACATTCAGATTTCAGAATCATTAAAATACGAAAAAGTGTCCCTCTTAGAATTAAGGAAATAGAGCATTTAACTTTCCAAAGGACAAATTTCTTCTGTATAAACATAGAAAAAGACCTATTCTGTGAGCATTCACTCCAGTACCTGTAGAGACAATTACCTACAATGTCTCTCTCTTCTTTCTCTTCCTCCCTTTTCCTCTCACCCTCCTATATGGTTTTATGTGTATGACTCTCTCCCTCTATTTCTCTTTCTCTCTGGAAGAAAATAAGTTTATTACTGTTTGTGTGATGATTTGTATTACAAACTGTGATAGGACAGCTTGGGGTTACAGTATCTATTCACTGTGAGTCTGTGACTAGGGCAACCATACATCCAGCCCCAAACAAACTGTGTGCCTCTTGTCCCCGTGTAACTATTAACAGGTCTCTGTTTAGCTTGCAGAAGTATCCAGGTTTGACTGATAAATTGTATGAATGAATAAGGAACCCCAATCAAATCATAAAAGGCTGCTTCTGAGCAAGTGCCTGTAAACTCTGTATGTCCATGAATGCAGGTGACTGAGGACTGTGGAAGAGTCATTTTCTTCATGACAGAAAGAGAAAAGGAAACTGGGTACAAGTTACTCAAGGGAACTAAAGATGGGGGTTTGGAGACCTCAGTCGGGAAGGTGACGTGGACTCTTGCAGACAGACCTGAGGGGCAAGAGATAAAGTGATGGTGGCAGGAGAGGCAGACCTGGAGCGGAGAAGGCAGGAAGCCAGGCCAGAGTCCCTGGGTGTCCCTAGGCCTCCCTCCTGCAGAGGCAGAAATCTGTGTGTTGTGAATATAACAGTGGCTCTGGTGCCCCTATTTTCCTCTGGGGTTTCCGTGAGTGCTTGGCAGTGTTAATTTGAGAGATGTCATGTGCTCCACTACACAGCTACTCACAGGCTTTTCTCTGCTCTGAGGCTAGATTTCAAAAGCAGAACATTATACTCTTGGGATCCAGGATCACCCCAGGGGCATCAGGGATCACAACCCACAGGGGAGGAAAAACTCACCAGGACCCAGTCCTGGCCATTTAGATACTTTAAAACTGAGCCAGATTCCATGCATTGTTTAATGAGCAGAATATTCCCTTACGGTCCTTCCCTGTACATGTGCTTTCCCTACCCCTACTCTCCCACATTTTTTCTATTTCATCTTCCAGCCTCATCCATTCTCCTACAAGCCCTCTTTCTCCACTATTTCAATACATCGTACATAGAATTTGATGGCCCCCTCTTAAGTTTAAAGATAAGCAACTTGAGTATCTTAAATTTTCTCTAGATGGAATCAGAGGGAAAATGATGTTGATTTTGAGCTCAAATATTTAAAATTTATTTTACTTTAAATTCATATGTCACTAACTCTCTACGTAAAACTTACTTCTGTTCTGGTGTATAGGCCTATAGTGATCTTCTCTCTCTCTCTCTGTCTCATAAATTGGCTACAATCTCTAAGCATGAAGCTTGACGGCCAAGCTCCTTACAGAGGAGGTAGCCAGGCAAGGTGTTGGCTACTCGGTGTGTGCTGCATATTTGAAGGGGGTGGTGCTCAGATGGGCAGCAGGTTGTCCTAGAGACTGTTCAGTCATCTCTTCAACAAATATTTACAAGGTGTCAGAAGCTGCTGGTCCTTGGGTGTTCAGTGATGAAGAAGATGATTAGGTAGAACTCTAGGATGACGCTTGAAGATCAATGAACAGCACAGGTGTGGGAGACGGAGAAATCGGGCTTCAGAGCCTGACTCTGCCGTTTACTTGTGTAATCTTAGAGTGGCTTCATTGCTCTGATCCCCCACTTCTCTAGCAGGGAAGCACGTGGCTACTCAGAGAGTTAAATGATTCATTTGAAATAATGTTGTAGATCGTGAGAAGTAAGGATGGAGGGTCACAGTGGGTTTTTGGTTTTTTACAGACATCTAGTTTTTCTAGCACATTTGTTTAAAATGTTTCCTTTCTGGTGCCTATGTGACTAGCTCCCAGTAAAAATCTTGGGTGCTGAGTCTCTAATGGGCTTCCCTAGGCAAAAAGATTGCACGTATGTTGCTGCATTTTCAGTGCTGGGGGAGAGGTGTGCTCCGTGTGTCCCTTCAAGGAAGGGAGAGAACATAAGGAAACCTGCGCGTGGATTCCTCCAGACCCTGCCTGCCAGCCTTTTCCCTTATGATCCAGCTGTGTGTCCTTTACTATGTCACTATAATAAGTCTTAGCCATGGGTACAACTAAAAAATAAAAATTTTATTTCTGACTACTAACTGGTGAGGATGTAGAGAAATTAGAACCCTCGTGCACTGTTGGTGGGAATGTAAAATAGTGCACTGTGGGGAAACAGTGTGACTGTTCTTCAAAAAATTAAAAATAGGTTTACCATATAATTCAGCAGTTGCACTTCTTGATATATGCTCAGGAGAATTGAAAGTAGGATCTTAAAGGGATATTTGTGTACCTAGTGTCATAGCAGCATTATTCACAGTATCTAAAATGTAGAAACAAGTGTCCATTAATAGATGAATGAATAAGCAAAATGTGGTATACATACCATGGAATATTATTCAGCCTCAAAAAGGAAGGGAATTCTTTTTCTTTATTTGTTTTTTCTTTCTTTCTTTCTTTCTTTCTTTCTTTATTTATTTATGGCTGCGTTGGGTCTTTGTTGCTGCGCACAGGCTTTCTCTAGTTGCGGCGAGTAAGGGCTACTCTTCGTTGCGGTGCACGGGCTTCTCATTGTGGTGGCTTCTCTTGTTGCGGAGCACGGGCTCTAGGCACGTGGGCTTCAGTAATGGTGGCACGTGGGCTCAGTAATTGTGGCTCACGGGATCTAGAGAACAGGCTCAGTAGTTGTGGTGCACAGGTTTAGTTGCTCCACAGCATGTGGGATCTTCCCTGACCAGGGCTCAAACCTGTGTCTCCTGCATTGGCAGGTGGATTCTTAACCACTGCGCCACCAGGGAAGTCCCAAGGAAGAGAATTCTGACACATGCTACAACATGGATGAACCTTGAGGACATTATGCTAAGTGATATAAGCCAGTCCAAAAAAAAAAAAAAAATTACCCTATGATTCCATTTATATGAGGTATTTAGAGTAGTCAAATCCATAAAGACAGAAAGTAGAATAGTGGCTGCCAGGGGCTGGGGGGAAGAGAGAAGAAGTTCACATTTAATGGGTACTGAGTTTAAATTTTGCAAGATGAAAAGAGTTCTGGAGATGGATGGTAGTGACGGTTGCACAACAGTATGAATGTACTTAATGCCACTGAACTGTCACTTAAAAATGCTTACGATAGTAAATGTTTTGTGTATTTTACCACAAATTTTTAAAACTTGGGGAAAAGTCTTTTCCCTATTGGATTGAGTTGATATCTTTGTTGAAAAATAAAATGACAGTATAAATGGGAGTCTATTTCCATCTCTCCATTCTGTTCTGTTGATCTATTTCTTGATCTCTATGTCAAAACCATATTATCTTGAATACTGTAGCTTTAGAACAAGTCTTGAAATGAGGTAGTGTTAGCTCTCCAACTTTATTTTTTCAAAATTGCTTTGGATATCTTTGCATTTCTATATAAATTTTAGAATCAGCTTGTGAAAGTCTACCAAAAAAATAATCCTCTTGGGATTTTGACTGGGATTGTGTTGAATCTATAGATCAATTTAGGATGGGTTTACATCTTAAGTAACTGAACATGGTATATTCCTCCACTTACTTAGATCTACTTTAATTTCTCTCAGCAATGTTTTATAGTTTTCTGCATAGAGATTTTCCACATATTTTGTTAAATTTATTCCAAAATGCTTTATGTTTTATAAGCACTGTTTTAAATGAAATATTTTACATATTAGCTATAAGGATATATAACTACTAGTAATTTAGGCATATTAATATGATACCCTACTATCTTATTAACTACATTTATTAGGGCTGATATATGTATTGTAGTTTCCTTTGGATTTTCAATGTAAATGATCATATTATGTGAAAATATGATCAGTTGTACTCTACTGCAATCATCTTCCTTCCTTCCTTCCTTCCTTCCTCCCTTCCTTCCTTCCTTCCTTTTTTTCTTTCTTTCCATTTTTTTGGCTTGTTCCTTACCAATGTATCTCTATTACTCTCTATTAGGTATGAAGTTTGCTGTAGGATTTCTGTAGGAGTGCTTCATCAGGTTGCAGAAATTCTCAACTATTCCTAGTTTTCTAAGAATTTTTCCTTATCATGAGTGGGTTTTGAAATTTGTAAATTTCTTTTTCTGCATCTATTAAAGTGATTATGTAGTGTATCTCTTACACTGTGTTAATATGGCAAATAACATTAATTGATTTTTAAATGTTAAAACAGCCTTCCATGATTCAATTTGCTAATCTCTCGTTCAGTATTTTTGCATCTATGTGCAACAGTGGTTAGTCTAATTTTTAAAAATATTTTGTCAAGTTTTGGTACTATAGTTATTCTGACTTCATAAAACAAGTGGGAAGTTTTTTCTTCTCTGTTTTCTGAAATAATTTATCTAAAACTGGCTTAACTTCTTTCTTTCATTTCTATTAGGATATTATTTCTTCCTTTGGTATCTGATAGGATTCCCCAGTCAGAACTTGTAGGTCTAGAATTTTCTCTGGGGGAGTATTTGATAATGAATTCAAATTTATTAGATATAGGACTATTCAAATGATCTGTTTTTTCTCAAGTCAGTTTTGCTAAGTTGTATTTTTCAAGAAATTTGTTGAATTCTTAAGTTATGGATGATCCTTCGAATGTCCTTTAAATGTCTGCAGCATCTGTAGTAATTATCCCTCATTTATGACTAATATTGGTCATTTCCATTCTCTCCCTTTTCCTTGATCCATCTAGCTAGACTTCTACTAAGTTTCTCAGGCTCTTCAAAGAACGGATTTTGGATCTTGTTAACTTTCTTTATTGCTTACCAATCTTCTGTTTCCTTGATTGCTACACTTATTTTTATTTTTTTGTCTATTTACTTTGAATTTACTTTGCTATTCTTTTTGTGGCTTCTTTTTTTTTTTCTTTTTCTTTTTTTGTGGTAATGCGGGCCTCTCACTGTTGTGGCCTGTCCCGTCACGGAGTACAGGCTCCGGACGCGCAGGCTCAGCGGCCATGGCTCACGGGCCCAGCCACTCCACTGCATGTGGGTTCTTCCCGGACCGGGGGCACGAACCCCTGTCCCCTGCATCGGCAGGCGGACTCTCAACCACTGCGCCACCAGGGAAGCCCTCTTTTTGTGGCTTCTTAAGGTTAAATAAGAGGTCATTGATTTTTTTAAGTTTTCTTTTTTTTTTAAGTACAAGCATTTAAATCAACAGTTCCCTCTAAACACAGCTTTAGTTCCATCCTAAAATTTTTGATATATTGTATCTTTGTTAGCATTCAGATCAAAATATTTTCTAATTTCCCTAATTTCTTCTTTGGTCCATATACTATTTAGAAGTATATTACTTATCAAATATTTTAGATATTCCTAGATATTGTGTTGTTACCGACCTCAGTTTAATTCCACTGAAGTCAGAGAACAGCTCTATGTGATTTTGATCCTTTTCAACTATGGTCTATCTTGATGAACATGTGCATTTGAAAAAAATAGCATTTTGTAGTTGTATAGTGTTCTACAGATACCATTTAGGCCAAGGTGGTTGACAGTGCTGTTCAGAACATTTATGTCTTTACTTTTTCTTTTTTTCTAGTTTCTGAGGGAAGGGTGTTAAAGTCTCCAGCTATAATTGGAATTACCTATTTATTTCTTTAATTCTCTCAGTTTTAAATGTCTTCTCACCAGTGTCCTTTTATCATTACAAAGGGTCTTTCTATCCTTGATAAAACTCTTTGTCTTGAAGTCTGTATCAGGCAGGGTCCAGAGATCACACAGCATTTGAAGAGCAAGTTTCATGTAGAGAATTATTAATTAGTAACAGAGGATTCATTACTAAGGGGAAAAGAGACCTCTGAGGAGCACAGTAATAGCTGATACAGGGAGCAGCCACTACCTCTGGGGCAGAGGAATCATACCCAAGGAAGGGGACCCTAAGCAAGAGACTCAGACCTTGTTGGAAAGTGTGTGATTTGACAAACTGGTGGCAGAGAAAGTCAATGAGGTGCCACAGACCGCAGCTCTCATGTAGGAAAGAACACACTAGCGAGCTGATGAAATTCACTAGGAAATCATCTACTGAGGTATCACTGAGACTCACCGAAAGCTACCTTCTGAGGCACCAAATGAATGCTCCCGGAGACACCTGCTAGGCTGCTTCTGAAACTCACGGGGAAGGTGCCTAGGAGGCACCTGCAAGAGTCACTGGATTGCCAGCTCGGGTGCTGGTGTCAACTTGCTAAGAAGCCACCCACAAGGATGCCACTGACAGTCCATGGGGAGTGAGCACCACTGGAGGTCCTGCACACACACTGTGGACCACCACATGCCCTGGGAGAGAGTAAGGAGAAAAGCACACCAATCAGGGAGAGAAGCCTTTTCCTCCTGCAGTGGCCCTACGGCGCCCTCTACTGACAAAAGTTAACAGAACCGGCAAAGGTGAAATATTTACAAAGAGTCCACCTCCAACATCACAAAGCAGGCCAAGGAGGATGGATTTGGAGATGAGAAACAATAAATTATTTACTGGCAAAAGGTGTAATTTGTTTGATATCAAATCAAGCAAGTCCTGCCTCTTTATGTTTACTCTTTGCATGGTTTATCTTTTTCTGTCCAAATACTTTCAACCAATCTGCATCTTTATATTTAAAATGCATTTCTTTTAGACAGCATCTATAGTTGGTCCTTGTCTTTTTTTAATCCTTCTGTCAAGTTTCTGATTTTTAATTGGAGTGTTTACTTCATGCACATTTATTGTAACTATTGATATGGTTGGTTTTAGCTCTACTAGGTTTTTTTTTTTTTTTTTTTTTTTTTTTTTTCTGTTTGCCTCCTCTGTTTTTGCTTCTTTCTTCTTTATGACCTTTGGAATTTTTTTTTAGAATTCAATTTTTATTTTCTCTCTTGGCCTTTTAATATACCTCTTTGCATTTTTAAAAGTGACCACTCTATTGATTACAATATACATTCTTAAATTTCCTCTCTGCTTAGAGTTAATCTTGCAACATTTGTGATAAAATGTAGAACTCTTGCAACCCCATAGGTCCATTTATCTCTTCTCACCTTCCTTTGGGTTATAATTGCCCTGTTATTACAACTACGTACAGTATAATTCCTACAAGACAATGTTACAGTTTTTGCTTTAATGAGTCCTATATATATATATATATATATATATATATATATATATATATATGTTAAATAAGAAATTTAATAGAAAAATCTAGTCTATTATATTTACCCAGATACTTACAACTCCCAGTACCTTTTCTTCCCTCCCAAAGAATCAAGTCTCCATCTGGTGTAACTTCCCTTCAGCCTGAAGCCCCTCCTTTTATTAGTTCATGTAGCACAGATCTTCAATCAATAAATTCTCTTACTTTTGTTTTATTTTAAAGTGTCTTTATTTCAGCTTTATTCTTGAAAGAAAATATCAGTTGATATTCTTATTCTGGGTTGCTTTTCTTTTTAGCACTTTAAAGATATTTGCACCACTTTCTGGACTTCATGGTTACTGATGAGAAGTCAGCAATATTCTGCATGGTTATTGCCCTTTATGTAATGTGTCATTTTCCTTAAGGTGCTTTAAAGGTTTCTCTTCATCTTTGGTTTTCAGCAGTTTGACTATGATTTCCTTAGATGTGATTTTCTTTATATCTATCATGCTTGCAGTTCTCTGAATTCTTGAATTTGTAAATTTATGTCTTTCTCAAAGTTTGGAAAAGTTCAGCTGTCTTAGGGTTCTCCAGAAAAGCAGAACCAATAGGATAGAGAGAGAGAGGTATAAAAAAGGGGGAATTTATTATAGGAATTGGCTCACGTGATTCCGGAAGCTGAGAAGTCCCGTGATATGCCATCTGTAAGCTGGAGAGCCAGGAAATAACGGTGGTATAATTCAGTACATAGGAATCAAGGAACTGATGTCTGTGGGCAAGAAAAGATGGATGTCTCACCTGAGGGAAGAAGTGCAAATTCACCCTTCCTCCACCTTTTACTTTTATTCAAGTTCTCAGCAGATGGGACAATGCCCAACCTCATTGTGGAGGGTGATCTTCTTTCCTTAGTCAACCCATTCAAATGCTAATCTCTTCTGAAAATACTCTCACAGACATACCCAGAAATAATGTTTTACAGTTGTCTGGTCATCCTTTAGCCCAGTCAAGTTGACATATGGTATTAACCATCCCATGAGCCATTATATCTTTAAGTAATTTTTCTGCCCCTTTCTTTCTTTCCCCTCCTTCTGGGTATTCAGAAGGAAACCTTTTGTTATTGTCCTAGTTCCTTTGAGTCTCCTTTCATTTATTTCAATATTTTTTTTTCCTCCCTACTCTCAGTTCGGATAATATCTAGACCCTTTCCTCCATCATCTCCATTCTGTTAAGTCCACCCAGGGAATTTTTATTTCATAGATTGTATTTTTCACTTGGAGAATTTCCATTTGGTTATTAGATTCATTGCCTTCTTTATTGAGATTGTGTGTCTTTTCATTCACCACAACCATATTTTCCCCACCTCACTAAGCATAGTTAAAATGGCTTCTTTAAAACCCTTGTCTGCTAATTCCAACCCTTGGGTCATCTTAGAGTTGATTTCAGTGGGTTGTCTTTCCTCTTGCAGCTGGGCTACAATTTTCTGGTTCCTGGTACATCAAGTCATTTTGGATTTTTTTCTGGTCATTGTGATTATTATGTTGTGGAACCTCTAGATTCATTACAGTTCTGAAGAGTGTTGATATTTTTGTTTTAGCAATTAACTTGGGGTCTCAGTCAGGGTTCTCCCAAGAAACAGAACCAATACATATGATTATGATAAAAGAGATGTATTTTAAAGAATTAGGTCACAAAATTACAGGGTTGGCAAATCTGAAATCTGGAGGCTGGAGGCTGGAAACTCAGGCGGGATTTGATGTGCAGTCTTGAGGCAGAATTCCTTCCTCTCCGTGGAAACTCAGTTTTTGCTCTGAAGGCCTTCAGCTGATGGGATGAGGCCCACCAGCGTTATCAAGTGTAATCCCCTTTAGCTTAAGTCGATCCATTGTAGATATCAACCATGTCTACAAAATACCTTCACAGCAGCACCTAGATTAGTATTTGATTAAGTATCTGCAAACTGTAACTTAGCCTAATTGACATCTAAGACTAACCATCACACTTGGTTAGACTCATACTGCAAAGTTGCACACTTGTAGTAGATGTGCATTCTTTAAGCCTTAAGTACAAGCTACTTTCAGCTTGCCCCACACATGTAGGAATAAGCCAGAGACTTGGACAGTGTTTATAAACACACTTTGGCTCTCTTTTCTGAGATTCCTCTCTCACTTGTCAGGGGCTGTGGTCACCCTGAACTACCCACTCAGCATAGCATCAGTTTGGCTTGTCCTCAGGTTAAATGCCGTAAAAGTGAAAAACATACCCCAGACTACACCCTTCTTTCAAATTTTTTGTTTCCCTCCAGAATCCACCTGCTATTTTGTCACTTTCTAGTGCCTGCACATCATTGTTTTGATTTTCGTTTTTGCTTTTGTATTTAGCCCACAGTTTACAGATGTGATCCGTGGAAGGGTAGGATCTGGTAGGAGTTTACTTGGCTATACTGAAAGCAGAAACCTCACAGACACTGTGACTATTAAATGAGACAATGAAAGAAAAGGCTCAGCACATTTCTGGCACGTGGTGAGTGATCGATAAATGATATAGCTATTATTATTTATTAGGATGAGCAGCTAACAGAGTAGTTGTTCTGGTTAAACATTTGGTTCAAAGCCAAACTCTAGATGGCTCTAAAGGTTCAGGGGGCAGCAAATCTCCAGATTCCTCAGGAGATTTGCTGAGGAAAATTAGGAACAAGGCAGTGCGTCGGGGTCATAGCCAAAGTTATTTTCCAAGGCTGTTTCCAGCTCCTTCCAGGAACTAGTGCTAATTGGGGAACTGAGGCAACCATCCCACAGTAAAACTGAAACTAATCCAGAATTTTTTCTAAAAGCAATAAGAGAAAACTGGGGCTTGGCAAGCGCTCAAGACTAGACTGTGTGCCCACTACTATAACGTAAACTTCATCAGGGCAAAGATTTCTGTCCGGTTTATTAATGTATGTATTTCCCAGAGTCCAGCCCAGTGCTTGGAACATGGTGGGCTCTCCATAAACGGTTGAAGGAATGGATGAAAATTCAGAGAGCAAGACTTCTTTGAACTTCTGCTGGATGAGTTTGAATGTGCTCTTCTGAAGGAAGATGTGCTCAGAGCAGAAGAAAGCTGAGTCTGTGGGTAGGACATACCACCAGTGGCAGCAAGTAAAACGCTGAAAGGGCAGATAAAACCCTTCTCCACAGATCCTCCCTCAATCCGCTCAGCCAAAGGAGTGACCTTCCATCTCAGTCTGTCCTGGGTCTGCAAAACATTAAGCCCGGATGAGTGGCCCGTGTACAGCCTCTGTTTGAGGTTTCATCAACATCTTGAAGCAGTTTTTGATCATGTAGGGTTTGGCACCCATCAAAACACGGGCTCTGCCAAACCCTCACTTTCTTTCATGTTTCAGCTCTAACACCCTGAAAACAATCTTGAGCCTGTTGATTCTACTTCTTCAGTTTCAGTGTGTCATCAAAACATTCACTTTAAACACATCACTGGCAGTCAAAGGAATCTTCAGCTATTGGTCAGGGCAGTGAGTCAGCTAGATCCGGACTATCTTCCCAGCCATGCACTGATCCTTCTGTCACTTTCACATCCCTCAGTCTGTCCCAGCCACAAAAATCTTTGCACTGAGCCAGCAGCGTTCACTATTATTTAAAGGAAGCTAATTTTTTAAAAAAAATATATATGTGCTCATTGGAAGATATCAGGGGAATTCAGATTAATATAGATCAATCTAAGGAAAATATGACCACCCAGAGATAAGCACAGGGACCACGAATCCTTCCATTCAGTAGTTTTTCTCTGCCGTATATCTCATGCAATTGGGATGATGGTATAGTATAATTTTCTACCATTTCACTTAATAGAAAGGGAAATTTCATGTTATGAAATATTACGCATCTATGCAATTATAATGCCTATACTTATCCATTCAATCAAGAAATGTTTATTGAACATCTGCCAGATGGCTAGTAGAGAAGACAAAGCCCCTGGCCTCGGGGAGCTTGCCGTGTTGTGGAGGAGACACACAACAAGAGAATCACTTAAGTTGTAAGGGCAGTAAGGGAGACTGAGGCCGGGTAGGAGGCTAGCGTGCTGTCTGAGGGAAGTCTGTCTGAGGAGATGCAATTAAGCAAAGATCTGGTTAAAGTGAGCCTCCATAATACTCCGTGAAATGAATGAACAGTAATAATTCACAGAACCACACACCTGATATTAAACACGTAGCTGCTGAAAATATCTCATGATCAAAATGTCACTCCTGAACGCTTTGAAGTCAGCGAGCATTCTGAGCTGAGCACCACTCATGGCAACTAAAGCTACCAGAACGAATGAATGGAGTTAAACAGAGGAGAAAAGGAAGAAGGAAGGGAACAGTTCCTCAGAGTTATCGGACAGGCTGTCTCCTGGGTTTTAGTCCTCAGTAAGGTCCCCAAATAAAACTGAAACTCACTGCTGAAAAAAAAAAACAGGAAGAAGGAAAAGAAAAGAGCAAGTCACAGGGAACAGGAGGAGTAAAGAGAAGACAGAGGGGAGGAGATGATGTACATGCGTGTGTGTTCGTGTGTGTGTGATGAGATAGTTACTGTGGCCATAGGTAACACCAGATGAGAGAACGGAGAGAAGACGCTTTTCTACGTGATCAGAAGTATCAGCAGAAAATCCTATTTTATTGGCCAATAGAGGACTAAACGTAAAGGAATAGGGCTTTCTGGTAACAGCCTAACATTTATCTCTGGTAAATGTTCTATTTTCACCAATATTGCCCTCTTGGTGGCCACTGGCTAGCCAGAAGCAATTGCACCCTTCTTAAATTCCCATAGCATTTTATCTGTGCCAAGCATAGTGCATGGTAATTAGAAGGGGTGAAAAAAACTATTTCCTGAATGAAAAAGACACCTTAAGAATGGCACTGAATATAGTCTATCCCGTATTATAGTTACAGTTTTTTTTTTTTCCCCTAAGTTGTTGTCAGGTCCCTAGGAAATAGTCCTTCATCTTATATATTTACAGTATTTGGTGCAGTAAAGAATATTCTGTTAAGGGAGATAGGAAGAAAGGAGGTAGGAATAAGATTCAGTAAAGGCAGGAAAAGCAATTAAACAAAAGCCATTGTAACAGGGACCCGGAATTCCAGAGGAGCCAAAAAAGGAAATGAAAAGATAAGACAAAAAAAGGAGGAATTGGGCAAGAGAGAAGAAGCAGGGGCAAGCCACACTCACAGTGGACAAACCTTAATCTCAAGCCATCCTCT
Organism: Aethalodelphis obliquidens; assembly: GCF_003676395.1. Lineage (NCBI taxonomy): Eukaryota > Metazoa > Chordata > Mammalia > Artiodactyla > Delphinidae > Aethalodelphis > Aethalodelphis obliquidens. Next base: position 6,484,237 of record NW_020837994.1, on the reverse strand, counting down.
GATCCAACCGGAAGCAACTTGTCCACTCTTACTAGGCCAGCCATGTGACTTGGCAAGTTTGAACTGGATTCAGAAAAAAAAATGCCGAGGCCTGTCTGGTTCCAGTGCAAAAGACATAAGCATTGGGGCTTCCCTGGTGGTGCAGTGGTTGGGAATCTGCCTGCCAATGCAGGGGATGCAGGTTCGAGCCCTGGTCTGGGAAGATCCCACATGCCGCAGAGCACCTGGGCCTGTGAACCACAATTACTGAGCCTGCGCGTCTGGAGCCTGTGCTCCGCAACAAGAGAGGCCGCGATACTGAGAGGCCCGCGCACCGCGATAAAGAGTGGCCCCCGCTTGCCACAACTAGAGAAAGCCCTCACACAGAAACGAAGACCCAACACAGCCATAAATTAATTAATTAATTAATTTTAAGAAAAAGTCAGGTGCTGTGCTATTTAAAAAAATAATAATAATAATTTAAAAATTCAAAAAAAAGACATAAACATTATAAAAGTAACAGTAAAACAGCAACAACTACTACCCCCAGCATTTCCACCATCTTTGAGTACCTACTATGGGTATATCAGGGGTTTGACAATTTTTATCTTATTTAATTCTCACCACAGGATGGGGCATGATTATTCCTCATTTCAAAGTGAGGAAAATAAGGCGCAGAAAGGTTAAGTAGCAAGGCCAGAATCACAGAGAAAAAAAGCTGCGAGGCATAATGCAAACTCAGGTCAGTTTCAATATGAAGTCATGCCGTAAACTAGCCCATGGAAATGCCTCTCTGTAGAGTGACTGATGCCTGTCTAGTGCTTCAGAAGTTGTTGCATGCCCTTAACCCCCCCCTCCCTGCAATCAGAATCCCTCTCAGGTGGCCACCATCTCCCTGGGGCCCCACAGCAACAGACACCCTAAGGAGTATCTGATCAGCTTCATTTGCTGCCTGGCTTGTACAGTCCAGGCAGAAAGCTGGGCTGCATCTCAAGGTTTATCTCTGCTCAGCAGCTGCTCGGGGCTGTGTGACCCCCAGCCCACGCTTTCCTCTGTTCTGTGCCACCGTCATGGGGCAGTAACGCGCCATCATGTATGTACTGCTGGCGCTCCTTATTCAGTGCATGTTCACATAGGCTTGAGCACTTCTGGGTGGAGGGATGACCTAGAAGGGGATTCTAGGCATGTGATTTTAAATAGCTAATGTGGACCACACACAAAATTTGTCAGTGCTTATTTATAAACTGCTTCTGCTATTTAGTATGAGTTTCTCCTTTAGCCTTCTTACTGAATCCCAGAGAGGCAATTCCATGGACTAGTCTATAGCATGGGCTTCCCATTGAAACAGGCCTGGGCTTGAATTATGGCTTTGTAGCTTCTCTGCTCTGTGAGTCTAGGCTAGTTACTTAACCTCTCTATGCCTTCTTTTTTTCTTTAATTTTTTTTATTGAGATATAATTGACATATAGCATTATATTAGTTTCAGGTGTGTAACATGATGAGTTAATAGATGTGTATATCGCTGTATGGTCACCACAGTAAGTCCAGTTAACATTCATCACCACACAGAGTTACACATTTTTTCCGTGCAGTGAGAACATTTAAGATCTACTCTCTCAGCAACTTTCAATTATACAATGCAATATTATTAACTGGAGTCACCGTGCTGTACATTACATCCTCAGGACTTATTTGTTTTAGAACTGTAAGTTTGTACCCCTTCACCCATTTTGCCCAACCCCTATCCCCTACCTGTGGCAACCACAAATCTGTCGTTCTCTGTGCCTTTTTTAAAATTCCACATATAAATAAGATCATGCGAGATTTGTCTTTCTCTCTCTGACTTATTTCACTTAGCATAATGCCCTCAAGGTCTATCCATGTTGTTACAAATGGCAAGATTTCATTCGTTTTTATGGCTGAGTAATATTCCATTGTGTGTGTATGTGTGTGTATACGTATATATGTGTATGTGTGTATACATACACATATATATGTATATATTTCTCACATTTTCTTTATCCAGTCATCCATCAGTGAACACTTATATTGTTTCCCTATCTTGGCTATTATAAATAATGCTGCAGTGAATGTGTGGGTGCAGGTATATTTTTGAGCTAGTGTTTCATTCCTTTCAGATGAATACCTAGAGTGGAATTGCTGGATTATGTGGTAATTCTAGTTTGAAATTTTTGAAGAACCTCCATACTGTTTTGCATAATGGCTGCATCAATTAACATTCCTACCCAACAGAGCACCAGGGTTCTCTTTTCTCCATGTCTTTGCCAACACTTGTTATTTCCTATCTTTTTGATGATAGCCATTCTAACAGGTGTGAGGTGACATCTCATTGTGGTTTTGATTTGCATTTCCCTGATGATTAATGATACGAGCACCTTTTCCTGTGTCTGTTGGCCATCTGTATGTCTTCTTTGGAAAAATATCAATTCAATTCCTCTGCCCATTTTTTAATTGGATTGTTTGAGTATTTGCCATTGAGTCATACAAGTTCTTCCTTTATTTTGGATATTAACTCCTCTGTGCCTTGTTTTCCTCATTTTGAAGTGAGGGATAATAATGCCCCATCCTGTGGTGAGAATTAAAATAAGATGAAAATTATAAAACCCCTAACATACCCATAATAGGTACTCAGTAAATGACGGAATTGTGGCAGTAGTAGTTGCTGCTGTTTTTATTGTTACTTCTAAAGTTCTTATGTCGTTTGCCCTGGAACCAGACAGGCCTTGGCTTTTTTTCCTTCTGCATAATATAAATCTTCAGTTCCTTAATAAGCTTCCACCGTCATCTTATTTATTCTTCAAAATAACTCTGAAAGGAGTTGAGAAGATATTAGCTCTTGATTTGGAGGGAGACAGAAGGTCTTTCTGGAAGAGATGGCCTTTCGGCCAGGCTGTAAAGAAAGGTTTGATTCCATATCAGGGCAAAGTGAGAAGAGCAGGCCAAAATGTTGGTTGCTGTGGAGGTCCCTTCCAAGTCTCCACGAGCACTGCCTAGGAATACAGTTTGTATACTGATCTCCATCTTGGGAGATCAGCAAGCTTGGGGAGGGTCTTTAATGCTCTTAGAAATATGGTGTACTTGAGCACATTATAAAGTTCATATAAAGGGTCTACAAAAAGCTGGTGATGGCAGGAGAGTTTAAGGATGATAAAGATTGGTTTGAAGTAAGGTAACTAGAGGTTTGTGGGCTGCAGGATGCATTAGTAATGTTTTGGGTGAAAGCACCGTTACTCACAAGCTACAGCTGTACATCTTTATGGTACTTAAGCATTCTCCTAATGGGACTTCACCTTAGAATCAGCAACTTTTTCATGGTCCAAACCATCTGCCTCTTAGGCATGCTATGTATCACACACACACACACACACACACACACACACACACACACACACACAC
>NW_020837994.1:6325545-6480831 GCF_003676395.1 Aethalodelphis obliquidens | reverse complement strand
CACACACACACACACACACACACACACACACACACACACACACACACTCAGGCCTCAACATCAAACTTCTTAATACTTGACTTTTTCTGATAGCCCCAACTGAGCTCGTGTACCTTCCTTCCAATTGAATAGGAGTGTCCAACAAAAATCCATATATTTTTAAGGTAGAACAATCAAATCCTGAGCAAGTCAACTGAACTTTGCTCTGGCTGGTACTCCGATTTCTGCTTATGAAAGGTTAATTCATTTGCAAGTATGTATTAAGGGTCATGTACGGCAACTCACAATTAAAGGCATGCTAGGGGAGTGCCTCTCCCCAAATATTTGTTTTAAATTAAATGAACCAAGTTTATTTATCTGAAGTTTCTTATGTTTTATACTAGAAAACATGGAAATATTTTTGCCGCACATGCAAAGCAATAGCAGATATTTGTGCAGCTTTGGGTTCATAAATCTGATTGTTAATGGTTTGATACCAAATGAAGATGCTAGAGGCAAATAAAAAAGCTTTGGATTGAGAACATGAGAGTAAACATGAGCAAAACCCTTATAATCTGTTGAATGATGGTTGGCGGTAATAATGGTTAATATAGCTATTTTATTTTTAATCTAATGTTACCCATGGCAAAAAATGAAAAAACCTAATGAGGGTAGAATAAAATGAAAATTAGCTGTTTCTCTCTTTACCCACTTTCCAAACCCTACTGCCTAGAAAAAGCCATTTTTAATTGTTTCATTTTCAGATCTTTGGCAACTATCACGATATTGCTAAATAATACCTTTATGTTTTTACTTTTTGATTCATCCACTGCAGACTATATCTTCGGCTCCTTTCTTTAAAGGAAGCATTTGGTACCCTTATATGACTTCCCTCCTGCCCTCCCAGCCTCCTGGGGGTTTTATTATTATTACTATACTTTCCTGATCAGTTTTTCTACTGGTTTTCTTTATAACCGCAGATATTAAATTTAAACCTCTGTTTCTTGAACCCTCACTATAGGTGGTATCAACCGGTTTGCTACTCTGTGAGATAAGAAAACCAGCTCCTCTATACTTTCCTCAACCTTTCCTTCTGGCTTTAATCATACATTATTTTTATTTTGTCAAGGTTTTAGGCTTGCCAGGTAAAATTCAGGAGGGCCAGTTAAATGTGAATTTTGGGTACATAATGAAAAACTTTTAGTATAACTACATCCCAAATATTGCATGGGACATAGTCATACTAAGGAAATATGTGTTGCTTGTCTGAAATTCTACTTTAACTGAACACCCTAAATTTTTATTTGCTAAATCTGGAAACTCTACATTTCCATTCTCATCTGAAATTGAACACACTGATTTCCTAATTTATCTTCAGATTGGTTTAAAAAAACTCAACACCATCATATTTCATGATGTTGCTTTCCACTCCATGATAAGGAGTTCAGCTCAGGGCATAGAATCCCAAGACTGCTAAGGCGGAATATAGCTTGCATATGATTTAGTTGATTTACTTCATTTTAGTGAAGAAAAATCTCAGACCCAAAGGGATAATGAGCTTACGCAAACCCAAAACAAAAATTGGAGGTAGATATTTTATTCTTCTTTTTCTCTTTCCCACCATTTTCTCCCTTACCCCAAATCTGATTTCTCTGTCCACATTGGGATCTAAAGGCTCTGAATCAGGGTCTTTACTATGCAGAAAGGGAGATGATATTAACAACTTGCATGCATTTCTCGTCCTACAGTGATGGATCTGCTGTCCTCAGTAGTGTACTCACTAATGCAGAAGGCTTTAGAGCTGGACAGACTGGAGTTCAAATCACAATTTCACACTTACTAACGCTGTCACCTTGAGCAAATCCCTAAACTCTCTAAACCTCAGGGCCAATAAAACCTGCTTTGTAGTTTTTATAAAGATGGACGGAAACGGTATATGTGGTGCCCTGAGCATCGTGCACGATGAACCATAAGAGCAGCTCCACAATTTGGAGTGGCGGTTCTTAAGGAGAGGATGAGTCAAATCACTAACCCCTGCCTTACACCTGCCTGGGCATGAGACTGACATTAGCACCGCGGAAAGCTCACCAACAACATTTTCAGAGCCCCTTTGACTAGACACTCACCCTCACTCTGTACTTCCTTGTTTCTCATGTCTTTATGCATTTATTCCATCAAGTATGTGCACTTCAAATTCTATGAGGTGCTGGAGTATTTAACACATCTTACTTCTGTCTCTTAAATTTTTGTTTAAGACACTCATTCATTCTCGGCCTATTCCCTGTTTCTTTCTCTGAATATGTGCTGGGGCATCTGGTGGGACACATGGGTAACCAGCTTGGGCTGGGGTACAGACTGTTCTATTGGATGAAACCTGAGGAAGAACTCACAGTCTCTCTCAGGTGGTTGCAGCAGCCGCCTGACTTGTCCCTTTGCCTCCTGTCTCTGAGCTCCCGGGCCAGCCTCCCACAGTCCCCTACCACTCCCAGGGAGATGCGTCAACAGTGCGGATGCTACCAAACCTCCTCTCTGCATAAATCAGCCACAACTCAGCAAGTCCCACTACGGAGGGTCCAGATTCCCTGGCCCAGCATTCAAATGGTCCAAAGGGCCCTCAAACCTCACCTCCACCCCACCCCCCGACTTCACTCCTCACTCCCTCACACCGTGCTTTGCTCCAGCCACATTATCACCCTTCTCCGAGGGTGTCAGCTTCACACTTGCTCTGCCCAGAAAGCCCTCACTTCTCTTCCCCACAAGAGGACCCTCTCTAAATACTTTATACCCTATTTAAATAACACATCTTCTGGGGCAGGGTTAGTAAGTCCCTTTTCTACAGCTTTCTGCTAATACATTCAGATACTCAGCGGTGCCTCTGAGATATCATTCATCAGGTATACATCGTGGCTGTTAAAAGTCACTCAGGGCCAAAAAATGGGCTTCTGGGCCTTCTTCCGGATCAGAGTATCGTCAGCTTACTTCAGTTGTGGATGCTCAGTCCTCTTCCATCCCCTGTACACAGATTACAGCATATTCCACCCAAATCCAGTCTTCAGCCTCTGCTGCTTCTCTACCATCACCACCCAGAGTGAACCAGGCGCCGTACTCTACAGATCCACTACTAATTCTGAATTCCATCCTGCCAGGTACAACACATACCTCTTCTGTTTCACTTACCACTTTAAAAATTTATCTTCTTTACGCCCTTGCTTTGCCTACTAGACTGAGAAGTCCTCAAGATCAAGGATTGAACAGAAATGTATTTTTTTAATCCAGTAAATGCCTAGCAGACTGCTAGGTTCACAACAGAAATTCAAATGCATAGTTGAGTGAATGAATGTATGAGTGAATGCATATGTAAAGGTTATGGAAGGTCTGACCAAATATCCAATACATCATAGTGACACGCCACGCGAGCCTAAGTCAGCAGTTACACGTCCCCAAGCAAAAGAAACAAGAACGTTGTTTCATGTCATAATAAGTAGAGCATGTCAGAACTATAAAGTAATCTGTCTTTTCTACTAAAAAAAAAATCTTTAATAAAGAATTTTCAGAGCTGTCTGTCAGAAAGGTGACCCTCCTGATAGGTAACGAGAGAGCAGTGGCACAGTTGTCAAGGCGTCAGCCCCGGGGTACTGGGTACCAGAAGGACTGGAGGCCCTTGCAAAGCCTCGGTAACCAGCACAGGGTGATGCCTGACAGGCGGTGTCACTCAGTGAACAAAGCAACTGTGGATGGTGGGGCCTGGTGAAGCCCGAGGCTCCTGCACAGGCTTATGCGGGGGGACCCGACAAAACACACGAAGACTGGGTTGGCCTTGAGAGTCTCTTGGCTTACCTATGGGGGTTAAGGACCGTATGTTGCCCAGTCATCAAGAGCAATCGGAGACGCTGATAGAGCTCTGGTTTTTGAGTGCCTGCTGTGTACGTCATTTCATGTCCTCCTTGCAATGATTGCTCCCCAAAGATCAGTATGATTTGTCCCATTTCACAGCTGAATGGATTACCCAAACTATTCAAAGCTGAGCTTCCATGTTATCTGAACATGCTACATGCATGTGATGGTGCACAAGAGTTGAATGTCCTAACCTTGGACTGCTGTTCACCAGCTGAGTAATCCAAGGTCTCTGAGCCTCAGTTTGTCCACCTGTAAAATAAGATGGCATTAATAATACTTATAAACAGGTCCTTTAGAAAATCAAATGAAATTATATATATATATATATATGTATGTATGGAATTTCTTCATAAATGAGTAGATGTTGTCATTGGTATCAGGCTTATAACTCAGCATCCACATTTTGGAACCTGTAGAGTTGAAAGAGATCAGACGTGTACAGGAACATGCCTGACACGTAGTGGCTGCTGTTTACCTCGCCAGAGCTTCTCAGCCTTGGCGTTGTTGACATCTTGAGACAGATAATTCTTTATTACGGGAGGCTGTCCTGTGGATTGTAGCATGGCTAGCAGCATTCCTGACATCCACCCTCTAGATGCCAGTGGTATCTGCTGCCCCCAGTCCTCCAGTCGGGACAATGTCTCAGACATGGCCAGATGTCGGCTGGGCAGCAAAATCACCCTCTGTTGAGAACTACCAGTGGAAGTATTCATTATGTGTCAGATTGCGCTAATAATTTTATATGCGTATCCATTTAAACATCATAACACTCCTAAGAGTTAATATAAAGTAAGCAGTACTATTCTCATTTGATAAGTGAAATGAAATTCCAGGTGTTGTAATGAATGTACCCAAGTTCATGCAGAAGATGAGGAGAACAGATCTGGGCCAGAGCTCTGGGACTCTCAAGTCTATGACCTTCACTGTGCTCTACTGAAAAGGACGGAAGCCCAGCTTGGGTGGCTTTGGGTGAGCTGACAGACAAAAGAGATGCCAAGTGTTAAAACCGGCCAGCCCCTTCCGGCGCAAATAAATTCCACTACTGGCTGATAATAGGGCTTATTCTTATTCTGACTCATTCCTCCCATGATCAGGCTTCAGCTCATGATGATGACGATATTTATAGCGCTGACCTTTAGGCATGTCCTGGTCTCCTGGACCCCAGACACTGTGGAAAGAGTTTCAGAACCAGCAGATGGGATTCAAGCCCTCCTGTGTTGACAAAACCCAAGTTTTTACCCACCACAGATGGCTCTTGACTATGTCACATGTGACTTTTTAGCAACCAGGACTTTTCCCCTTCATGTGCTGCTGTCATTCGGTTGGTGGAATGAACACTGTGAACATGGAGATGCTGACCCCCAGACAACAGCAGTGTCCCTTCCCTCATCTGTGACACGAATAGCAGTAAGGCCAGTTATAATAGCTAAGTGACAGCTACAGGAAGTAAAACCGGTCTTGTTACCTTAGTACAACTGAGTCAAGGACGGCAAATGTTGACTGTCCAAAAAGTAAACTCTGGCCTCAGTTGGACCCATTTTAGGCTGAAACTTTCCAGCTTGTGTTCATTTGTGCAAGAGAAGAGCCGAATTAACAATTATGTATGAAATGAACGGACTATATGTCAACTGTTATGTCTAAAAAGTAAGATGAGTTAGTGAATGTTTAATGACTTTCAGCTTTTAAGGGAATGTCCTTATTCTACAAGTTTTTGGATTGACGTTCTCCTGCTGCAGGTTTCATACACATTTTCAAGGACACACAAATGAAAGTAGGGTATGCCATTCTCTCAAGCAGCCTTCCATCACATCTGGTTGAAAAGTCAGAGATGCTCCCTTGGCTTCCTCGGTCAGTCATTCTCCCTCTCTCTCTTTACCCCTCTCCCCCTCTCTCCTCCCATCTGACCTAAAGAGTGGTCAGCCAGCAGAAGACTTGGGAAAGGCTCTCGTGTTGACATCCAGTGTGCATGTGTGATGAAATGACATCAGTCTGGTAACAGAGTCAGACTCTGCCTGCAGCTATGCAGAGATATTACATCTGGCAATAGGAGGAAAACTCAGTGATGATGGCATCGAGAATGGACAAAAATAGTCTGTGTCCCATAGAGAGGAAGGGAGGGAATGGCGAGCGAGCCAAAGAGGTTGTGCCTCGGGCTCCGCATGAGAGAAACACACACTTCACAAACCCAGACGTGGACAGTGTGACTCCATGCTTTGGGAGGCCCTCTTGTTTTGGAAGAAAAGAACATTCAAGCATGTGACCTCCTGGTGCCAGGGCCTCTTTCCGTCAATGCCTCTCTGTTAGTCAGCCATGGCCTACTTCTCTTTGTTGGTCAGACTGAATTTTAATTGGCTGCCCCTCCACCCCTCCTATGCCACCACTTTTGGGAAGCTGACAAAGAGGTTAAATTAATTCACCAAGGAAGTGACTGGTTTTACTGGAAAGCAGAGCCCCTGACCTGTTGAAATGCCTTCTGGATGGACCCTTCCTTCTCTTTCCCAAACTCTCTCCTCCTGGCCCACGCTTGTCCTCTTACTTTGGAGATGCCATTTCAGCCCAGCAGTCTCCATCTGTAAACAGGGGGAGGTGGGAACAAATATTGATTCAAGGGATTAGACCCACAAAAAAAGAAAAGAGTCCCCTTGCTGCCAGCCAAACAGGGCATCATCTAAATACATCTGCCAGCAGAATAAGGTGAAGCTTGTACCCAGTCAAGAGAGATAATGGTCCGGGTCTTTGTCATGCCAGAGAGGAGGCGGCTTTGCGTCCCTGGGTCACCCTCTCTTAAGTGTGCTTGAATAAGCAATGGCAAGAGGTTGCTGAGTGGTGGGCAGAGTGCTGACTGTTCTGCCAGCTGATGCTAATGAACTCACTTCCAACAGAACGCAGCAGGAATACACCGTGGAAAACATCCCTTCAAGTCCGTGAAATTGACTAAGCATTGCGTGGTGCCAGACCCTGTGCTGGGCGCTAACCGCCTAATAGCAATGGCACCTTCCTCCTGCCCCAGAAGAGCCCACATTCTATTCTAAGAACCAGGGCTAGGATGCAAGGGAAGGAGGAAGAAAACAGAGCGTGTGCACTTATTCATTCAACAAACACGAAATGAGTACCTCCCTGGGCCAGGCGCTAAGGTGTACCCCAGGGATAGAGAAATGAACAATACAGGAACATGTAGAGTTTATTCTTTGCCTGGTACTCGTCTGAGCCTTCCACTGGTCCCTATAACATGCCTATGAAACCATTATTATTATTAGCCCCATTTTACATATGAGGAAAGTGAGGGAACAGAATTAAGTAACTCAGCCGCACTCATAAGTGGCAGAGTTGGAATTTGAACTTGGACAACCTGGGCCCAAAGCTTAAAGAAGGGAGTAGGGTGGAGGGGTGGGATATTAGATCGAGGCCATTCTCAAGAGAGAATATTTGAGCTGAGAACCTGAATAACCAGAACGAGGCAGCTGCTGACCATGAACCAGATCTGTGCTGGGAACTTTAAATGTTCTCCGCCTTTATTCCCACAACAGCCCTAACAGACAGGTCATAGCACCCTCGCTTCCAACGAGGAAATGGAGGCTCACAGTTGGGTAAATCACACCAGGATGCATGACTTTGACGTGGCAGGGTTGGGATCTGGGGCCAGATATTTCCAACTCTAAAGTCTATGCTTTATCTGCCAGCCACGCTGTGCCACCAGATGGAAAATATTGCTATAATTATATCTAAAAAATTGGAAAGCTCATGGGCATGGGTATGTCTCACCTGGGATGGACTTCATGGGGGAAAAGTTACTGTAACAGAGACCTACAGGATGAGTTGGCCAGTTTTATGAAAAGAGGCGGGGCTGGGGTGTAGGAATTCTGGGAAGCAGCACAGCAGAGGCACAGAGCAACTAAACGCCAGGGAGTATTTAGGAAACAGTACTCAGGTGTGATTAGAACTATGTGCAAGAGCTGGAATGTTAAGAGAAGAAACTGGAAGGCAAGTTTGGGGCAAGTTTTGAAGAGTGTGGGTTGCTATATGAAATTGAGTGACATGCAGAATAAGCTATATTAAAATCATAAAATCTCACTATAACATGAGGCCATGGAATGCATTTCAACCGGCATTTATTAAGCACCTCCTACATATAAGGTTCTAAATACGGAGCTCTGGTTAAAACAAATGGCTTTTGCTATCAGTTCTTGTCGCAAAATCTCTGTAATGTGTTATCCATCTGCTTTCTGGCCCCGGAAAGTATGCTGCACCAGGCCTGACTCAGGCATTGTTTTCCAGTTGAGGATCCTGCCTTGGGGTCACCAGCTTGAGCATCAGTTTTCATTTCAGAGCCTGTGGATCTAGGAGGAGAGAAGATTGGAATGAAAATCTGTATTGACCTCGGAGCAGCCTTCGGAAGGTGCTTTTCTGAAAAAAAATTTGATATCAGCTCATTTTATTCTGCTTTGCCTTTTTTCTCAGGAAAAGAACAAAAGGAAACAAGCGCAGCGAACACTTCCTGTAAACAGCAGGCTCTCTGGTTAGCTAGTTTCTGACCAAGCCCAATCGCAGGTGTCTGTCTGTAGGCAGCAGCCGAGCACCCCAAGAGGCTTGCCCTTAGTCTCAGCCTCAGTTTCCTCATCTGCAACAAAGGGATGATAACAGAGGCCACATCACAAAACTAAATAATGTATAGAACATCCTGGCATGTAAAGTATATGAGCAAGCCCTCAGCATGTGTTGGAGTGGATTATAATTATCAGTAATAATAATTCTACCAAGTATTACTTTTAAAGTGAGAAGTTGGAAAGAAAATCTGTTGATTGGGGAATAAAGAGTCCCCTTATCGAGGCAAGTGAACCACATTTCAAGCCCCTATCTAAGCCCCTACACACAATGATTGCAGTTATTTCTCAAACAGCACAGAGAGGGAAGGATTATTAACCCGTCTCAAAGATGAAAAACCCGAGATTGGGAAATTAAAGAACACCTGGGGATAGGCATTGTTTGACACTTGATTAGTACACGACATATTCACCTCTCATCTAACAAAATATGTTTGAGTGATTATAATCTTTCCTGCTCTGTGCTAGGCTCTGCTTGGTGTACAATCAACAAAGCTGACACGGAGGTTCCTCTAGTGGAACTCAAAGCCTAGTGACTTGCTTACAAAGAGGTAGTAACAGGCGGGGCTCATTTAGAATGGGAAGGTAACTTAGGGGGAAAGGGATCCAGGCGAATGAAATAGGCAGAGTGATAACAGCACTCTGAGAAAACAGGGAGTGGCCAGACCGTGTTAGCCTCACTAAGAAATGTGTACTCTGATTTAGAAAAATTACTTGTGGAACTTCTTCACTACCTTTTTGGTTGCTGTTGAATGAGAGGATCTAGTTTGGGGACTAAGTGGATGAAAGAGGCCATCTCAATCAGGACTATATTCATTTCTCATTTGCATAAAATCAGATTTATAGCACTTAAGCAAATCATATAACCAGATTTTAAAATCACATAAGCAGAAATTTGTAGATAGGTCGGTGCAAGAATGGTCAAGGCCAGACTTTTCATAAATTTCTTAGCCTTTTCCTCATGCCCACCATATGGCTGCTATAGCCCAAGCATCACATCTGCATTCAAGTCAGGAGAACTGGGGAGAATCATATAGATAGGTTCAACAATAATGGTGATATTTGAATTTGTAAGTAGGATTGTAGCTTAATGATTATTCATTTTATTATCATGCTTTATAACTTATACATACTTTATTTACAGTCCTTTATTATGTGTCTAATAGTATGTAATAAAAATTTTTAAGAGAAAGCAAGTTATCAAACAGCATGAATAAATAATATGAAACTATTTTAAATTTCTAAGTATGGAGATAGGGATATATGCAAGCATATAAAATACTGCATGTAAATTAATGGTAGTTTATGTATTCTTCTTTTGAGGCTTTCTATATTTTTGAAATTCTACAATAGATATGTATTATTTTGGTAGCAGAAAATATAGAAAAGAATTATTATCGAAAAATTTTAAAGCATGATTGTTTAGTTCATTGGTTATAAGAGGAGACAATTCCCATTCAGTTGTCACAGAATTTCTTGAATTGGGCATTGACAAATATCCCTGAAAGTTAACAAATTTCTTTTAATCTGTTTAGTGGCTCCCCAGACATGTTATTCCATAGCTTTAATTCTCCCCTCCAATCTCTTTCATCCATTAGAGGAAGGAAGTTTCTAAAATAGTTTTGAGTGATGATAATAGATTAGGATGGGTGAAAGTGAGAGCAAATAATGTTTTGTCTGGTTAAAAAAAAAAAAAGATCTTATTGCCTCTACACACTTTAAACACTTTCAGGCTCTTCTCATAGTATGGAGCCTGTGTTTATCTCATGGATGCTGTCTGTGGAGAAGGAAATAAATTAGAAAACTAGAAAACATGTTCATTGACTTTTTCCAGATATTTCCTACATCGTTGTTCATAACTGTGGTTAACAAAGCCCTTCCTATCTGCAGGTGAGAAAAACTGCCTGTTCTTGCTTCTTGCATCAGATCCACAGCCTTCAGAGGCAAAACCAAGGCTTGAGGCTCAGTGATTTCCGATTTTCGCAAGAACAAGAGCTTCTTTCTAGAGTCAGAGTATGACACACCAAATAATTTTATTATCTTTTGATTGGAAAAGAGTCAAAATATACATACCAATTTCAAGAGTGATTCGAGGGTCTTGTATTTTATCAATTATAAGCACAGCTCCATATATGTGAAGACATAATTCAGATACGCACCAGAGATACCAGTTTTTTAGGCATCCAACAGTGTTTGTTACCCCTGTGGATTCCAGATCCCTTGCAATGGCGCCCTGAGATGTGGAACCATGCATACAAGTTGGCATTCACTCTTCTAGTCCAAACCATTCATTCTGAGGACGTGAGGCTTAGAGAAAGGAAGTGACTTGTAAAATGTAGTCCCACTAGTCAGTGGTGGGGCTGGGATGGAAACTCAGTTTTTTTTTTTTTATTTCCAATCATGCATCCCCAAGGTATCACAAGACCTGCATAAACATTTCAGGGGCTTCCCTTTCTGTTTCTGCAGGCATATTGAATGACTTCCTATGTGATTTATAAAAATAATACTGCATGATTCCTCTTACGTGAGATATCTACTCTTACATGAGATATCTAAAATAGTCAAACTCATAGACACAGAGAATAGAATGGTGGTTGCCAGGGGCTGGAGGAAGGGGAAATGGAGAGTCACTGTTCAACAGGTAAAACGTTTCACTTAACCTAGATGAGCAAATTCTAGAGATCTGTTGTATAATATAGTGCCCACAGTTAACAGCACTCTATTCACACTTAAAAATTTGTTAAGTATAAGAGGATAAATCTCATGTTAAGTGTTCTTACCACAGAAAACAATAATTAAAAAAGAGACATAGGCATAAGGAAAGTTGGGTTGGTATTGGTTATGTCCTTGATTGTGCTAATGGTATCATGAGTGTTTGCATATGTCCAAGCTCATCAAATTATACATCTTCAATATGTGCATTTTTTGGTAGATCAGTTATACCCCTAGCAAACTGTTAAAAAAAAAAAAAAAAAAAGATGGCCTTTGCAGCTAAGCATTAACTGTCTCCCGTTGACTATGGGAAACAAAATGGTGGTTATGAAAAAAAGTGCCATCTCTACTCCTTCCTTCAACAAACATTTATCACACACTGGAGTTGGAACTGCCTTGGTGACTGAAACTGTCTTGAGGAGCTAGCAGTCTAGAAAGGGAAAGAGAAATATGCAAATAATGACAATATAAAGTGATATGGGACAATTGAGATCTGATACAAATTCAATGGGACCCCAGTAGAAGGGATGAAGAACTCTTCCCTGAAACAAAGGCCACCAGATGAAGTGATAGCTGAAAATGGCCAAGTTCCTCTGAGGCTCCTTTTCTTCAGAGAAAACTTTCCTTAATTTCTTCCTTACGAACTTGGTTTCCAGAGTCTCCTCTAAAGGTGGTCCAGTTTGTCTACACCTCTAACAGGAAGTAGATCTCTTATGTTCTGGCCTGAGTCTAGGAAAGAGGAACGGTCATCTCTCTGATTCTAGATACACCCTTTTATCAGTGAGGAATTAATAAATACAATTTAAAAGATGAATCAAAGTTCACAGGAAAAAGGTCAGTGCAAGCAGAAGGAATATTTTTCTTTGCTGCTGGCATTCCTGAGCCTCTTCTGGCCCCAGCCCTACCTCCAAGGTGAATTTCCAGTCATACCCTAGTCCGTGATGAGTCAGGGTTCTGGTAGGAAGCAGAGGGCATAGTCAAAATGGAATGATGGAGGGGAGTTGAATAAGGGGGTAATTTTGAAGGTACAGGCAGAGTGAGAGATCTAGCAAGGCTGGGGAACTATCCCAGGGTGAGTCTGAAGGGGCAGTATGAGCAGTGGTTCTCAAAGCTGGAAACCTGTGGGGTCCCTGAGACTCTGTTAGAAGTCCACAAGGTCAAAACCATTTTTCCAGTAATACTAAGATATTTTTTTGCCTCCTTTGCTCTTATCCTGTCATGAGCGCTCAATGTAGTTTTCCAGAGGCTACATGACTTGTGATGGTGTCCTCATTCTGATGGCTTACTGGAATGTATGCTTGTGGATTCCTGTGTTTGAGAATTTCTCAGTTTTAATTTTTAACGTGGTAAACACTGAGAGAGAAACAAAAGCTCTTTGGGGGATCCTCAGCAATTTTTACGAGTCTAAAGGGGTCCTGAATCAAAACATTTGGGAACTGTTGGGTGACTGCAATTTGGAGAGAGTCACTGTGAAGATGGCCACCTGGCAGGACCTGGAAAACCACCACTGCAACCTGGCAGCAACCCAAGGTCATCCTCTCCCTCCCTCCAATCTGCCACCAGGTCCTCCCATTGGCCAAACACCATTCAAAGCCAGAGTGCAAGGGGGGCTGTTCTCTGAGGCACAGATCAGGGTAGAAAAGAGTGAATATGAAGGAGCCAATGGAAAACATGCACACATTTGGATTTTGGAAGGAAATTTAAAAGACAAAACAGAGGGGAAGCAGGGATCCTTCAAAATGGGATCCAGAGAGAAAACATCCAAACAGCTCCTGATCTCTTTTTTTTTAATTAGAGTATAATTGCTTTACAATATTGTGTTAATTTATACCGTACAGCAAAGTGAATCACCTATACATATATCCCCTCTTTTTTGGATTTGCTTCCCATTTAGGTCACCACAGAGCACTGAGTAGAGTTCCCTGTGCTATACAGTAGGTTCTCATTAGTTATCTATTTTATACATAGTATCAATAGTGTATATATTGTCAATCCCAATCTCCCAATTCATCCCACTACCCCCTTCGCCCTTGGTATCCATATGCTTGTTCTCTACATCTGTGTCTCTATTTCTGCTTTGTAAATAAGATCGTCTATACCAATTTTTTCAGATTCCACGTGTATGTTTTAATATATGACATTTGTTTTTCTCTTTCTGACTTACTTCACTCTGTATGACAGTATGACCCAGCAATCCCACTACTGGGCATATACCCAGAGAAAACCATAATTCAAAAAGACACATGCACCCCAATGTTCATTGCAGCACTATTTACAATAGCCAGGTCATGGAAGCAACCTAAATGTCCATCAACAGAGGAATGGATAAAGAAGATGTGGTACATATATACGATGGAATATTACTCAGCCATTAAAAGGAATGAAATTGGGTCATTTGTAGAGACATGGATGGACCTAGAGACCATCCTGAGCACTTTTTTCCATCCACTTAGCTGGCTAATGAGGAATGATCTGAGTTTAAATCCTAACTATGATTTTCTAAATATGAGCAAGTTAATGGATCTCTCTGGGTTCAGTTTCCTCATCTCTGATATGGGATAACAATACCTAGCTTACAGTGCAGATGGTAAGATTGACTGAGTTAATAGATACACAGTACCTACTAGTTTAGATCCTTCACTAGCATCTATTTCCTTTGCCCCTTCTGTGCAAACTCCTGGGAAGAGGATCCAGTAACTACTACCTTGGACCTCATGAGGGGTTCAGTTTTAAACCACAAACTGGGACTCTGATCACTTTCCTCTCTTGCTGAGGGTTTACTGGCAGGTTCACTATTCAGAGCAGTTCGACATTTGGATGGAAAGAAAAAGAATACTCATAATAAAATGTATAAATGCTAATTATGTCTTATGGGAATTAGTCCTTTAAAACAACCAACTGTTAGAATCCTAAGATTTCATTGAGACCAAAAAAAAAAAAAAGAAAAGAAAAGAATTTCTGCAGGATTGCTGATCTGTATGCCTTCCTCCACGTTTCTATCACCTCCCTCCGAAGTTCGTGACAGTCTGCGCTGGTTGCGGGGAAGAGATATTTGTTTAAGCCAGAGAAGACTGAAGCTGTAGTTGCTCTGCCCTGGTTTTTCTGCCCCTTTTTCTGGATGTTTCTATTTGTAGAGTCCCTCCACAAAGCTCCAGTCACTACAGCCCTTTGATTCTTCCATGGGATGTTCAGCATTAACACATGTTTGAAACCTGCTGGGAGCATAAGCCCTGCTTAATAGAAGTAAAGGTGTGATAAAGGAGATAATCTGATAACTGTCAGTCACATTTTGCAGAGTTATTACCTGGTTGCAAATCTGTAAGTATTAGGGGCTTCACTTTTTTTTCTTTTAAGGAATATTCATTGCCTGTGGCCCCAAGTGAAAGAACTTTATTTTCCCATTCTAATTAGTGTTCATGTCTGTGGTTTCACCCCTTCACTCTATCTCTTCCCCAGCCCGTCAACATTGCTCTCTCTCTCCACCACACACCTGCGTCCTCTCCAAACACACACACTACTATGTGGACATAACATAAATTTAAAATTGGAAACGCTTTAGTAAAGAAGCAAATTCCGCCCCACCCCATGAAAAACAAGCTCTAGGCCAAACTGCAAATTTATGTTGATAACATGCAGTTACTCATTTAAAGATCAGATGGAAACCGGGCAGCCAATTTATCATTCACATTGATGGATGGGATAAGAAACGGCTGGACCATTGTCGAAATGCAAATGACTTTTAACAGAGCACTCGGGGAGAATGAGATTGATTATGAAGCTGGTTTTTCCTCCCATTACTCAAATGGGTAAATAGATGATAGATAAGGAGGGATGGGGCTGGAGAGTGTCTGGGTGGAGATTTCCACAGGAGCTGCTGTCTTCTTGTCACAGAAGGCAGTTAGCAAATGAGTCTTCTTTTATTCTGAGAACGCAGGTTGAACAGAAACTTCAGCTCTCCTACTGTATTTTGGGTTTTTTGTTGTTGATGATGAAAATGACAAATCAAGGGGAGAGGGTGACTGCAGAGGGGAAGGGGAGATATACATTCCTCGATCCATGATGAACTTGGATTCATCAGAGCTAGGACTGTTATCTCGACTCAGAGATCCCTTCTCCTACCCCCAACATAGGCCCCCACTGCCACACACACACACACACACACAATGCAACCCCAAAGTTAGTGGTCAGAATTTGCACGCCCTGACATTTGCTCTCCCATGAACTTTCTGTAGGTCTCTATGAAAACTCAAATCACATTCTCCCCAAGACTCTGCTCCAGTGAACCATGCACTACGATGTAGTAAAAAGACAAGGGCTTGAGGGTTACTGATGTCATCAACTCTGACAGGGAAGGCAGGAAGAAGAGCCCGATGTAGGAGGCAGACCATGAGTTGAGCGTTAAAGCCACATGGGCACGTCCACCGCAGTAAAAGTCAAGGGTTTGGGGTGCGGGGCACCCTCGATCTCAGGGCACTAACTACAGTTGTGGTTAATTACCTGCTCAGGGTCTGTCTTCTCTGACAAATATGAACCTGTTTATTCACCCTCATATCCTCAATTCCTGGCTCAGTAAATTGTGAGGAGGGAAGAGAGGGAGTGGGGGATAGGGAGGAAAGGAAGAGAAATTGATGACCACGCAGGCATTCGTGATCATCAGCTTCTAGGCTATGGGCGTAAACTGTAAATCACCTTCTCAGATTATTTTACAAATCCTTACCACAAAAGAAGCAAAAGGAAGGAAACTTAACACGTGTTAAGTATCCACCGTGTGTCGGGAAGAACGAGATCCTAGGATTTCTGCCTTCCTCTCCGATTTCCACCAGGTATTGTCCAGTTGCTAAAGATGCCTCACCTTGCTGCAATATGTTGGCCACTCCATCTTCACTCCTTAGCAGATATAGGTGACTAAACGGAGTGTTCTCACTTGTTTCCCCCTGTTGCTTTACATCCCCCCTCTCATCTTCTGCTCTGAAGCTGGTGTGTCTTCTGTTTGTTTCTAAATAGATTACAGCACACACCTTCCTTCCTCTTCCCTATAAACAAACTCTCTCCCATTGTCCTGTCCTAACTACACTGAGAAGACTCTTACGTTGTTCTGATGAGTCTCCACACGTTCACTGGTCGATCAGACTTAAAAATATGACTAACTGACGACAGATAGGAGCCAGGCTGAGCTATCTCTGCCTGTGAGTCTAATATGGTCAGAAAATTGTAAGTGGTGCAGTGTAGCTTGACTTTGGAATTGTGCTTAAAATACTGGCAGGGAAGAGCATTTGCGGGGGCTTCCCAGGTAGCAGCCCCTCTGCTAGACACTTCTTGCAGCTCACACCTGCTGTGACCACACTGTGCAGTTTCCTCAAGACAGCACCAGTTTACCCCTGTTGTCCCAGCATAATTCTCAGCAGGACTCTCCCCACACGGTGTCCCCGTTTGAACAATACATTTTACATGCACCCTAGTCACACGTCATATATAGTCTCTCATTATCAACCTCTGAGTTGGTATCTCCAATAATCCCATTTGTAGACAACTGAGGCTCAGTGAGGTCACATCACTGGTCTGAAGTCTGACAACTTGTGTGTTAGAATCCAAATCCCAAGTTAGGAATGACTGATTCTAAAGCAGGCTTTCCAACACACCGTGAGTAAATTCAGTATGAATTCAGAATACGGTGGCCGAAGTTCTTGGTTTCCAAGCGAAGCGCTTCTGGTGATCATAGCCCAATAATTCCCACTCTGCAAATAAAATGAGCCTACGCAGGAATGTTTTCCTCTCTTATTGATGTACGCCTGGCAGGATTTTGGTCAGGATCCGCCCTTAATAGGATTGGCAAGGGTAGAAAATCTGGCTTTCCTGCCTGCCTGAACTTCTCTATTCATTCTCCCTCCGCTCCCCTAATCCCATACTGCTCCGTATCTCCTCTCCAGCAAAACCCAAGGAAACATGACTCTGTCAGCACAGAGATTTGAATGCAAATTCCAGAGCCAGCATATAGCTGTGTCAATGCAAGCAAGTCATATGACCTCTCTGTGCCTCAGTTTCCTCCTGTTTAAAATGAGTAACACTGTCTACTTCGTAGGGTGATAGTAAAGATGAGGACATAAGAAGCGGGAGAGTGGCATGGACATATATACACTACCAAACGTAAGGTAGATAGCTAGTGGGAAGCAGCCGCATAGCACAGGGAGATCAGTTCGGTGCTTTGTGACCGCCTGGAGGGGTGGGATAGGGAGGGTGGGAGGGAGGGAGACGCAAGAGGGAAGAGATGTGGGAACATATGTATATGTATAACTGATTCACTTTGTTATAGAGCAGAAACTAACACACCATCGTAAGGCAATTATACTCTAATAAAGTGTAAAAAAAAAAAGAAGTACTCCCGCAGGGCCAACTCACGATAGGTACTCCACAAATACCAGTCCCCTCCCTGATCAGCAAAGATCAAATATTCTACCCCAATTCAAGGGAAGAGGACTGTCTTCCCAGGTGTTTCCTAGCACTCTCTTACATCAAACGGTGAATAGAAAGACATGTCAAATATCCCGGACTAGTAGGATCTATGGGTGCTTGGGAAAGGGGTCCTTTAAGTGATTCACTCGTAAGATTATCTGTTGTTGTTAGTGCTTTTGTTCACTTGTTGGTTTCCCCCCAAAGATTATAAACTCCGGGAATGCATGCTTGTGTCATGTCATATACCCCCCGAGGGTGCCATTTGTAATGAGTCTGGATGAATCAATAGGCATTTATCCAGTGAAGAACAAGAAAAAGAATGATGTGTGATGGGCGGGTGCAAAGTTGCGGAGTGTGGAAGGAAGCCAGGGAACAGCTCAGAGAGGCTGCACTGCTGAGGAACTGAGATGAGACGAGTCAACCTACTGAGCACACACCCTCTGCTCCGCACGGCGCTCACCACTTAACTCGGATTAACTCAGTTCAGCTTCCCAGTCACTCAGTATGAGGGATGCTCTTACTATTCCATTTTGTACATGGTGGACAAAGGCACGGAGGGATTGTTAGCAAGTAGCAGAACAAGAATCTTAACCCAGCCATTCTTTTCTTTAAATTGATTTTATTGAATTACACTTGATTTACAATGTTGTGCTAATTTCTACCATACAGCAAAGTGATTCAGTTATACATATATATATATATATATATACACATTATTTTTCATATTCTTTTCCATTATGGTTTATTACAGGATATTGAATACAGTTCCCTGTGCTATACAGTAGGACCTTGTTGTTTATCCATTCTATATATAATAGTTTGCATCTACTAACCCCAAACTCCCACTCCATCCCTCCCCCTCCCCACCCCCCAGCAACCACAAATCTGTTTTCTCTGTCTGTCTGTTTCTATTTCATAGATACGTTCATTTGTGTCATATTTTAGATTCCACATATAAATGATATTGTATGGTATTTGTCTTTCTCTTTCTGACTTACTTCACTTAGTATGATAATCTGTAGGTCCATCCATGTTGCTGCAAATGGCATTATTTCATTCTTTTTATGGCTGAGTAATATTCCATGGTATATATATACCACATTTTCTTTATCCATTCATCTGTTGATGGACATTAAGTTGCTTCCACATCTTGGCTATTGTAAATAGTGCTGCAGTGAACACTGGGGTGCACGTATCTTTTTGAATTATAGTTTTGTTTGGATATATGCCCAGTAGTGGGATTGCTGGATCAAATGGCAACTCTATTTTTAGTTTTCTGAGGAACCTCCATACTGTTCTCCATAGTGGCTGCACCAGTTTACATTCCCACCAAAAGTATAGGAGGATGAACCCAGGCATTCTGATCGCAGAGCCCAGACTCTCCACGAGGGGTTGAAAACAAAGCTGATGTTGAGTGTTGGGCTCAGCCTGGGGGGTTACCTGTGAACCAGAGAAGAGGGTTGACTTTCACTCTGGAGACCTGGGTGGTAGAAATCTCCCCAGGTGCTGAGCTGAAGCAGGGAGGGTGTAGACAATTGTTGAGGTTAAAAATGAGTGAATTTCCTAGTTGACCTGAGTCATTCCTCTTTCTGGCTTTGTGGTATTTGCCAATGCTTCTCCAGTTACTTCAAGAGCTGTTGTGAAATGCTTAATGTAATCTCCAAAGAAAATCAATTTAAAAACACATATTTGTTAAGTGAATTATTCATGAACGTTAATATCCTTAACTATATATGAATTTAAATCAGTCTTACTTGGAATTTTTTACATATGCAAGTTATTCACAAGTTATCTGTTCAATATTTATTGAGGTCCTACTATATAGTAGAAAGCATGTTAGGTATCTCCCTTGAGACTAATAGCATGGTTAGTAATGATAATAACAAAATAATAATATTCCGTTTGATGCATGCCACGCACTGTTCTATATGCTTTGCATATATTAAATCAATTATTCCCCATAATGCCTCTTTTACTACCATTATCCCTATTTGAAAGATAAACTGAGAAAATTGTCCCATGAAGCCCAAACAGTTTGTCCTCAGAGCAGATGCTATTAATCCTGATGGTACACATAGATCATTGTCACATGTTTGTACTAAGTAGATTTTTACTCCATACTTGTTGAATGACTAGACCACACATTGGAAGTACAAAATAATAATAATAATAATACCTAACTTTTTGTAAGATTGCGCCACTTTTCACGCACAATCTCATTTAGAAATAATATATGTAAAGACGCTTAGGTCCTATGAGAAGAGGTAAGATGTGAACACCGACAACAAATTACGACGTAGTATTTGAAAATGTAATTTAAAAAATAGAAGCCTAAAGTGCTTCAAGCAGAAATTTAAAGAGGAGAGATTCATCGTACATGGAGGGATGGAGATGGTCTGTGGAGGAGGTGGCACTAGGCCGAGGCTGGAAAGATTTATGCACACAGAGATGGGGGTTGGGCAGGGCAGGAAGGCTCCGTTTAGGGAGATTCCTGTAAGAGAAAGCACAGAAGGAGGGAAACGCAGAGCCTCTATGAAAAACATGGAACGGTTTCCTTAGCTGAAACGTTGCTGCTCGAAACCACCTAGTGACTTTTTCTGCTCTCTTTCCCTTACTTCTTGTATCAGTTAGGCCAACATTCAGCTACAAGTACACGGGAAACCCAAATACAGTGACTTGGACATAAGGGTTTATTTTCCTCACAGGACAAGAACCCTGGATAAATGAATAGCTGTTGGCACTGGTGTACACTGGCAGCTCCCCAGCATTGGGCTGGCTGGCATCTTTGTCATTCTCTTAGCCTTTTCTTCATGGTTGTGAGTTAGCAGTCCCAGCCTCAGCCATCATCCCTGAATTTAAAGTAGGAATCAGGGGCAGAGGGGTGTTGGGCCATCCTGACTGGGTCTCTGCTGTTAATCTTGGAAGTAAAAGCATTCCCAGGATCCCCCCAGCAGACATGTGCTCATGTCTTATTGACCAGAACTCAGTCACATGGCTACCCTAGCCGCAAAGGAAGCTGGGGAAAAGAGTATTTAGCATCTGTAACTTCTATCATGTGAGAGGAAAAGAGGGAAGCGGGTGGGAATGGAAGTTGGGTCACCAACCAGCAGTGTCCATAGTGCACTAAGAATGCTGATGGTAACAGCTCCCTCCTACCTGAGGACTTCCTCTGGGCCCATCACTCAACATACATTTCTCCCAGTGGATTTAAAGTTCATTACAACAGACCTGTGAGAGCCATTATTATCTCCACTTCACCTAGTTCTCCTAGCTTCAGTTTCGCTCAAGTTCAGACAGCTGACAAGGGACAGCAGAGCAATGCTTCCAGCCCAGGTCTTAGCCAGGATGTCCTCTGTCGCCTCTGAAGCTGATCACTGACTGATCACCTACCGTGTGACTACCTTTGTGTTTTTGTTGTTTCTGCTGATTTTCACAAAAGCCTATGAGTGCTCAACAGTATTACCACTTGACAGATGAAGAAACTGAATCTCAGTGAGTTTATATGACTTGCCAAAGTCACACGTCTGCAGGTGGCTGAGCTGAGATTCAAAACCGAGCCTGCCTCATTCCAGAGCCCATATCCCTGCTTCTGTGTTGTGCCACCGTTTTTCAAGATTCCACTAGGGAAATAACTCTAGTTTACCAATCCGAAATACCTCCTGTCTCTCCCTCCTCTCCAGTCCACGGCCACTTCCCTGGCTCAGGCTCTGATCACCATATAATTAGACTACTCTAAGAGTCTACTATGGAGTAGTAACAGTGACAACACTTTTACTTTCTCCTACCAGATTTACATTCCCAAAACATAAGTCCTTTCATGTAGCCCACCCCTCTGCTCCATAGCTCCCCACCACTCAACAAAGGGAGTGCCAATTTCTTAACCAAACGTGGCCCTCGCCAACATCCCTACTTTGCCTCCAATTATTAGTTATCCTTTACTTTTGACTCTTCCTCTACTATTTGTTGCATGAAAGCTGGTCTCACACCATGGCAAAAATCGACATTAATTCAATTCAGTCAGTCCATAGGCCCAATCAAGTCAGATCTTGAAGGAGGGGAGGAAGCCTAGTTATAAGTGTGGAGAAAGGACGTTCCAAGTGGGAAACATGACAGAAGTAAAGGCATGGGGGTGAGAGGATGAAGGGTTTTATTCAGTGTTCTCATTAGTCAGATATGGCTGCAGGAAGGAAGGTTGCAGTAGAAAATCACAGTGGAAAGTTTTGCCAATTAATGTGTTCAAATTCCAAACTGGGAGACGAAAAAAGAATCATAATCAGCCTTCTATTAGTATGTACCAATCTCAAAAGTGCTTCTTTGGGTTGCTGTCGTCATCGAATGATTTTGACTAATTCTCCAAGAAAATCACTCCTCTGGTGATTTTCAGCCTCTGCTTTCCAAGCAGAGGCTGATTTTCCTATCTCTAGCTGACCAACTTCACTCATCTTATGAAGTCGGTCAGCTAGAGATAGGAGAATCAGCCTCTGCTTTCCAAGTCCCCCCCAGTTAGAGAAGGAATCCAGTGTGGGCATAATGGAAAGTCTTTAGCATCAGAACAAACATGGATTTGAACCCTGGCTATGTGTGGCCTTGGGCACGTAACTCACTCCATCTTTTGAAGCTTCAGGGTCCTCATCTGTCAGTAGCAGATAACTGAGCTTCTATCTCAGTGTTGTCACAAGGCCTTGAGAAGTCCGAGGGAGAAAAAGTGGAAAGATCAGTGGGCAAGCACACCCAGCTCTAATCACTCCAAAGCCACATGGTTTTGTTGGAGAAATTGCTGGAGACCAGCCTTTGCCAACCTGAAAATTGCCAGGGCAGGAGTCACAACCAGACTGGAAAGGCAGTTAAAAGATGCAGTTTTTTTCATCTGGCTTCATTTTGTCTAAACAGGGAGGGAACTCACATGACTAGGACACCAAACTGCTTGTGTGTGGCAGGATGTGGAATTAGTCGGTAAGAGTGACCTAATAGGACCAGGAATATGCTACACGGTCATCTCAATTGAGTGCCAGCCTTAGACAGCTGAGCACAAACAGTCCAGGTTCTAGGCTTAGCTTGGCTCTTAACTGGCTCTGTGACCTTGTACAGGTCACGGCAAGCTCTCTGCCTTCTGCACAGCATCTGTAAAATGGACACAAAAAAAGAGAGGATGACTGTGAGAATAAAAATGTGAAAATAATTTTAAAACTATATTCCATTTTAATTATGTTGCCATAAAATCATTTTAAAATGTGAGGCAGATTATTGATGCTGTTATGTTGGTCCTTCACACGAGAGCCAAAGTCATGGAAAGGCCCTTCATAAATATTTCTGTCCTCAGAAACTCACATTCTAGGGGGAGAGGCTGACCTGTGCATAAATCACTCTAATACAAGGTAAATAGTGGTAAGTACCGCAGGAAAGGTACAAGCCAAAGGTCCTGGGGACATGGGAGCTGGGAGATTAATTTCTAAGAGGGGGATCTGGGAAGGTTTCGTGAAGGAGATAGGATTTGGACTGGGCCTTGAAAGCTTGGGAGAGCTATGATTTATGCCCTCCTGTCTTGTGGCTCGTGGTGCACACAGAGCTTTCCCCCCCTCAGTCAACTCTGAGCTCCTGAAGGGGGAGGACGTTGACTTTCATCTCCCATCGCCAGCTCCCAAGCATAGGACCTGGCTGCCAGCCGGTGCACCAAAAATATTGTTTGAGTCCAGTTAATAATGCTGATAAAAGGAGGAGGAGTCATACTCATTATGTTAGTGTTTATTCTTTATCAAGTTCATGTTCTGTTTTAGATGATTTAATGCTTCAACTCATCTGACCCTCCCAGCAACCCCTGAGCAAAGGGGTTACCATCACACACCCTGCTCCCCAGTGGGAGTCCTGCCCACACAAGACCCCACACTAGTAAGCAGCAGGGCTGGAGTCGCACTCAGGTTGCTTGAGTCCCGAACTCATGACCACGAGGTAACATAGCCAGAGAGTGAAGACAGCATTCCTGGAAAAAGTCTAACAACAATGAATTTTATGACATTTCTGGTGGAAGAATCTTTGAATCTAACAGACATATCAGTCAGCACTTTCCAGAGAAACAGAACCAATAGGCCAATTTCCATGTGAATCTTGAGGCAGAATTCCTTCTTCTCTAGGAAACTTCAGTCTTGGCTCTTAAGACCTTCAACTGATTGGATGAGGCCCACCCACATTATGGAGGGTAATCTGGTTTACTTAAAGTCAACAGATTACAACTGCTATTCGTAACCTAAAAATATCTTCATGGCAGCATCTAAACTAGTATTTGACCAACAACTGGACACTCTAGCCTCACCAAGTTGACACATAAAATTAACCATCATAATAAGATATAGATAAACAGGGACCCCAGAAAGTTTTTATATTTACACCACTGTAGCCACCCCAATTTTTGTGGTTCTTAATTACGTTTTAGAAAAAAATGCATGCAAACAACAAGAAGAGTTTGAAATTCTATGCCTCTATGAAGGGAAAATATACTTTTATCATAAAATGAAGACTATTTTTAAAAATTTATACAAGGATGAAAGGATAAAGAGAATAGAAAATGCCAAGGTTTGCTTTAACCATCAAAATATTTTATGTGTGTCTAATTTTAGAGTTTGCTACATAAGGAAGAGTATTTGACTCTTCCGGTCTATGCATGCTGACCTGTTTCAAAGAGATTTCTAGAAAGTCAGCGCTGGTAGAATATCTGGGGTGTCACTTGGTGCACCTTCTGGTGTTCCACATAGGAACCTGGGGACCCAGAAAGGGCATTCCAGGGGCACAGCTTGGCACCTCTAGCAAGTGCTAGAACCAGGACTCCTGACCGGTCTCTGGAGGCACTCCATTCATCAGGCTCATTATCCAGTTTTACTGTCTACAGAGAAAAGAAAAATAAACACACACAAAGCCCACATTCTCTGCCACAGACTTGCATGAGCCGTACCTCGGCCAGCTGTGAGCCAGATGTCTGCCCTCCCCAAAGGGGCTGCCAGGGATTCCCTGGCTTGCAATGAGCAGATGAGGGAGAAGATGCAGACTGCGGGATGAGGGGAGTCCCAGCCCCCTCGGGGACAGGCTGAGCTGTGGAATGTATTCAGTGCTACCTGGAGTGAGGGAGACCTGTCACTGGAGAAGACCAGGCAGGCTGCAAAGGGCCTGGAAAGAATGAGGTCAGAGTTCTGAGTTCTCATCCTTGCTCCACCTTCTATTACCTGTGAGTTGGCTTCTCGGGGCCTCAGTCTTCTTCTGTGTAAAATGGGGGAAATCACGACCTAACAATATGAAGGCAGATAAATCCGAAGACCCAGGTTTGAATCCCGCCTTTGCCACTTCACAAATGATTTATCTTTGGGCGATTCACATAGCCTCACAGACCTCAACTCATATAGAGGGGTAATAACTCCTGGGTAGGATCTAAAAGAAGTAACTCATGTGGAGTGCCAAGCACAATGTCTGCGCCACAGTCAGTACTCGATTCCTCCCTAATTCTCCCTTTTCCCTCTCCAAACCCAAATCCCGGAGACCTCTGCTTACGGTCACGCTCTTTAAGACCCCTCAATAATCCTCACTTTACCACCTCTCTGTCAGTCATTCAACAACTGTTTATTAAGGGACCAGGGCAGTCAGGGACTCTGCAAGCCTTGTCCCTGCCTTCACACAGCCTGCACACACCAAGCCACCCACTCAGCCATGACCCACAGACTGGCTGTCCCCTGGAGATGCCATGTTTTAGCTTCACCTTGACAGCATTGCTGACATCATTTCCTGCCCCCAGCCCCCAGCCTGGGAGAATCTGCCAACATTCTCTGGTGGGAAGACCCTGAGCCTTGCAAGGAGGGGTGGAGGGGAAGCCCGGGGCTGGGTCCTGACAGCTGGTGCTACTGAAGTATTGATGACATCCATCCACCCACACTCTGGAATCTAGGCGTGGCCGCCTTTGTGTCTCTCTCCCAAAGAGTAACAGAGCTCCCCTCCTTTTCCTCTGTTGAGGGACCCAGGAGGTGAGGTTTCTTAAGATCTTCGTTTATGTCGGGTGAACTGGCAGTGGTCCCGGGGAGGCCCCAAGAACGTCTGGAATCCAGTACCCAGCTGGTCCCAGTGGGGGCCTGAGCCACACCTGTGCACTGTGTTTGCCCATGGAAACCCGGACAGGAGACAGAGAGCTTCCTCTGGAGCAGGACTCACGTGCACAGGGACCTACAAAGGAGCCCATCATAATCTGCTGAGGCCTGGCAGCCCCGATGCTCTTTTGTGAGTTACTCTCAAGTCTGAGCTCATCCGAGGCATTTGTTTGCAGCGGGTAAGGCAGGGATGTGAAATCACACCTGAAGTGTGAGCTGGGAGGGGGCTGAGGAATTGCCTAAACCAACCTCCTATCGTAGGAGCCTCTGGAAATTTCTACTGCTCAGCTCAGGGTCCTGCCCAGGCCTAGGTCAGCAATTGGCTTCCTTCCTGTCCCTCTCACGAGCCCCAGGGCCTCCTTCGGCTTCCTTCCCTCTTTATGGCACTACCACAGCCCTCTCCACCCCTGAGGGCCCGCCTCACTTGAGCCTGGTGGTAGAAGGTTTGAAGCAGTAGGGTCCCTGCACCTCCACGCCAACCAGCCCCAAACAGACTACAAACAAGCCGTCTACAGATTCCCCAACTGGGACACAAACTCAGGTAACCAGGAAACCACTGAAGGAAGCACCCCAGGCCTTTGGGTCCCAGCGCCCTCCCTGTAAGGTACAGGGTCGGGGACACTGTCTCATTTTCACTTGGGAAGGATGAGGGCACCCAAACTTCTCCCATCCTATGGACCTAAAATGACCTCTCTTGGCAGGACTAACTAGGTGAGAGGATGCCGTCCAGGTCAGAGAAGTGGTAACCCCTGACCTCCAGACAGACCTTATCCTTCACAGTAATTATCACCTCTGAGCATCTTCTCACACCCCTGTTTTTTATATATGACAAACTGAGGCCAAGTGGGTTTAAGAGGTTTGCCAAGGTCACACATTCTGTGGGTGCATATAGCCCAGAATAGAACCATGGCCTTCTTCCTGCCCCCCACTGTTTGCTTATAAGCAACTTCTCAGCCTGAGGCATCTCCAGAATCCATCTTGGTTATTTTCACTCAGTGCCCTAAGAAGACATCAACAATTTTGTTTGGCTTGGGGGATAAAAATCCCAAATACACTTTCCAGCGTGGGACAAAACCCTGTCAAACCATTTAAGCGTAAACTCCCTTTGATCTCCTTTGAGTGCAGAATTACTGATTCTCAATATTCTTCTTGTTCTTGAACCTCCAGATTGAGCCAGTCTTGTCTAAGCAGGCTGCTGGAACACAAACAGGGCCCAGTCCTCAGAGGCATACAGATAAATGTAGCTCTCTCTGTTGGGCTCTAGGATCACAGAGATGGTGCCGTTTATGAAAAACTGGTAGTGGGAGAAGAGGACAGGGAATGCTTTTTGCAATTAAGTGTGAACGTAAAGCTTGGCTGACCCTGGGGAAGTTACCTAATCTCTCTGAGCCTCCGTGTGTTCCTCTGTAAAATGGTGATAATAATACTTACCTCTCGGGATTATTGTGAGGATTTAGGAGGTAACGGAGGCAAAGCACCCAGCACCCTCTATGCACTAAACAAGTATTTCTTTACTTGGTTTTCCCCAACTACCCCTCTGTGGTTTTTTTCAAACAGTAATAACCTATTTACAAAGCTCACTTTGCTGTGTAGGTGTGGTCTAGACACAGCTATTAAAGGGGTACAGACGGCCTCAACAAAAAAGTCAGGCAGCTTGGCAGCAAGATCCCCACCCTTCAGATCAGAAACCCTGATTCCATCTGCCTCCCACCAGCTGCTTTCTCTACTACAAGTCACTTACACGTCTGCCCTTCAATGTCATCGCCTGTAAAATGCAAATCATACTGCCTTCCACACTTCCTGCTCTAACAGAATGTAAAATATGAGATAACATGCACCGGGAAGGGGTTATTATTTTCTAGAGCAGCACTTCTCAAAGGGTGTAGGGATAATGCAAAAAGTTTGGTTCCTTAACCAAACAAGTTTAGGAAATACCTGGTTCAAGAGGTTTCCTACTGCAGAACTTCCTGTGCCTTTAATCTGCCGATATGCGTCAGGGGCCTCCAAGATTCAGACAGAGCGTGCCGTGTTTCCCAAGAATATTCAGTCGCTAAACTTACCTTTTGAAGCCGCGATCATGGGCCGAGTGTTCTATTGGAAATGCTTTGGGAAGCGCTCAGCAGACCTGCTTCAAACTACTTCCATGACCAGGGGAATGATTGTCCCGCCATCTTACCTGGATGCAAGATGCGATAGAAAGAGGCAATTTAGTCACAGAAAGGATAGCTTTTAAGTGCAACTCCTTCTGGTAGCAAGAGCCAGAGAGGGCAGGTACCAGGCTTTAAGACCCTGGAGCCCACTGTAATGGCATTAAATGAAGGTGCCATTGGGAGACCCCATGTGCCCCAGACAATTATGGGAGGTTTCAGGTTAGAGGTGGCACCCCTAGGGCCGCTAAGAAGCAATGGTTATGAAATGGCTGGATTTTTTTTTTCTTCTTCTTCTTCTTCTCCTCCTCCTCCTTCCTCTTCTTTTTAAATGCTTAGCAGCAAGGTGGGGGAGATGTGAAAGTCGGAACTTTTGAAACTATGGATGACTTGGCGTGGAAGGCTGGTCAGGAAGATAAGTAGATAAGCTCAGCGTCTTCTATGCAGAAAGAATCCCTCTGAAAGCCATTGTGCCCCCAGGAACACATGTGGCTTTGGAATGTGGGCCCTGTCACAGCCCTGGAATTTTGCACAAGCTGTTTCCTCACCTGAAATATCCTTCTCCTTTATTCAGGTTTTGGGGACCACTACACCCCAATACCCTGTTTCATCTACTTTTTTTTTTTTTAATTCAGCCAGTATGACAAAACCAAGTGTACTCCAAGTGTCTACCGTCTGTTCCTTCTCCTCTTAGCCCTGAACACCTGCTTCACCCCCACCACCAAATAAATATACTGTGCGTAAATATCAGGAACAATGTGAAATTTACTGAAGCATCCACAAACAGAACGATGGAGAGAATTTACGCGGCACTTCCGCAGCAGACTGCTTACAAGTTTGTTTGAAATTTTCTTAAGTACCCTAGGTCCTCTCTCTGCCATGTCTTTTCGGGGGCCCCTATTTTACCTTTCTATGTAGGATATAGCCTAGCTAGCACCTGTTTTTCATTCCCAGATCTTAGAGATTAAAGGCAGGGCTACAGGCAATACGGAAGTGTGGAAGAAACGTAATTACTGAAGTCTATACAGAACTCAGTTCATATCCTTGCTTTGCAACTCCCTGATTAAAAGATCTTGGTCAAGGGCTTCCCTGGTGGCGCAGTGGTTGAGAGTCCGCCTGCCGATGCAGGGGACACGGGTTCGTGCCCCGGTCCGGGAAGATCCCACATGCCGCGGAGTGGCTGGGCCCGTGAGCCATGGCCGCTGAGCCTGCGCGTCCAAAGCCTGTGCTCCGCAACGGGAGAGGCCACAACAGTGAGAGGCCCGTGTACCGCAAAAAAAAAAAAAAAAAAGATCTTGGTCAAGTCACTTCCTTTTCCTAAGACTCCATTTCCTCTGGGGCAATCTGGGGAGGACAATGCTATGCTGCATGGTTGTCTTGTGAATGGGAGAAGAGGAATATGAAACACATAGCATGGTGCCCAGCCCAGAGCAGGCACTCAAATTGTAGGAACAGTGATTCAGAGAGGAATTGAGAAGCGTCTAAACCCAGTTGGTGGCTGTTAGGATGGGAAAGGGGAGACAGGTGCATGAGACATTATGTCTCAACATAGACTGGGGCTGCACCGGAGTGAAAGAAAGTGATGACAGGTCTCCTTTAAAGAGATTAAGTGCTTGGCCTTGCGTGAAGCTCATACTGCGGGTCGTGATGTGGCTTGACAGCTGAACATCAGGGACCGCTGTGAAAATAAGCCAGGTGTCTCCCAGGGCCTGCCCTGGGGATAAAGGGTGGAATTGATTAATTAAAACAATAGTTGCCGACCTGCTTGATGTCCAAGCAGATAAATGACAGGGCCACCTAACTGGTGAATGTAGATGGGACTGTTAATAAATGGCTTTTTGACTGTAGGTTCTAAAACACCTTTTAAAAAGTCATGGTTTCTTTAGATTTTGTTTGCGGATATGTGTGTGTTCCATGTTGCTTTATAGAGTGACCACTGAGGCATAAAGTTGGCGTGCCTTGCTCTAATTTTCAACCTGGCCACAAGTGACACAGAACTGCATGTTGTAATACCTGGTTCCTCCAGAAAGCAGAACGTGTCGGAAGAGCTGAAGGTCTTGAGTGCTAGCTAGCCAGTGCTTTGTACTAGAAAGACGTAGCCTTCAAAGTTAAGCAAAGAATGGTCGAAAGAAGACCCTCAAGAGTTTGAGTTTGGCCATATTATTTAACCTCCCTGAGCCTCAATTTTCTCATCTATATAATGCGTATGAAAATTCCTGCCTCTCTTAGTTGCTCTGAGGTGTACTTAAGACAATATGAGGGAAAGTGGTGCCTGGCGTATGGCTGATGCTCCATGCATGTTAATTCCCCTTCCTTAAAGTCTAGTTTTACAGGATATACGTTAGTGCAAGGATGGAGGAGACAAGAGACAAGTTTCTGTTTGGTACCTTATGTATGGCTTTAGCTGTCTACGCTTTGTTATTGTGAGTAGGGGAAGGAAACAAAGAAAACTTAAGAGTGTATACCAGGAACTCACATACCACTTGAAGGCTTTGGTGGGCTTTGTTGAATGACTGTAATATAACAGTGGAAATAGATATGCTATTAAAAAAAAGAAGAAGAGAAAAAAAAACTCTAAGGAGGGGAGAGATGAAGGCTTTGGACTATCAAGCTGGACATCTACACAGTGTGGTGGAAATGTGAGATAAAGCATTTGGGCTATGGATAAAAGAAAAGAAAGACACAGAACTGATATTGTCTCGGGAGTGAGCTGCCAACCATACACCCTGCTCACCCTCAGGTAACTCTAATACGGAACCCAGCACTTGTTCAGGCTTGAGCCATAGCAGATGCCCCAGAAGCTTCTTGGATGCAGGGAGGACCACCCACACATTCTTTTGCTTGACCATTTTATATTCAAAACGGAGGAGCCACAAGAAGCCTTGCTCCTAGGCACTGTCCTCAGGGCTGAGTGGTACTGAATCATTGATGGTGAGGCCCATGAGACGTAAGTTTTGGTAACAAGAGACTGTCATGTTGGAGTAAAGCTAGGTTGAGATTTCCAGCTTCATCTAGCATTAGCCCTCATGCCTTCTCGACTTCGGGAAAACAGATTTCCAGAACTTCAGCATGACCCCTAGCCTCCGAGAAGACGGACTCAGGTTTTCAGAAAGGGGGACTCCAATGGTGCCAACTTAAATAGCCCAATAAGGCAGAAAAGTCTGCATGGATACGTGCATGGTCACACAGAAAGCCAAGCTGCTGAGCTCATGACCTGGGAAATGTTGCTGTCATGCAAACAGCAGAGACTTCAGAGCTGCTCATGCCTGGGTTTGAATTTTAGGCCCATCGCTATGAGCTAAGTAAGTTCTGGCAAGTTCTTTAAGTTTTCTGAGTTTGTTTTCTTATGCATCAAAAACACTACTACATGTATTGCGGTGTTGATGTAGGGTTGAATGATATAGTATATGCAGAAGAGGCTACCTGTTCCTGGAACACAGAAGCTGCCCGAGGTAAAATACGAGGCTCCTCCCCTTTGGCTAGGATTGTTTGACAGGTAGATTGGAGGAAAGCCAGGGAGAGCCAGATTTCAGAAGTGACCCTGAAAACTTTCCCCTGCCCTGTGGGCAAGAGGCTGGAAGAACAGCTCTTTATCCCAGAGAAGTATCTTGAATGGTAGAACTGGCCGTCTGTCTGGGGAGATTATTTTGGATATATTAGACGGAAGAGGAATTTTTCCAATCACCCCGTGCAGGCACCAGTCTTGCTGGCCAGCGGCTGAGGTCCTGCCATGAAGGATAATCGAAGGCCTGGGATGGGGAGATGCCAGCAGGGCCAGAAGGGCCCTCACTTGCTCATCAGGGAAAACTTACAGGGGCCCCAGATCTCTACTCTGACAGGCCCACCAGCCACTCTTTACAAAGCCTTGGCTTGGATATCCCTTTCACAACATTGCTTTGGCAGAGAGAGGCCTCGCTGCATTTTATGTGTTTTGTCAGTCCCTTTAAGGAATTGGGAAAGCTTTGGCACCCTAAGTCTACAAATGCAACCTGGAAACCTAGAGCCCATGTAAATTTTGGCCTCAAAAGGCAGCCACTGGAGAAGGAGCCAGGGGCCCAGAATCTAGTCCTAATTCTACCAGCTTCTTAGCTCTGTGGTCTGTGCCAGTGGCTAGAAATCTCTGGTCCATACTCTCCTCATCTGAAAAATGGGGGAGTACCTATCTTAATTCAGACTTTTGTGAAACCTGTTCAAATGTGAGAAATCATGAATTACCAGCATGGCAAAGTTGAACCACTAGCTAAAATGTATTGAATAGCAACCATGTGCCAGATATTATTCAAAGCCCTTTATGTTTTTACTTCTTCAACCTTCGCCTCCCCGTGAAGGAAATGTCATTATTATTCCCATTTCACAGGTGGGAAAACTAAAACACAGAGCACTTACATAACTCACCCAAGGCTGAGAGAGCTGCACAGAGCTGGCAGGTGTCAGAGCCAGAATCTGAAGCTAGTCACTGGCTTCAGAGCCTGCAGGCTCTGCCACTGGTCTCTGCTTTGGAGTTGGGTGGGCCTGGTCGTAATTGAGGTCCCCTCACTCATGACCTGTGTTGCACCAGTCATTCCCTTTAACTGCTCTGGCCTCAATGGCCTCATTTACAAAGTAGCCATGCTGTGTCCTACCTCAGCCTGCTTTTGCAAGCAGTAAGTCAGGACCCTATAGGTAGGAGGGTAAATGAATAGGAAATACGTTGGTGTTCCTCCAGGAAAGAGAGGCTAGCTATGTTTTCATAAGTCTTGGCTCTCCTTAAAGTAGCTAACAAACCAAAGGAAAATAAACTAGTTTAAAAAAATGAATGAAAATAGTTGTGGGTTATGATATACACTAGGAGGATGTAATAGAGAAGAACAAGGTTATCTATTTGAAGAGGTGGTAGGTAAAGCTACGCTGAGGAGGAGATAAATCAGGTGAAATACAGTGAGGGTTGTTCTAATCATGTGGCAGGGGTTGGGAGGGCCTCTGATAATGACTGAGGCATCTGGGAGGTCTGGAAAGATTTCACTGGAGAGAAAGAATGGAATGATGATGGCATTTCTTTTGCCTGAGGGTGGCGAGGCCAAGCATGCCATGTACATTTCCTGTGTAGAGCTTAGCACCATGAGTAGAACGTGATATGTGCAAACACATCTGGTTTCTTTGCCTCTCTTTTGTTATCATCTCCTACTATGTGGCAGCAGCCAAGGGAGGGCTAGAGGATTAAAACGTTCTCCTATCATTGGGAAAAAAAAATATGCCAGTGATGCAATTGGAATCAACACTTAGCTTTCTCCCTTCCCACCAAAAAAAAAAAAAAAAAAAGGGGGTTTAATTTTAACATCAAAATTTGATGAGCTGAATATGCAGCATTGCCTGGCTCGATATCTGCATTTCAAATGCATTTACTGTCATTACTGAAAGAATCTCCACTTGGTGAACCATTAAGACCAAGCACTGAGTAAATGAGCTAAATCATACCTAGGGTAACCTGTCTGCAAGCCCTGTTGGGAAAAGATTCTCTTCCTGCAACTGGGGATTGGTAAAGAAATGTTTCTGGAAAATGACCCTTCTAGGAAGGAATAAGTGCTAATCAGAACACTAAATGGAGGCAAGGAAGGGGGAACATAGCAAATATATTGGGATGTGAATAAACAGAGCCAAGTGAGCCTTGCCTCTGTGTCCCCAACCAGCTGTGTGACCATTTAGTCCACAGACAGTTGTTGAGCACCTACTGTGTGCAAGGCAGTGTTCTAGGCACTGAGGATTTAGTAGTTAACAGATGAAATAAACAGATAAACCCTTGCCCAGTTGGGGCTTACAATCAGGTAGTAGGAGATTGTTACAGACTAAATGTTTGTGTCCTTCCCAAATTCATATGTTGAAGCCCTAAACCAGATGGTGTTCATACATGGGGTCTTTGAGAGGTAGAGTTGGATGAGGTCATGAGGTGGGGCCCTCATGATGGGATTAGTGCCCTTATAAGAAGAGATACCAGAGGCCATGTGCTCTCTCCTGCATGCGTGCGCGCTCGCTCTCTCTCTCTCTCTCTCTCTCTCTCTCTCTCTCTCTCTCTCGCTCCCATGCATGCAGGAAGAGACCTCGCACTAGAACCCAATGATGCTAGCACCCTGATCTCAGACTTCAGCCTCAAGAACTGCGAGAAAATTAATTCCTATTGCTTAAGCTATCCAGTCATTAGTATTTTGTTATGGCAGCCCAAGCTAAGAGAAAGATGAACAGTAAATAAATACTTAAAAGTATATAGCGGGGCTTCCCTGGTGGCACAGTGGTTGAGAGTCCGCCTGCCGATGCAGGGGACACGGGTTTGTGCCCAGGTCCGGGAAGATCCCACATGCCACAGAGCGGCTGGGCCCGTGAGCCATGGCCGCTGAGCCTGCGCGTCCGGAGCCTGTGCTCCGCAATGGGAGAGGCCACAACAGTGGGAGGCCCGCGTACCACAAGAAAGAATGAAAAAAAGTGTATAGCATGCCAGCTGGTGGGAAATGCTCTGGAGTAAAGGGGCAGGAGGTTGTAATGCTGGCAATAGATGGTAGGAGGGGAGGAGCTGTGATTTTTAAATCAGGTGGCCAGGAGAGGCCTCCCTGAGCAAAGGGTGTTCAGAGCATAGAAGTTAAAAGCACAAGCTTATTAATTTTTTCAACTGTCACTCATATGGTTCTAAATCTTAGCACCACCCATTACCAGCTGCATATTAGGCCATTGTTTCACAAACTGCCTTGCATAGAGTAGGTGCTCAATAAGTCAAATTTTAGCATGCATCAGAATTGTTTGGAGGGCTTTAAACTCATATTTCTGAGTCCACCATCAGAATTTCTGATTCAATTAGGCCTGGGGTCAGCTGGAGATTCTGCACTTCTCCCAAGTTTCCAGCCAATGCTGTAGGACTGGGGGCTACACTAAGAGCTGTCACTCATCACCTTAGCTTCCGCAGGTGTAAGCTGGAGATGAGAATGCCTCCATCACTAGGGGGCTGTCAGCGCCAGACACACGGTTACTTCTCAGTAAGTGATGCTGCTCCTGGTGTTCTCATTCTTATTAGCAAAGGGTCAGCTATGCAAAGGCTCAGTGAGGGGACCCCCACCTGTCTTGAGGTTTGGGGAGTCACAGAAAGATTACCAGAGATGACGCTTGAGTATCAATGGGTATCTGTGCATTAGCAGAGATGAAGGATGGAGAGGATGACCTTGGGGAAGACCTTCTGAGCAGGGGTCCTGCAGAGGCCTGGCAGTGAGGAAAAGCACTGCATGTTCAGGGAGCCGTGAATGTGAGGTACGTGTTGAGGCCCACAGAGAGATGAAGAGCTTATGTGGGGCTTGGCAAAGCAGCTCGGTTCTACCCCGACACCATGAGGCCCCAGTCAGGGTTTGAGCAGGAAGGCGTGTGACTATCAGATTCAGTGTAAGAGTGATTTCCTGGAAGGGTGTGCAGGAAGGGCTGGAATGGAACAGCTGTGTCTGGCGGCTGGGAGACCAGTGAGGAAGATGGGGCCACAGTTGATGTTGGGGCAGGTTGCACAGTGTGCTAGAGTGCCTACCTCGGGGGAGTTGAGGGTCAAAATCAAGCCCCTGGTCCAGTCACAGAGGAAAGTCAGCTCTTTCTAATTCATATGACCAGATGGATCACCGTTTTCTAATTTGTACATGAACTAGCTGTGGAGGCTTGGCAGTTGTCTTCGTCTGTTCAGGCTGCTATAACAGAGCATCATAGACTAGGTAGCTTCTGAACAGCAGAAATTTATTTCTCACAGTTCTGGAGGCTGGGAAGTCCAGCCAAGATCGAAGCACCAGCAGATTCAAGCCCACTTCTTGGTTCATAGACGGGCTGTCTTCTTGCTGTGTCTTCATATGGTGGAAGGAGGGGGGAAGGGAGCTCTCTGGGGTCTCTCTTATAAGGGTATTAATCCCATTTATGAGGGCTCTGCCTTCATGATCAAGTCACCTTCCAAAAGGACCTCCCTTCAAATACATTTGAATGGAGGGGACATAAACATTTAGTCAATAGCAGCAGTTTTTACCCAAAAGAGGCTAAATTAATTCATTAGCAGTGGAAATTGAAAGGAGAGCACGTAGCTGGGGAAGAGTAGACATGACTGGACCAACCTCTTTTTTTAACAGATGAAGAGTCAAGGCCCAGAGATGCTAAGTAATTAAGATGACATCACACAGTTCACAAGTGACAGAGCCAGGATTAGAACTCAAGCCTCCTGTCTCTAGGTTCTAGATTCTTTCTATAAAGCCCAGACAACCTAACAGAACTCCTCACAGGGTCTGAGCCACAGTATTGATAATCCTCATTATCAATGAAGCCAATGCTGGGCCTCATTAAGACCTCTCCAAAATGACACCAGACTAGCCCCACAGGAACAGAACTCGTTCGTATGCAGGGGACTTAACGGTATCATAAACTCTCCAAGGAGAGGAGTCTTCATTTGTTTTGTTCACTGATATACAAGGTCAGAAGGGACCCATGAGGAGACACTTACTATGGTGAACATAGCTGGGTAAATGTGGAAAAACTAACCTTGCTGCACCTTTGTTGGCACAGAGTACTTACATAATAAACACTTGTTTTTTTAAAATAAATGAAAAGAAGAAATAACATGCAATTGGCATTTCAAACGGGGACATACAGGGGAGGGGACACGTATATGAGAGCACAGAGCTGGGCATTTAACCTAGTCGTGTTTGATATTAAATGCGTTTTGATGTCTTCGAGGCTTGTACCACCAAAGGTCAGCTCTTGAAAACTCAGCAAACGAAAAATCAATCAGCCCTGCGAAATGTGTTGTGAACTTCACAAGCCTGGGTTCCAGCCACACTTCCCCAAATATTTCACACTCTTTTTGCCCGCATGCCCTTGAAATGGCCCCTTCCAGCTCCTGGTGTAAGTCTCCACCATCACCTGTCCTGGGAGTCTCAGATTTATTCCTCTAGCCCCAGCCAATCAGCACTTTCTCTGGGGAGCCTTCTGTGAGTCATGCTCACCACATTAGTTGTTTCCTTCTCTGGGTTTTCTCAACATCTCTCTATTGCTTTAGGTATATTGTAACCTAATTTACCTGCTCACGTGCCCATAGCTCTCTATTCATCTCTGTATACACAGTGGCTAGAAGTGAGCCTGCCAGTAATGATTGGTTGCATAGATTGAGTGGATGGGTCAGTGGGTGGGTAAGTAGATGGATGGATAAAGGGTTTGCTTTGTGGTCAAAAAAGAGAGCCATGCTGCTATACCCAGCAGGCCTTGAACACTTGCACGAAGAAGGTTCGAGGTGTCCACAAGCTCAGACCAAATCCCTGGGAGTTCACACCTTCCCCAGCCGCCTCCCTGGTCCTCAATCCCCACCTACTCTTCCCTTGCCTGTACCAGTCCTGTCCTACTCTCCTGGGAGGTCCACCTGGCTGCAGAATGCAGTGAGACACACCCCATTGTCTGTCAAAGCACAATCTGATGCCCTGGACCAAAATGAACAGTGACACCCCTTCCACTATGGAAGCAAGACTGGACAAAGGAAGCAGGAGAGAAAAGCCTGCCGATACCGGCTCCCCCTTCTCCACACCGCCGTGTCCCTGAGTCCTTCCCAGGCAGAAGTGCATTAACTAGATCAGCAGTCCCCAACCTTTCTGGCACCAGGGACCAGTTTCGTGGAAGACAATTTTTCCATGGACAGTGGGGGGGGGGGGCAGGGAATGGTTCAGGCGGAAATGTGAGCAATGGGGAGCGGCAGATGAAGCTTTGCTCCACTCGCCCGCCACTCACCTCCTGCTGTGCGGCCCGGTTCCTAACAGGCCGCGAACTGGTACCGGTCCATGGCCAGGAGGTTGGGCACCCCTGAACTAGATGATAAACTGGTCGCATAGGACAAGCATTCTTCTTAAAGCCCCAGGAACTCAAGAATTCTGAGCAAGATTGTTCTTCCCAAACACGGTGCATTTGACAGCAATAGACCCAAATTAGTAGAATCACAAACAATTTATCTTTGCAAGGACATGTAGAGACCAGTTCTAAAGCTTTGGATTGCATCCAAAGTGTTCATATGTTTGCTCACTTTCAATAAATACTCAGTGGTCTTTACTAAGGGCTGAGAATACAGATACCAGCTCATTGAGTGGAGTCAGCAGATCTAGCAACATGACTAAAGTGAGACAATGAGATTTACACTCGTAGGAACTCAGTAAATGTGTTGAATAAATTCATAAATTAATAAACCAAATGAAATTCCAATATCTTCCTATAACATCACTGCTGTTTGACAGAATACACTGACTATTTTCTCTCACCCAACCAATAAAAATTCTTTTTCTTTATGGAACACATCCTGGTGTCTTTGCCCCAAGAAGATTTGTAGGCTCTCTCCTCCTCCTTACCACTGTCCTGGTACATTCCTCCCATGCTCCGGTCACCTTACTCTATAGTAAGCGGTTGCTAACATGTGTCTTTTCCACTAGACTCTGCATTTGTTGAAAACAGGGTTGGTCTCATTCATCCATCTAAGCGACTCCATGTTCTTACACAGGGCCTGGTCTAGAGCAGGCACTCGGAAAATGTCTTAAGTTACTGTTGGATTTTTAACTCTCCTAAAGTATTAGGGAGGGAGGGAAGTGTTTGTTATTATTCCTATCACGGACATGAAAATACTAAGATGCAAACGTCTTCAGGAGCATTTCCACCCAATTGCCTTGTGGTAGAGTAAGAAGCGGAATCCCGGTCCTGAGGCTGTGTCCAGAGGTCTCCACCCCTCCTCCCTGCTCCAGCCTGGGATCCCATCTCACAGAACACCGCTCTTTTGTTCGGGAAAGCTTGCTAATAGACCTTCTGAGGTGGAAACACGCAAGTTCCAGAGCTTGCTTTTAGATAGCCAGTGAGAGCCAGGTTGCTGTGCATACTAAAGGAACAGGATTTTTTACTTTTCTCTCCAGTGTTTAAGGAAAATAGGAAGTGGGGGGTCTCAAGGGCTAAAAGGAAAATTGGAGATGGTGCAGAAGGAGGCTGGCTACAAGGTACACTGACTCTGAGCAAAAGTGAGCCAAACCTCTGCTCCCCAAGTATACTAGACTAGTGCACATTGGATGCTCCCCAGCTACAGGCAGCCTGCAGCTGTGTGTGTTCAGGCGCAGTGCACACAGGGAGAGGTTACATGAAATCCAGATTGCAGACTCGTCTCAAAAGAGCAGAAGTTGTGACAACCCAGGTCTGCTGCACTGAAGCAGGGTTGTTGCTGCCGCCTTTTGTCTGTATGAGGCCTGCACTCTCTAGTTTGCAGCATCACTCCCTACCATTTCCTCATGCTACCCTGGCCCACTTGACTCATTTGCACTTCCTACCTGACACCTGGAGGCCTTTGAGTTCACAACCTCTGCACCAGAGGCAAATGATGACCCCTGAGAGCAAAGGACAGAAACTTTAGTTTCTGCTCTCCTAGGGGCAGACATCTAGCCAGGCGGCAAATGTCGTCGCAACCTGTGAGGTCAGAGGGGGACAGAAAATTATTATCCCATTTCTAAGGTTAATGAAACTGAGGCTCAGATAGGGTATATCTCATGACCATGGTAACAAAGCAAGTAAATGGTACAGCCAGGATTCAGATCCTGGTTGATCTGATTTCAAACTCTGTTCTCTGTCTGAAACTCCTCAAAGGGCATAGGGTTAATTCCTTCCCCACCCCGCCCCTTGAATACTGACCCAGAAGGTCTAACTCATTTGCATATTAATTGAATGTGGTCTGAGAGAAGGGTCACTGGTTCCCCTGTGCAGTCTAACGTCACATTTTTAAAATCCTAGATAAACCAATGTGTCATTTGCTGGTTCTTCTTGGTTAAGGGAAGGAGAAGGGGAAATAATTAAGTTACCTGGGTGGTTGGACTTCGATGTTCAGACTACTAATTTTTCAAGGCAGGGAACTGATCATGGAGCGGCAGGAGTGATGCTTCAGTACATCAAACCCCCCTGCTTGTTGCAGACATGACAGGGGAAGTTACATCTAAAGAGGAGGATGTGTATAATTAAATGTCAAAACGTATTGTGAAAAATGGTTTTTGACTCCTCAAATCTCCCGGCAGGATTAAAAAGAGAAACTCTCTAATAAAGCTGGTTCCGCCTCACAGGAGGCCAGGAAGTCGTTGCTGGCAGCCGAGACCTGAGGACAAGCGGCCTAACTGTTGGCAGCCTGTGCTTCTCCTTCCCAGCAGAGAACAGCCAAAGGCAATGAGGCCTTACCGCGTGTCAGGCTCACAAATGCATGTCCGCACTCGGTCTTTGCAGTCACTATTCAATAGGTGATTTACTTCCATTTTACAGATGAAGAAAACTGAGGTTCTGAGAGCTTTAGTAGCCTGCCATTTGCGTTCCCTTCCCTCAACTCTCTGCTTCTGCCAATAGCCAGCTACTTCCTACACAGATCCCATAAGTCACAGTTGGGGGTTGGGGGGAAGGTTTAGAAACAAACAAAACTGTAAACTGTGAAGACTTCCATAGACCTGGGTTCAAGTCCTGGCACTCCAGAGGTGCACGCTTGGGACATTTTCTCCAGCCTCTTTGGGACTCATCTTCCCCATCTGTAGAGCAGAAAGCTGGACTTTCAGAGTTCTCATGAAAAGTAAATGAAATAATATACATTAGTGCTTTAAGTGAAATCATATCTATGAGTGCCTGGCATACAGTAGGTACTCAGAAAGGGGTACTGAACTCCCATTACTCATTTAAAGTGGTTGCTTCTCAGATTTTTCCTGAGATCAGTTTAGAGACTTTTCATTTCTTCTAGTGGAATGAATGATTTTGTCCCCGTAAATAGGGTCTCAGTCCTTGGCCAGCAGGAGACCGTGGCAGAGAGCAAGCCTGAGTGATGTCATGGCCTGATCCCTGGGCTGGGAGTCAGCTGGACCTAGGTGTGGACCCTGCCTTTTCCACTTGGTAGCTGTGGGTCATGGGCCGAGTTCTCATCTGAAACAGCAACCTCAGTTTTACTGAAACTGAGAAACCTTCATCTCTCAAATCATTCAGCAGAGCTAATAACCACTCCACAGGAGGGTGGCAAAGATCAAATGAGATAAGACTCTTTAGTAAGAAATTGAGGGAAGGGGTGAGGCCCAGTGGAAGCTCTTCTCTGAAGACAGGGTTTTACCCCCTTTGAGGGAATGGATAGCAGTTGCTCTCAAGCTTTTGAGAGTCACAAACACTTTGCAAACCCAGTGCCAATCGTGGACCTCCCCTCACCACACGTATGCAGTGCATAGAAGGCATATGTGTACTATTTCAAGGGTTCGTGGGCCCCCCAAAACCCATCCATGACTCCCCAGGGGAACCTTTGGTTTGCCTCTGCTTCCCTCCCCATCCCACCTCCAAGTTGCCAAACCCCTTCCTCAGCTGTTGAGGGTGGGGACTGGGTAGGTCCCCCTGTGGCTGCTGATGCTTATTTGGGGGACCTGCTGGGATGCAACAGGAAGGTAGACAAAGCAACCACAGGTCCTCACCAAG
Organism: Aethalodelphis obliquidens; assembly: GCF_003676395.1. Lineage (NCBI taxonomy): Eukaryota > Metazoa > Chordata > Mammalia > Artiodactyla > Delphinidae > Aethalodelphis > Aethalodelphis obliquidens. The sequence continues at coordinate 6,439,458 of NW_020837994.1, read as the reverse complement.
CCAGCTGCCCACGAGGGAGCTCTGAAGAGAGACAGTGAGCCCTGAGAGATGTAATCCATGCTTACAAACCACTCTTCCCTCCATCCTCTCCTTCGGGGGTACTGTACTCAGAGAAGAAAGGACCAAGGAAGGGCTGGAGGCCAACAAAAGGCTCATCCACTAGGCCTCCACAGAACACGTACCGGAGCTACTGCCGAGAAGCGGAAGGGAGGTAGAGTTCTGGTAAACACAGGAACAACTCGAGCCACGAGTGCCTCCAAACTGGGAGCTGTGCCTTCCCCCCACCTCTGTCACCAATGCCCAGCACAAAGGTACACAGAGTCAGTGGATGGAGGGATGACCTTCCAGCGAGATTTAAAATGTCCGAGGATATAGATCTGATTCAGGTATCAGAGATGAGTCGAACAAGATATCCTTCAAGTCAAATTTTGGTTCCAAGCGTTGTGTTAAGTGCCGTCTTTGTCTAATTACCTGGACCATCTTGCCGGACCTCACCCCAGACGCACAGAATCAGAATCCGCTGGGGTGGGAGTGTGTGTGTGTGTTTTGTGGTGTAATTTTCCCAAGTAATGTATGTAGCCTGGCTTGGGCGTGACTTCTCTGTTTATTTTGTGAGTGGAGTGTGATCATAAAGGTTTATCTTGGTAGCATGATGAATCTAGGTTCAAGTCCTGCCTTAGCCACTGAATAGCTGTGTGACATTGAACAGGTTACTTGAGATAACTAACTCTAACCCTAACCACACTTACCTCATCTATGCAATGAGGTAAAGACGCAGTTAACACAAAGGCATTGTAAAGGTTCAATAGGATCCTGAGAAGAAAGTGTCCAGCCTCCAGCCTGGCACCAGGCAAGTTTCCATTAAGTACTGAGTGTTACCGGCGGTGGCAGGGCCAGTAGTAGAGAAATGCTGAGAGATTCACAGTAACCACAGGAAGCTGGCAAGCAGGTGGTCACAATTCCTATTTTAAAGATGAGCAAACCGATGCTCACCATGGAGATGAGGCTCAATGGTGGAGGCCAGGACGTGCCCAGACATGCTGGATGACTCAGGAGCCCACACTCCGGGCTCTTGCTCTTTGGAGCTCTTCCAGTAGGAACAGCTTGTTGGTGTCACGCATGGAACTAGGACCCACACACACACCCGGGATGTAACTCAGACAGGCCTGGGGGGGACTGGGCTGCACACCCCAGGACACAGCTCAGATTGCCCTGGGGTGTGAGTTGGGCCAGACCTATCGTGGGGGGAACCCTTTTCCACGAAGGATCCCCCTGCACCCTCGTGAGTCTTGGAACGGACTGGGCCACTCATGTTAAGTGGCGTGCCGACACCACTTGGTGCAGGAAGATAGCTTTATCAGAGGAAGGGTCAAATGCAATAAAATGCTTGGAGGCTTTGGAAAAAAACATTAGAAACATTTACCATGACATTATTGACAACCTGGTTAATAAGCCGCCTGGACTAGAGTAACACTGCTGGGCTCAGCAGATTTCCCTGCAGGGCTTCTCCCCCCTCCTCCTTCACTTGCGTTGCCAGTGTGTTTGGTGTGGGCCTCCTGCAGGATGGCTGTGACTCTGGCCTACATCAGGAGGGATCTCCCCTTCCAGGCTGAAGCCTTTCAAGGGCAAGGGCTCGTTCTTTTCCATCTCTGTATCTCCAATACATAGCCCGTGTATTGGCATTTGATGGTACTAAATAATGAATCACGTGAAGACTATTTCTTTTAGAAATTTACTTTCTTAAACACGTCTCCACTCATATTTTGTCTCCTTCCATTCCTCTCTTCTCTTCTTTATTTCTTTCTTCTCTCCACTCTCACCCCAAAGGATCCATTTTCACTCTCTGGCTCTCTCTAACAAAATAATCTAATGAATTCACACACACACACACACACACACATTTTTAATTAAAAATAAAGCTGGAAAGAAACTTTAAACTTCATTTGGGAGTCCAATTGTTAGTAATAATATTAGTTTGATTATTTTTAACTATTTTATGTATTACAGAGTAATATTTTATGTATTTTATGTATTGTAGAATGATGCTAATACTAATGTTGCTGGGAACCACAATTTTTAATGTAAGAAAAAAGATATAAAGGGTAAATTTTTAAAAGCTAGTAAAGATCTTGGCAAATATAAAGAGATTATGTAATTAAAAAAAAAAAAAAAAGAACTCACAGAGTAAACTCCAACAGTTAAGTGAATCTGTCTGAATCTTGCAGGGTTACTGGGTGATTCTCCCCCATCCCCACTCCCTGGAATTCAGAGGACATATGTATTAGCAGAAGCATTCTCCTGTTAGACCGAAGGCTTGGGCTTATCCCTTTGGCCATGAAACTATAACCATTTGTAGACATAATTCTAAAGTCAGAGGTGCTAAATTGGCAATAATTTAGTTCACTGTGATGGTGAGCATGGCCATATCTCTCTGGACCTCCAGGTGTTGGTAGGTATAAATGGGGGTAAACATAGCGCCAACATCCCAAGGCTGACACAGGATTGAATGTGATACAATGATCACAGAATAGACTCGTAGGTACTTCTAAGGGAAGCAGTTCTAGCTTTTTCAGGCTTCTCAAATTCAAGGTGCTGCCTCCTGGGTGGTACTAGTACATTTTTGAAATGCAACATCTAATTCATAGAACACGTGTTGAGTGTCCAATGGGGAAAAGCACTCTCTAGGCACAATAGATAAGAGAGATGACAAAGAACATGGCCCTTCCCTCCAGCTACACACTGACTCTTAAAGGAGGAAAGAACAAACTTAAAAAAACAAAACAAAACAAACAAAAAGCTCTAATGGAAAGTACAAGGTGATTACCGCTTTGGAAATAACACTGAGGGGTCATCTTAGAAAGAGCCGTAATACAGCTCTAGATTGTATTGTCACTCCCAAACTTTGACGCTCTGTGCCTCGGAGGATTATACTCCCCCACCACATTGATGGCAGCCTTGGTCATGCGACTTACCTGTCCAAGGAAATGTTAGTGGAAGTGAGTGTTCTAGTTGTAAGTAGAAGCTTTAAGATCAGTATGTGATTGACCACGTTCTCTTTTTCCTTCTGCGCTGAGAACTGGCAATGGAGTTGAGCTGCAGCTGACCTGCAATGGCCGTAGAGAATGAGTGAGGAAAAGCAAACCCTTTGATATCATAAGCTACTGAGCTATCAGGGTCATTTGTTACTGCAGCATAACCTAGCCTATTCTGACAGACACAGAATACGAGACAAAAGAATCCCAAGGTAGAAGAAACCACTGAAAAAAAGGCTTAGAGGCAGATGCCATATAGGTATCTCATGGACTGGTTGTTCAGACAGTCTGTACTGGAAACGCAGTGGATAACTAAGTTGTGTGTGGCCAAGAACACACACTCAAGGAGTTTTGACCTCATTCCATACTCCGTGAGGAGCCATAAAATCATTTGGACAGGAGGGTGATAGGATCAGGAATCCTTCCTCAAAGCCATAGAAAAGCATATCCAGTGACCCTGCAGCTGATCCACCAGCCGGAAGGGCTGAGAAGCCTGCAAACTTTGGAGTGTATAAACCATATCAGCTTTGAAATCATCAGCAGGGTAGCGCATACAAACCCATAGCAGCAGAGGCAGCTTAAACCCTCAGCCCAGAGATATTTATGTGCATGCCCACAGTAGTCTAACTACTCTGTATCAAGTACCATGGATGAAAATACCCTTCAAGATTATAACAGGTTTAATTAAATGCACAGTGAAATCCGCTTAAGATGAGCTAATTGGGTAGCACCTGATTTTCCTTCCCGCTGCATCTGACAGACACGAGGACATTCCAGGGAAAGGGCAGCACGTAAAGGGATGTTGAAGGAGACAGGAGTCAGAAGCTGGTGCCTTAGCAGCCACAGCAGGACTGAGGTTCCCCAAAGGCAGCAAAGTGGAGCTGGGGAAGGCTGGGAACACGCCCAATGACAACAGTTCTCTCCCACCCTAGAGGGGACATTATTCCAAACCTACTCCCACCTCTGTTCTTCCCCAGCTCAGTAATAGCAACTCCTACCTTCTATTCTTCAGGTCAAAGACACTGGATTCATCCTTGGTTCCTCTTTCTTTCCATCACACCCCCTATTTGTTCTAACAGCCAGTTGCATCAGCCTGGTGTTCAAAATACAGAACACTTCTGAATATTTCTCACCACTCCATCACACCTGCCCTGGTTCAAGTCACCATCATACATCATCTAAATGACCGACACAGCCTCCCAACCAGTCTCCTGCACCTCCATCCCAGCAATCTACTCTCAGCACAGTAGCCAGAGTGACCCTCTTTTTAAAGCATAAGTCAGTTCATGTCACTCATCTGCTCCAGGCCCTCTAAGTGCTCCCACCTCATGCAAAATAAAATCCAGTGAAGGTCCTTACAGTGACTTACAAGCCTCTGTATTGTTTCCTCCACACACAAAGCAGATTCTAAAATGGGGGTGATTAGGAGTTTGGGATTAGCAGATACAACCTACTATATATAAAATAGATAAACAACAAGGTCCTACTGTACAGCGCAGGGAACTGTATTCAGTATCCTGTGATAAACCATAATGGAAAAGAATATGAAAAATAATATATATGCATAACTGAATCACTTTACTGTACACCAGAAACTAACACAACATTGTAAATCAACTATACTTCAATTTAAAGATTAAAATTAAAATGGAGGTAAAGGTTCTGATGGATGAGCTGCTTCGCCTTCCCTAGGTGAGGCAAGTCCTAGACTTCTGGACTAATACTGCCCTGAACTGGACATGGACACCAAAACAAGAATTTTTGCTCAGTAAGTTTCCAGTCTTGTTGGCAAGAGAGACACTTAAGCTCAGATATTAGAAAGCAGTGTGACCACTGGTAAAGTTTCAAGGGAGTGTCAAGAAGAAGCACCTAATCTAGGCTGTGGGGAAATCAATTTTGACAGCCGTCAGTTTTGTTTAAAGTTGATCCTTTCCGCAGTGATATTCATTATGAATTAGATAAGAAACTAATAGATTTGTTTACTGTTTAGTTAATTCATGAGTAAGCTATAATAACTGTCAGACATTTCAGGATCATACTAAAGTCTAGGTCAGCCCCATTGCATTTCTAATCCAATCATTCCAACCCATTCTCATACTACATATAATAAGAATACATAATGGGGAGTGGATAGGCTCTTCAGTAAATGGTATTCGGGATCCACCATGTATTGTGCATGGAATCCACATGCAAGAGAATGAGATTGGACCGTTATCTTCTACCACACATAGAAAGCAACTCAACATGGATTAAACGTAAGACCGAAAGCCATAAAACTTGTAGAAGAAAACATAGAGAAGAAGCTCCTTGCCGCTGGCCTTGCCACTGATTTTTTGGATATGGCACCAAAAGCTCAGGCAACAAAAGCAAAGATAAATAAGTGGTAATACGTCAAACTAAAAAGCTTCTGTACAGCAAAGAAAACACTCAACAAAATGAAAAAGCAGCCTACGGGTTGGGAGAAAATATCTGTCAACCATGAATCTGATAACGGGTTAACATCCAAGGAGCTCATACATCTCAATATCATAAAACCAAACAACTAAATTTTAAAAGTAGACAAAGTACCTAAATAGACATTTTTCCAAAGAAGATATGCAAATGGCCAACAGGTACATGAGAAGGTGTTCAACATCACTGATCATCAGGGAAATGCAAATCAAAACCACAATAAAATATCACTCACACCTAGTAGGATGGCTATTACCAAAAAGATAAAATGTAACAAGTATTAGCAAGGATGTGGAGAAAAGGAAACCCTTGTACACTGCTGGTGGGAATGTAAATTGGTTCAGCCACTATGGAAAACATCTCAAGAAACTAAAAATAGAACTAACGTATGATCCAGCAATCCCTCTTCTGGAGATATATATATATGCACAAAGGAAATGAAATTAATACCCCCAAAGAGATATCTGTACTCCCATGTTCACTGCAGCACTATTCACAATAGACAAGACTTGGAAACAACCTAAGTGCCCATGGACAGCTGAATGGATAAAAAAATTGTGGTATATATACATACACAGCCTTAAAAAAGAAGGAAATCCTACCATTTGCGACAACACGGATGAACCTGGAGGACATTACGCTAAGTGAAACGAGCCAAACACAGAAAAAAAATAACCGCATGATCTCACTTATGTGTGGAATCTAAAAAAGGCACATACATAGAAGAGAGCTGAATGGTGGTTACCAGGGGTGGGGTGCTGGGGGAAATGGGGAGATGTTGGTCAAAGGGTACAACGTTGGAGTTCCATATGATGAATATGTCTAGAGATCTAATGTACAGCATAATGACTATAGTTAATAATACTGTACTGAATACTGGAAACTTGCTAAGGGAGTAGATAACAAGTGCTCTCCCCACAAAAGAAGCAAAAATATATATATATAAAACTATGTGATGAAATAGATATATTAATTGGCTTGACTGTAGTATTGATTTCAGTATGTATACGTATATCAAATCATCGTGTTGTATACCTTAAATATATACAAATTTTATTTTAAAAATATAAATTAAAAAAGTAAAACAAAACAAAAAAGCAGCAAAGGCAAAGTGTTCAGGCCCCAAAAACAAGATCAGAATGCCCTGCTTTCTGTTTCCTGGTACATTTCTCTTATAACAGGGTCTTTCGAGGGGTCTGGCCAGAGAGTTGGGCAGGTCATGCCAACCAGCTCCACAGGTCAGATGTTCCCTGGATGGCAGGAGAGGGAAATGTACCTGCTGAAGCAAAATTCCATGAAGCCAGTTACCCCAGAAGCACTTGTAAGGGGACACGGACCTCACTGTAGCCGGTATAAAGGGCTGGTCTCGGCACTGGACACACAGTAGATACTCACTAAATAGCTCAGAGTTGCACAAAGAGGGGCTCCCTTCCCAGTCTCCAGACTTCCCCAAGGGAGATGGAGGAGTGTGGTCTGCATTAGCATCAATTTATTCAGCATAAATATAAAATAAAATCAGTCACAGTCCCCCTGCCACTGGGCCCCTGACTGACAAACACATGGGCCGCTGGAATGGAGATAAAAGGTCAGCAGGACCCCTTTGCCACATACTTGGAAAGTCAGAAGCACGATAAAAGCGCTGCTATTGTCATTTTTTCCATCATGTGGTGTTTTGAGTTGTTGTTTTGTTTGAGTTTCTGCATAGTTTATCGTTAGTTATAAATCTGTAAAGTTTGGTAGAGATACAGAAATGCTAACACACACACAGCAGAGGGAAGGGAACATTTTTTTAAGCTTCTTATTCAGCAGACTTGTATTGAGCATCTTTATGTAATATGTCAGATGCCTAGCTGGGCACTTTTAAATGTGCAACAAGGGAGCCATCGAACTTCGTCATCTAAACCAGGACAATTTGTGGCTAAAGGGGGCACTATTAATATTTACATCTGGGTGACTGGCGCAGACCAGGACTGTCCTGGTCAAACCAGAGATGCAGCCCTCTATTTGTGTGTCAATCACGTATTGTTACCCTGAACAAAGCCCCGTTCTGCCTCCCATTTTACCACTGAAGATGCTGAGACTCAAAGAGAGTTTGTGATGTCCTGGGTCGCTTATTTGCAACCAGGACTTTCCCTCTAAAAGCTTATGCTGGGGGCTTCCCTGGTGGCGCAGTGGTTGGGAGTCCGCCTGCTGATGCAGGGGACGTGGGTTCGTGCCCCGGTCCAGGAGGATCCCACGTACCGCAGAGCGGCTGGGCCCGTGGGCCATGGCCACTGGGCCTGCGTGTCCAGAGCCTGTGCTCCGCAGCGGGAGAGGCCACAACAGTGAGAGGCCCGCATACCGCAAAAAAAAATAATAATAAAAAAAGAAATAAAAAAAGCTTATGCTGACTTCATCTCACATGGCAAAAGTAACCATAATACAACAGAAAAGTGACAAAAGTTCAACGTAAGGTGACAAAGAAAGAGGAAACACATCTAAAAGAGAAATCAGAGAAAACATGGTGGAGGAAGTATCGTTTCTACCTGCTCCTGAGAGGTGGGGAGGATTTAGACTCACTGAGGTGGAGCTTGCACTTTCTAAGGGAGGGAGAATAGGGAAAAGGAAAAGGGAAGGGCAGGTGCTGGCGTATGTAAGACCTCCCAGGGAAAGCAGGTTCCTGCCACCCAGGATGGCCAAAGGAGAGGATCCGAATGAGTGACCTCTGACTTCTTCCTGTGTTCTCAGAGAAATAGAAGCAAAGTAAGCTACACAATGTGCAAGGTCCAGTGCAACATGAAAATGCAGGGCCTTCTGTTCAAAAAGTACTAAGAATTTCAAGAGGGTACCATCAGAACATTAAACCGAGCTTGGGGTCTGTCTAAGCATGGGGCCCACGAGACTGCACGCTTGCGGAGCTGACCTTCCAGAGAAGGCTCGTTTTGCCTAAATTCTTGCTGAATCTGAGCTGAGTAGAAACAGCCTGAAACACCCACTTTGGTCCAGGCAGCAGAGTAGGGAGGAGATGAAAACCCATCCTCTGCCTCAGATAGGGGTGGAATTCCAGAGATGTGCCCAGTTGCCAGTTTGGAAGTATTACTTTCCAAGGCCCCATTCCTCCTTTCCAGCCCCGACAAGTGAAGAGGATCTTCACAGCACTGTTTTTCTCATTATTTCCTCGTCTCCTTTCCTTTGGTTCATTCCCATTGTCAGTCAATATATCTTTAGGATGCAGTTTTCATCTTGAGATCTGTGGCTTCAAAGGGGCCTTTTCATGGGTACCTGGCTGTTTTCTTCTTCCCTCCCAGTCCTAACAAATAGGCAGTCAGAAATCTGCACTTGAGATCAAGAAGGAGATAGGGAAATGTATCTGTCATAAAGCAGAGGCAGATTGGGCTCTGTTTCTGATCCCCAAAGTCTGGGCTGGACTCAGGGGATTCTCTGTGGGTCCTGGCAGACAAGCCATGGGCATTCCATAGGGCAGTACCACTTTATGCCATACTCCCCAGGAAGAGAAATTCAGATTTGCTGCAGAGCTCGTCTGCAGTGCCTGCCATTCAAGGGCTTTGTGAGCCAGCTCCTGGTCACCTGTCCTCGCTTCTCCCCTGACGCTTCCTATGATGGATCTCAGGATCCACCCAGATACTTATCCCCAATTATTCCTTATACTCTGGGCTCATCACGTTGCTCCTGTTGTGTCCTCTTCTGGAATCGCTTCACCTACTTGATGGACAAATCCACTTTATCTCTCAAGGCCTGATGCAAACATCTCCAACTGAGTCTGACCTGAGTGCCCAAAGTGATCACTTGCATATGGCACGAGGTGAGCATTTCCACCTGCTTCCTGAGCTCTTCGCTGAGGTGATCACTATCCTGAATTCTCTCCGCATCTCTCGAGAATCTTCCTTCTTTATAATGTCATGGGCGCGTGCCTCTATCAGTTGGAAATCTGTTACAAATGACTGATAACTCCAACTGACACCACTGTCAGCAATAAAGGGAACGATGCTGGCCCTGAGCTCAGCTGAGGGCAATTTCTTGGCTGTCCTTCCTCTGGGTTGGCTCCACTCTCAGCCTGCCTCCCTCATAGTAGCAGAAGCTCCAAGTCTCATATCCTTACTTCCAACGGCAGTGCAAGCCAGGGTCCCCTCCAGCACTCTCCCCACCAAGACTTAGGGCTCATATTTTCTCCATGAATCAATTTCTGGACTGAGCTCTCTCTCTCCGTAGCCAGGGGTGGATCCCCATCCAAACAACTTGGCCCGCAAGTAGGGAAGGATGGGGTCCTCTTGCTTCACAGAGAAGATGGATGCTGGTCAACAACGTGTAATCTGTCTCCCTTGCTAGATAATAATCTCCTTGGGATAGAGAGCATAGCTCTCACCTTGTACTCATTCACTTTATTCAACAAATATCTAAGGAGCCCCTACTATTTCCACGCAGCTTTGTAAGCCCTTGGGATTTTTAAAACATTAGACATAGTCTCAGTATTGCTAGAGCTGAAAGGCCATGCATTCAGTCAACTACTACTTGTTGAACACTTACAATGCAGCCAGGCCATGTGCTAGGTTTTGGAGATACAGCAGTTAATCGAACACACACCATCCCCACCCTCGTAGACGATAAACTAGACACCAAACCAAAAATTACAAATAAGCAAATAGACAGTTGTCCAGTATTACGGTGAAGCAAGGTCCAGGGCAGTTTGGGAGCACAGAGTCTCTTGACCCAGCTTTTTGCAGGGGTGGGGGGTGAGAAGGTGGAGCCAGAAAGACTTCCTGGAAAATGTACCACCTGCACTGAATTATGGGGGATTTGAGGTAATCCCCAGAGTGTCTTATTTACTGTCTGGCATGGGATAGGTTTTCAATAAGTGATTGATGAATGAATGCATTAATATAAAAAATGTCCAAGCCTTTCCTTCAGGAAGGACAACTGAATTAACTAAGCCCTCATCACAGTGATCCACCCCAATGGAAGGGAGAGCTGTTGCTTGAAAAATCTGCAGATCATTTATTTTGGGTTTGAAAACGCATCACAGTCCCTGTGCATCTTACTGTTTTGCCTAAGCTAACATTGAAAGGGGTTTATGCGTTGTGTCCTCACTAGAGTTGGTAAGAAGCAGCCAGAAGTAACTTAAATGAAAGGAAAAGATCAGTCTTGAACTGAAAGTGACGTGAGTAATAGATGAAGTGGATGGATCGGTTGCGATTCGCTGAAAATTAACTGTATTGAGGGAAAAAAAATCCCCACAAAGCAAAACGAATTGCGTGTTATTGCCTCAACTGTAAAATCGGGATACTATCTACTTGTAGGGTTGTGGGAATTGGAGGCTACTGAGTGCAAAGCATTCAGCTCTCGCCTGACACTTAATATTTGCTTGAAATATCACACCTGCTATTGCTGTTGTTGTTATTGTTGCTTTTATTGTTGATGATGTTGCTCTTGTTGTTCCCAAAATATGTTGCCTTCGTTCTTCCCTCCATCCCTTTATCCACAACGTCCCTTCATGCAGAGCTCCTTCCACCACCAGGTTAATTCCTATTCATCCTTCAAGTGACATTGCCTCCACTAAGCCTTTTCTAACCATCCCCTCCCCCAGGCTGGTGAGATGCTATCTCTGAGCCACCCTTGGACACAAACACTGATCACTCTGGACTCTTACTGCCTGGGCATGGGTCACTCTCCCCCACTGGTCTGGGACTTCGTCCGGGACAGGTAGTGGATGTATTTTTTGATCTTTATCTCCAGTCGGGAGCACGCATCCTGTGCTCTACACATGTTTGCTGAGTGAATGAAAGAATGAATAAGCCACAGAAAACTATGTATTCATAAAATATTAGAACTAGAAGAGGCCTCAGAGATCATTTCATCCCGTTCATTTTAATTATAGAGAAGGAGAGGCAATGACTTGCCCAGGGTTACACAACAGGAAGGAGGATGGAACTAGACTTAAAACATGGGTCCCCCTGGGGCCCAGACACCCAGTCCAGGGCCTCTCTACTGCATCACGCTTGGTCCTGAACCTCAGGAAGACTTACCAAGGGTTTGAATTCATTAGGTCAAGCCTAGTGTATTATCTCATCAAGTGTGATCTGCTGTACACTCGCTCTGGGAGAAAATGATTATGTAGCCAAATAAGTTTTAAATATGTAGATAAATAAGTTAGACAGTAAAGAGCCCTGTCTAATTTTGTTTAACCTAATTTGACCACAGAATCCCTCCTCCTTAGTATTTCCTTTGTCTGCTTTTATTTGTTTCATTCTGACTTTTGCTTCATACACACTAGCATCCATGGAACAATATTTTGAGAAATATTGACCATGCACAGGTAACCCTGGATGAACTGTCGTTTTCCACTGTCACAAGCCGTTATAGCTGTAGATAACCTTAGGGAACATCTCCTCCTCCCTCATTTTACAGATGGGCAAACTGAGATCCAGGGAGGCAAAACAGCATTACCTGAATCACAGAGCACAAATAGTGGCATATCCACGTTTTAATTGGTTTGGTCAAAAAGTGGTCTATTAATGCCGTAGGGCCCAGAACTTTCCCTCGATTGCTAAAGGCTTAAACAGTGACAGTTTTGGTCGTTGTGAGGTGAGTTTCAGGACTGGGCTAGGTGTCTGCTGCCTGATGCAGAAGTGTCTCTGGTAGGTATGTGAGAGTCTAGTTCATTCCCCTCTCCCTGCCATGGTGACCTACTGCCCTGGGCCACGCTGCTATGATTCATTACAGTATAACTCCCCAGCCTGACAGCATGCCTTCCCATCAGTGACTTCTGATTGCTTTTTTCATAGAGTTAGACTTAACCTCATGACAGTTCTTAAGACCATTCTTGACATTTGAGGAAAAAAAGATTAAATAAAGAAGGTCAAAAGCCTTGCCTAACTAGGGTGTCACATTTAGTCAAAAAAGGAAGTGGCAAAAAAATTCCTGGTGTCCTGGAGCCACGTTTAAAAGGTCTTTCCAGTCTCTTCTACTCCTGTTCCCTACTCACATTGTCTTCCTCTTTTTTTTTTTTTTTTTGCGGTACGTGGAGCATAGGCTCCGGACGCGCAGGCTCAGCGGCCATGGCTCACGGGCCCAGCCGCTCTGCGGCATGTGGGATCCTCCCAGACCGGGGGCACGAACCTGTGTCCCCTGCATCGGCAGGTGGACCCTCAACCACGGTGCCACCAGGGAAGCCCTGTCTTCCTCTTGATTTGTTTCTGAACCAGAATTAGATGTGTGCTTCCCAGACTCTGTTATTCCCCTTGACTGTGTGCCCTTTCCTTTTCTGAGTTTGCTAAAGCCTTAACCCTATTTCAAGACCTCATTCAAAAAGCCCCTTCTCTGTTAAACTTCACCCCAGCCATGAACTTGGCAGCTCACCTGCCTCCAGGTTGAAACTGATTGCATCTTAAAATTTCTGTTCACATCTAAGTCTTCCTCTCACAACTGTTTTCTTGGGTGCAAGCTCTTGTTTTATCCTCCTCTGCAACCTCTCTAAAACAGTGCCTTGGAATTCAGTAGAGCTCAAACACAACCTTTGAACCAGGAAGACGGAATGGAATTCCAAGTACAGCACTGCCTAGTCGTTACCTTTCTGAATCTCAGTTTCTTCAAAGGCAAGTTGGGGACAACCTTGCATAGCCTGCAGGGTACTTATGTTGCCCAAATGAGACAACATGGGCGACTGATTTGCAAAGTGCTTTGGAACACACTGGGCAGCCAATGACTAATAGAAGACTAGTGTTAGCATCATACCCAACCAGCACCCTCATACATATATGTGCACACAGCACATCACGTCCTCTACCCTGACACCACCTTACGACCCTTACCTTTCTCCAAAGTCTTTGGAGGACCCTATGCGTTTCTCAGTTTAATTCTATGCCAGGAGCCCCAACGCACTCCCAACCTTCTTTACCTTAAATACCACTTCCTCCCAAGAGTCCCTCAGCACAGGTGTCAGAATTCACCAGTCATTCTATCCTCTATTCTAGCTTTTAACTATGTTTAAGTAGTCAGCTAGTTTATGGGTCTGTCATCCTCCTTGGATTAGATGTTTATTGCATGGTGACTAGCCCACTGTCAACACTCAGTAAAGAATGAATGAATGAATGAACTTATTTTTTTTTTTTGAGAAAAAAATCCACAACTCCTCAAAAAATAAATCCCATTTAAAATTGTTTCCTCCAAATCATGGATTTTTTAAAATCTACTTCCTGCTTCAAAAAAGGTTTATAATGCTTGTCGACAGGGTCGCTTCCTGGTAGAGCGTTTGGCACACCTTCCATGCTTTTGTATCCATATTTGGATGTAGTTGTGCTGTAACACCTCTCTATTTAGAGATCAGAGATCCCCAAACCCCCATAGTCTGAGATGTACTCTCAAACTCACAGATAAGAAGAAAAAAGTCTCTGGATTTTTCAGGCTTCAGGTGTAAGTGAAAGGGAACTAAGGTTTGTGGAGCCTCTGCAGGTACCATCCACCGGCCTTTGGGGAAGGAAACAGTTTGCTGAACACCTCTCAGGTCTCCAGCCCTGATCCGGACATCTTCATATACATGATGCTTTCATCCTCTCCGTAATCCTGTAGGGTAATCATTATCCTGTTTTCCTGATGGAAAATAGAAGCCTGAAACAGTTCACAGGGCAATTAAGTGACCCAGCACTTGTATCCAGGGCCAGCTGTCCCCAAAGTCCCTGTCCTCTGCCTCTTACCATTTTACTTATGATGTCAAGAAATTCCATTTTTGTGCGATACCACCTCCTCTGACAGCACTAGACACGTGAGGTTGTGTTATACATATACTCCCACACAGCTGCAGCTGCCCTTGCCTGTGATACACCAAAAGCAGAGACCCATCCCTGGATCATAGGCGTCCATTTCTCACTTCTAATTGAGAATTGCCTTTCATGTTTTTCCCCACCAGATAAAATTCCTCTATATTTATTTCATGGTTATTATCATTTTCATCATCCTAACAGTTATTCCGTATATACTAAGTATCTCTGCTGAAACATACAGGAGATGAAAAATCCTTGGGTGGGTTGGCACGCTTCAAATTGTTAGTGTATTATTCATTAGTGTATTAATATTGCATGGACTGTATTTTTATATACAATTTAAAGAACAGGTTGCTTAAAATGGGAATGAGACAATATGATTGGATCAATCAGAAGCCTGAGCTTTCACTCAGAGCTTTTAAATGATCACTCCAATCTGTTGGGTGAGAGAATGTGTTGTCAGTATGGTGATGCATCTGCAATGGCTCTTTTCAGGAAAAGAAAATGCTTCTCAGCCTAGAGAGGGTAGGACTGTGAAAATAAATGCTTTTTTGCAGTATGCAAATGCAGGGAAATTGAGTCAAGCCCATGGTCCATCCTAGCAGGAGGCTGTCTCAGGCACGGGTGCCACAAGGAGGGAGGGTGGGTATTGAGGTTGCCCTGAGGGCTTTTGCCTTGATATTCCCAAGTCTCTCTTGGTAGAGAGCTCAAAGTGTTCTTGTGCATCTTCCTATAAATCGCCCATATTCTCCACCTTTGCACCGTCCTGAAAGCAAGAATGCGTGTAATGATTTCAATTTGGGAGATTAGAACAGTAAGATCCAGTCAACCCATTGGCCATATTCAGGCAGTTCCAGGGAAAATGTCCCTCAATCCTGAGTACCTTGAGGCTCCTGTCCAGGCACTGTTTTACTTAAAGCCCTCAAAACTCTTCAAAGTAGAGAGCAGATTAGGAGCATCCGTTTTTATAGAGGAGGAAACTGAGGCCAGTACCATCTGAGACATGTTGTTTGTTCTAAGTCTCTGTTCTTCCCATTAAAATCTACTTCAAGGAGAACTCTACTATCAGACACCCCCCAGGGTAGCTTAGGTCAAAGGCCTGCCCATCCCTGTCACATACATACTTGAGCTGTATCTCTAGATCGCTGTGGAAGAAAAAGCCTGGGGTCCAGTCAGAAGTTCTTGTTGAAGCCCCTTGTTGAAGTTACCTTCCCTCCTTCTTAGTTGATAACTTGTGTATAAAATAAAAAGACTTTTCTTTCAAGAGTCACAGACTCGAAGACCTTGAGGAGCAGATTGGCGATAAGAATTAGTAAATCAGGGGGCTTCCCTGGTGGTGCAGTGGTTGAGAGTCCACCTGCCGATGCAGGGGACGCGGGTTCGTGCCCCGGTCCGGGAAGATCCCACATGCCGCGGAGCGGCTGGGCCCGTGAGCCATGGCCTCTGAGCCTGCGCGTCCGGAGCTTGTGCTCCGCAACGGGAGAGGCCGCAACAGTGAGAGGCCCGCGTACCGCACACACAAAAAAAAGAATTAGTAAATCAGGAAGTGTGTTAAGATAATAAGGGATTTTAAAACATTTAAGAATGAGGGCAGCCAAACAAAACCCTTCCATGGCCCAACTTGGCCAGTAATACATCATAAGCTCTAGACTAGAAGACCACCGGGGTTCCTTTTAGAAGTAGTTCTGCTCTATGTAATCTTAATCACCAGCTGAGCTTGTTACAGTAAGTACAGCGTCCATAAGCATCTGAGGGCTCCAGAAGGGACTTCCAGAAAACCTGCACAGGCACTGTCTCTTGTGGGTATTCCTGACCCCAAATCAAGCTAAATATTATACTTCCTTCAAAAAGATCAATACAGACATGGGATTTCAAAGTGGGAAGAGCCTTAAATGTCATTTAAGGTAAACTTCCCCCCCCCTTTTTTTTTTCTTTTGCAGTACGCGGGCCTCTCACCGCTGTGGCCTCTCCCACCGCGGAGCACAGTCTCCGGACGCACAGGCCCAGCGGCCATGGCTCACGGGCCCAGCCACTCTGCGGCATGTGGGATCCTCCCAGACCGGGGCACGAACCCTTGTCCCCTGCATCGGCAGGCAGACTCCCAACCACTGTGCCACCAGGGAAGCCCAAACTTCCCATTTTTTTGAAGAGAGAAGCAGAAAGGGGATGGACCTGGCAAAGCTCATACGGCTAATGAATCCTACTTACTTGTCTGGGAAGTCGGGACCCTGCTCAAATGATCTGGCGGGCCTAGGATGTGCTGCGGTAGGCAGTGACGGCCAGCCCTACCCTGGCCTTCTCCCCCAGCACAGGGTCTGTGAGGCCCACCAATACAGGCATCAGCACAGATGCAAGGGCGGCAGGAAATGGCTGCCCTCTGAGCCCCATAAATGTTCCCAGAGAGCTGAGAGACTCCCATGACCCTCTTGTCTAATTACTGCTGGCCGTAAAGTAATCTACCATTTATCACTGCCTCTGATAGCAGGAAGCAAGTTCTCTTAGCTACCATACTTCCTGAGACCAGAAGCACACGGCTGTGTTACAGTGGACCAATACCTGCAGGGATTATCCATTTTGACATTGTCCCCAGAAGCCTTCAGTAGTTCATTTGCTCACTCATTGATTCATTGACTTGTGAATTGTTGTGTAAGTACCTTCTTTGGGTCAGGACTCATGCTTGGCTGTGAAGCATCAGCGATGAATGAGACAATGGCCCTCATTAGCAGCCAGGAGAAACAAACGTTATAGTTACTGAACATCTACCCTGCGCCCGGCTCGGTATCAGCTCACGCTTCTGTAGTCTCGAAGTGCGAATCGTTAGACATCTTACAGACAGGAGTCTGAAGCTCGTAAAACCCCTTGCTCATTATCATCCAGCAAGCAAGCGATCAACCGAGCAAATTGCAGGTCCACCTGGACCCCTGTCTCCTGCTGGTTCCCTATAATACCACACAGATGCAAAGAAATCTTTATACGTCAAAAATGCTCACGAAGGTTCCTTAAAAAACTAAAAATAGAACCACCATATGACCCAGCAATCCCCCTCCTGGGCATATGCCCTGAGAAAACCATAATTCAAAAAGAGTCACGTACCACAATGTTCACTGCAGCTCTACTTACAATAGCCAGGACATGGAAGCAACCTAGGTGTCCACTGACAGATGAATGGATAAAGAAGATGTGGCACATATATACAATGGAATATTACTCAGCCATAAAAAGAAATGAAATTGAGTTATTTGTAGCGAGGTGGATGGACCTAGAGACTGTCATACAGAGTGAAGTAAGTCAGAAAGAGAAAAATAAATACCGTATGTTAACACATATATATGGAATCTAAAAAAAAAAAAATGGTTCTGAAGAACCTAGGGGCAGGACAGGAATAAAGACGCAGATGTAGAGAATGGACTTGAGGACACGGGGAGGGGGAAGGGTAAGCTGGGACGAAGTGAGAGAGTGGCATGGACTTATATATACTACCAAATGTAAAATAGATAGCTAGTGGGAAGCAGCCGCATAGCACAGGGAGATCAGCTCGGTGCTTTGTGACCACCTAGAGGGGTGGGATAGGGAGGGTGGGAAGGAGACGCAAGAGGGAGGAGATAAGGGAATATATGTATATGTATAGCTGATTCACTTTGTTATAAAACAGAAACTAACACACCATTGTAAAGCATTTATACTCCAATAAAGATGTTAAAATAAATTAAATAAATAAATAAAAGAGAAATGCTCACAAAGAAGTGTAGTTACAAGAAAGAGTAGGGGGTGGTGATCAAAGGGGGCAGCCAGCCTCACCCTCTCCTTACTCCTCTCGGTCCCCATCTTCTGTCTCCTTGCCCACTCCCATGTCCAGGAAGCCGAGACCAGCTAGAACACATCATGTTCACAGAGCAGGGCCTCTCTGCCACTGGGAAAACTGTTTGTGAATTTCTCAGAGTGTTCCTAATGGGCCGCAAAGACCGTCACCCCATGACCTCACCTGCCATGAGACGGATGATGCGAAAAACAAACAATAGCAGCTTCTGTATGTTAAGCACCTTCTTTGTTCCAGGCGTGTTACTCGCCAAACATTCTCTCTGAACCTCACAACAACCTGACATGCAGAGCTCCCATCACAGATGAGGAGACCAGCCTCCCTTAGCATCTGCAGGGTCACCAGCTAGCAAGCGTCCAAGCCTGGATCCTGGCCCCTGCCCGTCTGACTCCCAGTTCCGCCTCCTCCCCTCCATGCTATGCTGCCTCTTATGCAGTAGGAGCAGTTGTCATGTATTCAGTGCCAACTATGGGCCAGTCATGACGTGCATTTTTTCCGAATATCTACAACAAGCCTGAGGAGTGGGCATTAAGTGTCTCCATTTAATAAGTGTAACTAAGGCTTAGACAGAAAGGACCACAGACCTAGTCCCCTGGATTGTGAATCACAGTCTGCCTGTCTCCAGAGATGATAACCATCCAACACAAAGTCCTTCCTTTTTTCCCTTTCCTGCTGTCTTGTTTCAGAGATCAAGTGCTCTGCCCCCAAGCCAGACTCGGACACTCTCTTAGTGTGCACAGTACCCCACCCCCAGCCTCTTAGCACACCTCAATGAGTAGATTACCTGCTCACATCGACACCCTTTCTGTGAATGAGCTCAGGTGTGTCCAAGCTTAAACCCTCCCTCCGCCTGGCTACCATCTCTCACTGACCTTTCAGCCCAGAGCTTGCGGACTCGGTGGGTTATACTCCTCCCCGCTACAATTCCTGCCATCCAAGGGCTCTGACAGACCGTCCAAAGCTGCTCCCTTACAGGCCCCAGTCACCACCTGCTCATCAAAGATGGGAGCCTGGAGCCTCACCCTCGTGCCCCCATTGTGGCATGGCCTCTGCCTGAGCCACTTCCGCTTCAGAAGTCTCCCCTTCATCACTTTGCTGTGCCTATGTGCTGTCCTGGTTTGCCTCTAACCTAACCAAGGTTTCTTCAAGCTAGAGGGGCATTCAGGTGTCTTCAACTAAATCCCCCAACCAGAGCGGGAATCCTGACTTGCAGTCCACCAGTCTCTTCCAACTGTCTTCCTGAGTGGCCAGCCCATCGCCTGGGTCTGTTTGCTAACTATTATAATTTATTCATTCGTTCTCATTCTGTATTCCCATTATTTCAGGTTTTTTTAAATTATGAAAGCAATTTATGTGCATTCCAACTAACGATGAAAAAGTGAAAATCTAATATTCATTGCCCGCTCCACTCCCTTTTCCACACGTTTCTTCATAGCCATAAAAATATATGTATGTGTACAAATAGTGTTGTTGTCATTTGTTTTTACCCTCAAAATTATAACATATACATTACGCTTGCTTTTCTCATTCAGCAGTACCATGTGAGAGTGTCCCAAGTCAAATTTATACAAAGATACACAATGAACTCGTAGAGCATAACTGTGTAATATTCCGTAGTATAAATGTACTACTATTTACTCACAATTTTCACATTAATGGGCATCCGTATTGTTTCCAGGTCTCTTTGGTAATATTTTATGTTGTTTGCTGCAAAAAAAAAAAAAATTTGTTAACAGTAAATCCTTACATACCAATGTTTTTAGGTGTAGGATGGATTTCTAAATATGGGGTCAAATGGTTTGTGTGATATTAATTTTAAAAGATATTGTCAGGTAACTTTCCAAAACCATCACTAAATCATACTCCCAGCAGCCATGCCTGAGACCTGCTGCTGCCCCACATCCTCTGTGTAAATAGGTATTTTTGCCATCTGTGGTGTTTGCCAGTCTAGATGGTGAAAAGTGGCATCTCGCGGTGGCTTTAATTTCCATTTCTCTGGCTACTAGCCAGATTGAGCATCTTTCACATGCTTACCGGCCATTTAGATGTTCTCTCCCATTAATTGCTGTGTATAATTTGTGCCCATTTTAAAAAATTAAGTTGCCTGGCTTTCTTCTGTCAGCTTGTAAAGGCACTTTGTCTACAGGCACATTAACCTAGGACCCTATATCCTTATTTCATATGCTTTGCAAATACTTTTGCAGACTGTTGTTTGGGGTTTGGGGGCGGGAAGCGTGGTGCAGGGTTTGGCCTTTGTTTATGGTGTCTTGACGTGCACACATTTTCACTGCTTATATATTCAAATATACTTACTTTTTCCTTTTAGGCTTCTAAATTCCCTGTCTTGTTGAGGAAGGTTCCCCTACCTCCAAGGTTATACAAATACTCTGCTCATTTCCTTCCTTTTTTCATTTAAATCGTTAATGCACCTGGACATTATTGTTGTGTATGGTGGGAAGTAGGAGATTCATGAGAATACTGATTATTGGGGTGGAGTCTAAGGATGCCTCCCTACAATCTCAATCCTGGGTCTTGACCTTGACATGTACATGGCACAGCTCAAGCTAGCGCTGTGGGACACTAACACTGGGCCGCCTTTCTCCACCTTCTCCCACATAGGCTGAACCCCCAGCCTTTGACAGGGTTCCAAAGAATCCTACTTGGGAAGATTAGGACATTTGATTTTAGTTGCAGTCCAGTTTGTTGTTTTGTATTGTAGTTTTTTTCCTGTCTCTTCCTCTAGTTGTGAGTTCCTTAAAGGTGTGAATTTCGCCTGAAGCTTAGCAAACACTTGTCAGGTTGAATTCCCATCACTACACCTCAGATGGCAGCACCCTTCACCCCCAGAGGTCACAACACCCTCCCTTGTGCTGTCTGAGGCCGGAGCTCATCAGAAGTGTTTCGTCCCATTTGTCTGGGGATGAGCACCAGGGAAAGAGCCACACAATTAAGCCCTTTTTGGGTTTCCTTGGAGCACTTGCCAAGATCATAATTGCATATTAATTTACAACTCAACTGGGTTTCCATGATTGCTGTGGGGGACGGGATCGGAGTTCAGGTACCACCTGCATCTGAGGGAAGAGGGGATGCTGCTGAGTCACAAATGTCTCCAAGAAGGGAAACGGGAGCCTCACAGAAAAATCCTCATTTCATCAGCCCCCAAAGGCCTGATGGGTATCATGGTGCCTCCTTGGGCTTGGCTCATTTTAATGCGCATGCCTGCCCGGGAGCTCTAGGAACTAGGATTCTTTTTTCTTGATGCTCAAGGCGAAAAAAAGAAAGCAAGCATACACACACAGACGGAGGGAGCAGAAGGAAGAGTTCGATCTGCTTCATCCTTCCCCCTCCCCTCCAAGTTAGTCCAGTTAATATTTAGTTGGGTGACTATTATGACTTTTGAGGTCTGAGTCCTACTAATTCATTAATGTTTACCCTCTGTAAAATGGGAATGGTAATTCTCCACCTCATGGCTGTACATGAAATGAATCATGTCAAATGCTTTGCACAGTGTCTTGAGTGAGTGCTCAATATATGACAGCTACTATGATCGTATTATTATCATTATCATCATTGTTATCATCATTATTTGGTTCCGAGTAATGTATGAGCCATTGAGGATAAAGTGATGAATGACAGAGGTCCTGCCCTCAAAAAAACAAATGCCTGAAAAAGAGAGAAGAAATTCTAAGTAGAGGCAGGGGTTTTATGGAGGAAATGGGTGTGAAATATGAATTATTAGCAGGACTGGGAGAAACAGAGAAGAAGGGGAAGTGTAAGATGATTGTATATATGGTGAGAGGAGGTGGTGCAGGAGAATTGAAACAGAGTGTGAAAATTTGGGACCCAGAGCAGGGACGCCAGAAATGAAAGGAAATGCTCAGCTCTGTGCACTCTTTTAACACCGACTGACCATTATGGAGTGGGGACCACAGGATGTGCATCAGTCATGGCTCTGCCTATGGAGACTAAGTCTCTGATGCACCTGTCATGAGACACTTTCAATTTCATTTCATTTAACCTCACAATGCCCCTTGGAAGTTATTTTCAGGTTTATTTTGCAGATGAGGAAACTGAGGCTTAGAAAGAATTCCCACGTACGCAGCTGGAAAGTTGCAGCTTCTCTGGGATCAGATCTTTGTGTTACCAAATGACTAAATCCTAACTATTTACGCATTCATAGAACCAGTCCATAAATATCAATTGTGTGAGTATTGTATGCCAGACGCTAGAGATATAGAGTCAAATTGAGACCTGGACCCTAACCTCAAGACACACAGAGTCTGTATTATATCTTACAGGGAACCTTCAGGAGACAGTGGCCTGATCCAGAGGTTGGAATTTCTGGAAGCAAATAGCAGGGCAAATAACAGGGCAAAGAATGTCAGTTTGGCCACAGGGAAGGCCCAAGTTCTGTTCTCACTATTCACTAGGTGACCTGGGGCCAGTTACCTCCTGGCATGGTTCTCATTTCCTTATGTGAGTCTGGAGCCGAACTGCCTGGGTTCAAGTCTGTGTAACCCGCCTCAGTTTCTTCATCTGTAAATGGAGAGACTATTAGTGCCTACCTTATAGGATTCTAGTAAAGACTAGATGAATTTCTAACTCAATTATTATCATTGATTAAATGAGTTATTAAGTCATTATCATTGAGTGATTGCATAGAAAATGCTTAGGACGGTGCCTAGTACACAGTAATCAATCCATTAATGTTATCTCTTTTTTAATATAAATTTATTTTATTTATTTATTTTTGGCTGTGTTGGGTCTTTGTCGCTGCGCATGGGCTTTCTCTAGTTGCGGCGAGCGGAGGCTACTCTTCGTTGCAGTTTGCGGGCTTCTCTTTGCGGTGGCTTCCCTTGTTGCAGAGCACCGGCTGTAAGCACGTGGGCTTCAGTAGTTGTGGCACCCGAGCTCAGTAGTTGTAGCTTGCGGGCTCTAAAGCACAGGCTCAGGAGCTGTGGCACACGGGCTTAGTTGCTCTGTGGCATGTGGGATCTTCCCGGACCAGGGCTCGAACTCTGTCCCCTGCATTGGCAGGCGATTCTCAACCACTGTGCCACCAGGGAAGTCCTGTTATCTCTTTTTGTTACTAATATTTTCATTATTATATAGATGGAGATTGGGCTGTATAATCTCAGAGCTCCCTACAGAAAACTCATTTAGCCATTTCCCATTGAATCAGAAGTGACTTTGAAAGGTGATGCCTGCTCCTGAGACAGTGCCTGGTTTAAGGGTCGTCTAAGCTTGCAGGACCCTAAACAGGCCCCTGGCACTTGTGTCCAATCCCAAGTCTTACTCCCCCAACCTTCTGATGGTCTTGAGGCAGAGGCTGTGCCTTGCACCTTTTCTCCCCAAACCAAGCATAGTCAGGCACATGGGACCCTTTCAATAATTCTTTATCCAATGAATTAGTGAATGAGCAAACCAACAGGGTTGAAGAAGACTCTGTGTCCTGATGAGCTAAACATGTAAGGAGGGATTTCAATGACATCTATTTTCTCTGTCCTGGTAACATGCTAATGAGCTGGAGAGCACTGGCTAAATTGCGATTTCCCAAAATGAGTTAATTAATAAATTGATTTGGAGATGATAATCAGGGGGGCACAGTTAACATGATTTTAATGCAAAAGCATCAGTGAAGCACAAACTCATTAGTGCAAACCTATTTCCTGCCCCCGGAAGGCTTGTCACATATTACTTTTTATGGAGAAAGCAGCAAAACCACACTGACAAGGATTGGGCTCCAGAGCAGCCGGGAGTCCCTAAGGGCAGCACACACTCAGTAAAAGGGATCCTCCATGGTGGGTGCTGACAGCGTCTCTCAGAAGTGAATTCTCTGCCGATTCCTCTTTGATTTCAGTAAACTGTCAATTGCTAATAAGCATGCCTCATGCTTTGAGTCCCATGGTACTGATATCAAAGAAGAGGAACAGAAAATGTGTATAAACTAGCTCTGGTTGGCTCCCAAACATTAAAAAATACTCATTGTAGTGATGAGTACTATAATAACTTTTACACAGCACTTTTCTTTCCTTATATGTAAAATGGAGTTATAATCTTATTTCAATTGTCAAGGGTTATCATGAGATTCAGCACTGATTATTAAAAGCTGGCATTCTCTGAGTGCCCGTCTGTGCCAACTACTACATTAAGCATCTTCACTGAGGATGACTTAACCAAGCCCTTTTCCAGATGAGGAAACTGAGATTCAGAAGGGTAGAGAGACTTCACACATATAAAAATGGTTCATAAAGCGACATTTACATATATGGTGTTACTCTAATCTTCTGAGTAACCTTAAGAGATGGATCTGAAAGGTGTTATCTTCCTATGTCCCCATCTTCCTGGTGAGGACACAGAGGTTTCAGGAGGTGGTGACTTGCCCACTGTCCCAGGGCTACCAAATCATGAAAGTGAACATTTTGGGTCAGCTTTGGAAAACAAACCCTGTGTTCTTGTCAAAACATTCTACTTCTTGGTATAGATGCTGTCCACATAGAATGTGCAAAGCAAGAGGGTGCTACATGTCTCTGATTTGAGGGAATGAGATCATAGTTGACTAGAGATTAATAAAAGATTCTGTGCTAGAAATTGGGTAAAATCAAAATTCTGTTCTGCATAGGACAGAAGACGCAGTTTCATCATTTTGAAAAGAATTATTTGAACTGTGGAGATAACTAGGCAGCAGATTTCTGAATGACTTGGATTCGTTAATGATACACAGCGAGGGAAAACCCTACTTGGACACCTGAGATCTGACTGGTGTAGCAGAGGGAAAAGCAAGTGGCCGTGGAGTAGCGGAGAAGTGGGATCTTCTTAGCAGACTGCTAGTTTGTCCTTAAAGAAGGTCTATGTCAAATCGAGGTTGCTAACGCTAGACGGACAAATTCCCTATATCTGTTTTAAAATGAGAACACTGGCATCTAGAAAGGTAAGGTACTACATCCCCTGGTGCACCAGGAATTGTGGCGGAGCCCACATCAGAATTCCCTTACCCCGGCATCCAGTGCAGTCTCCACATTAATTATTTCCTTTCCCCAAAGGAAAAGAGGAACAAAAGAGACTAACTCTTGTTTAGCACTCACTGGGGGCCAAGCAAGCGCTGCTAGGTGAGTTTAATATGTGATTTCATTAAATTCTCTCAATCCTGAGAGGTGGATGGTATCTTCCCTATTTTGCAAGTGAAGCTTAGGAAGTGATTTGCATAAACTAGTCAGTGGCAGAGCAGGAATCCAAATCTTGATCTGCCTAATTCTAAAATTCATGTCCTTTCCACAATACCAGGTCATCAAACACATCACTGAGTACTAAATGCCAACCTGTATCTGTCCCGTCAGAGACTGACTTTCTAGTTCCAGAGAAAAGTTGAGATGCAGACTTTTTTCCCTCTAAATAAAGGGCTTTACACGAAGAACACAGGATTAAAACCCCTCTTGTCTTCGCCAGCCCCCAAGAAGGAAAAAAGGAGGCTCTCTGGCCAGAAAAGCGAGTCAAGGATCTTGCTTTTCACACTTCAAGACACATACTGCTCACTCTTGCAATAGTGGAGGGGCTGTGGAGATGTCCCGGCAGTGTGCTCGTCCCCAATACACTGTCAGCAGGAAGGAGACTTCTGGGGGCTAACTCTGAGGCAACAGCCAGATCTAGTGCACATCTTACAGCTCAAGCAGCCTCAGAAAGGTGGCCATAACACCCTATGTATTCATGGGAGGCCTAGGGGTAGTTTTCATCTTTGTAAAAGCGTTCAGGCATCAGGACTGAATGTCCCAGAAACAAGTAAACCCAACTCCATGAAAACATAGAGCTAAAGTCGATTCCTCACTAACATTTCAACATGTATTTTTCCTACGTTCAAATGACTGCAATATACTTTGTTGCATCAGCATCAGATATTACGTCTATAGGCTCCAACTAAGTCAGAGAACAGCTAGTGACAGAGAAAGAAAGCATCACTGCAAAGTGTTCTGTGTTTTTTGGTGGGGGCGGGGAGATAGGCAGCAAAAGGGGTTTATCTGGGGATCTGAACCAAGACATGGCCCTGAGCTGAATGCTGGAAGGACACAGCCATAAGTTGTCTGAGGTCACTGGGCTCAAGGTGACTTACAGGAGATATGACAGGGACACCAATCCTGCTAATTCAAGGGAGAAAGCAACATGAATCATGAAAGAAGCACAGACAGTGTGTTACAGATGTGGAAGATCACAGTCAGTCATGTATGATTGTTTAGTTTAGTTGTGGTAGCCGTAGTGATGGGAGGTGTAAGCTACCTTTTGTTGAGGGCTTAATCCCGGGCCAAGCTCCCTGCCATGAGCTTTACGTGCTTCTCTTATTTCATCCTCACCACAACCCGACAAGGTGACTACTAACATTAGGCCTACCTTACAGAGGTTCAGAAAGATTGAGTGACTGGCCAAGGCTTCCAGATCTGAGATGCGAACTCAGACGTAGATTCCCAAGCCTCCCCATTTGGCCAGTCTGTTCAACACTGTGTGACCAAGAGGTCCTCTGGTGGTCTCCTGCCCCTTAACATCTCAAAATCTCGTTCTAAATCCTATGGAAAATCCAACGTGTTCACCCAGAATCTTGCAAATTCCATTGTCTCCAGTCCTACTTTAGTCCCCAAAGAAGTTCTACCAGGAGCCACCTTGCACTTGAACTGTCACCACCTGTGGAAACAGTTTTCTCTGTGTCTCCTGCCGAGCAGAAAACCTATTTCCAGAACTGTCCTGGACCAATTATGGCAAGTGGCCAGTAGAGTGAGGTGCACGTGGCATAAAAAAAGCTCTCTTTGAGTTCTCTGTAATTCTGCGAGTTAAGGAAGTGATTGCATAACTATTCACAGAGATAATTTTGACATTCCACCTAGGAAAAGGACAACTAAATGTGTAAACAGCATCTAGCTGGTGATTAGACTCTTCTTTCAGTGGTTGGAAGACTGGACCTGATCTGTACTTGAATTTTTCCACCAAATCTCTCCAATAGACAAAACTGTCTCCCTCTAGAGATATGCAAGCTTAGCTCAAGGGAACTGCCGGAAGCTTCAAATTTCTTTGAGGTTTCCTTCATAAATCTTAAAATGTCATGTAAATTTTGATATCTACTACCTAAAGCATGTCTTTGTTTTGGTATAAAAATAACACTTCGATTACTTATCACTTAAGTTATTTAACTTCTTTCCCAATCAGGGGTTGGGGAGTGGGGTGGTATATGCCAGGAAGTGTACTTAGAGCTTTACAATGCCATTTTGTACAATTCCCACAACAACCCTAGGAGAAAGGTATTAATATTACCGTATTTTAGTTGAGGAGACTAAGGTGTGCACTGGTTAAAATGCTCACCCATTGTCATGTTACCAAGTCCAAGCTCATACTGCTCGCCACACAACAGGCCAATAAATTGAGAGACAGTTTGTTGGGGCAAGGAATAGTGACTTTATTTGGAAAGCCAGGAGAGCGAGAAGTTGGTGAACTAGTGTCCCAGAAAACCATCTTACCCGAGTTAGAATTCAGGCTTCTTTTATACTAAAAGGGGAGAGGGGGTGTGACTGATCGTTGCAAACTCCTGGAATCCTTTGTTTTCGCAGGTGTCCACATAGGTCAGGTCATGATGTTCCTGTAAACCTCCAAAAAGACCAATTTTATTCTCTGTTCTGCGACTTTTTCTCTCTCTATGAAGGGGAAAGTGTTATACCTCTAAAGGTCAGAGCCTTGAAAATGAACTGTCCTGTATATTTCAGGCTATAGGCAACATTCTTAACTTGTGGCAAAAGCAATAGAATACAAAGATTCAAAGTAAAAGAAACGTATCCAATATGGAGTCAGATTCGTTCTTCCCTGTTACAGTCACACAACTAGTAAAGGGAGGGGAAGGATTCTAAGTCCAGGTTGCGTGACCCTCAAAGTCTAAGCTCCTGAACAGGGTGGCCCCTCTGTTGACTTTGCATGGTTTGCTGAGTACCCATCTATTTACACACCTTTATTGAAAGAAATGTCCACATCCAGTTAATAAAGTCACACCGAGGATGGCACTCAACTTAGGAAAAAGAGCGTGACAACTCAGCCTGCCAGCCCGTGGGAAACCCAGAAGCCCACGGAATCTAAAAGATGATTACATCAGATAGAAGGAGGTCTCCCAAATTCATCCCCAGAGACGCTCTATCAGGAGCCCCTGTGCACCTGGACTAACAACGCCTATGGAAATGCCTGTCTCCAGCGCCTCTGCAAGCTGCCAACCCAATTTCCTGAAGCAGCACGAGGGGCGATTAGCCTGGGCTGTGGGGGAGTGAAATGCACCTGATAAAATTTAAAAAGCTTTGCACAAAAACACCCCAAATCAGATAATATGAATCTCAGCAAGCTGTCTGGAATCCAAGTATAAAAATAGCTCAAGCAATTTGGCTACAACTTGCAAAATGAAACAAACCCCATGACTGAAGACAGATCTGTCTCTGTATATGCCCAAACCCACTTCTTGCTAGACATTTGAGGATCACTTTTCAAACTCATCAGAAATGTTCAAAACTGAAAGAGAGTACAGTTTCAGAGAAGAGTGTGTTCACTCTCAGGGTTGAAGTTGATGAAGGTGTGCTGGGAATTGCCAGTGAATTTCAGTCCCTTAGCCCACTGCTCCCTGCCCCTCACATGTGCCATGGGTGTGAGAACGGGCCCCAGATTCAGCCCTGCCACTTTCATGCTTTGCGCTCTGAACAAATTACTAGACTTGATCCCTATTTTTTTCCTCCCCTTAAAATAAGAAGGACAATGCTTCGCTAGCAAGACAACTGAGAGCATGAAATGCAGTAACAGATATAAAGCTTCTGCATGTAGTAGGTCCTCATGAAGTCCAGTTCTCTTCCTCCTCTAGCTACGCATCCTATATTTTCACACCTGCATAACTTTGCGCAGGTTGGTTCTTTTTTTTTTTTTTTTTTGCGGTACGCGGGCCTCTCACTGTTGTGGCCTCTCCCGTTGCGGAGCACAGGCTCCAGACGCGCAGGCTCAGCGGCCATGGCTCACGGGCCCAGCCGCTCCACGGCATGTGGGATCTTCCCGGACCGGGGCACGAACCCGTGTCCCCTGCATCGGCAGGCGGACTCTCAACCACTGCGCCACCAGGGAAGCCCGCGCAGGTTGGTTCTTTTGCCTAGAATGCCCTCCCTCATTTTCTGCCTAGAAAAATTTCCCTGATCCCCCATGGCCCATTTCAGAAGTCGTGTATTGAAGGAAGACTCCTAGGTTCTACCTCGCACCCTCAGTCACGGATATTACAGCTTCTCCTTCCATGCTCAGTGGCCATCAGTCCATACTTGAAGCAAGTGATGATCTAGGAAAGCACGTATGCACCAGCAGGACCAGCAGGTTTGTCTGCTCCTCCTGAGGCATATGGTGCAATGGCTGACAGGGAAGTTGCTAACTGGTGCGATGGACCCAGACTTCTGCAATTCCTGTGTCATTAATCCATCAGTGCCACAAATAGGGATTGGAGACCTACTGTGGGCAGGCCCTGTGAAAGATGTACAGATGAATCAGTGGAAAACTCAGCTCAGAAAGAATCCATTGCCTAACAGAGGAAAATACACGGACAGAGAGACTATAAAATTCAGATAGAAAGCCAACCCAGTCGCAAAAGTGACTCAGATGAAGTGCTGTGGAAATTGGGAAGGGAAGTGAAATAACTATGCACACGGCATCCAGTTTGTGCCAGCCACTGTGCGAAGGACACTTACAAAATCACCTGCCCAACCCACCTGAGAGGAAAGCGTTATCATCCCTATTTTAGCAATGATAAATCTGAGACTGAAAATGGGTTCGGCAACGCACCCAAGGTTATAAGGCCAGTGGGGACTGGAATTGAGATGTGAGCCCATGCTGACTCCATTGCTGTCCCCCTTTATTCCCCAGTTTCCAACTCGCACGTGGTCATGGTAACCTACAAATCTAAAAGACACTGCTTCCTTCATATTTGAAAGGACAGCAAGATTTCATCCCCAGCCTTTACACAGAGCATGTAACAGCCTGTTATTAATAGGCTGATACCCTGCAGTAGGGCCTCCAGGTCAGTACTGGCTCATTTTGTCATAATAAATGAATGCTCAGTTCAATGGCCAAAACTCTCATTGCCTAATTCTCTGCCTGTATTAAGACAGAGCTGATCACTTTCTCTAAGGCTGAGCATTGCCCCACCCCATGTATGTAACTGTTACATAGTTAATTGCCTTCCACTTCCAAAGAGCCAGGAATTGGGATACCCCTTTTGCAATGGTTCCGCAGTATTTTATCTTTCTTGACAGCCAGCCAATCCAACAAGGGACCCCTCTCATAATTTGTATTGATTTGCGTTTATCCACAGCAAAGCCCATTTGCAGACCATCACTGGAGTTCTTGGTCAACTTCAGTGATGAGGAAAACCATCATTTGGAGTTGACACAACTTCAGAGCACCTATGTGAAACTGAAGGATGTTCATCCCACTCACCTTGAGGGCCCCCAAATCAGCCCAATATCAGTGGCTTTAAATAATTTGACCACAAAGGCAATTGGAACTTGTCTCTTGCTCTGCAAGTCGGAGCCACTTGACCCATGGTACCATCTCCAGGGTGGCATCACAGGGATGAACAGCATGGGTCACCAACTGGCAGGCTGATGCCTCATCTGGCTCACAGAGGGGATGTGTTTGAATCATGCAGTATTTTTAATTAGAACTAGTTGGCAACATTCAGAATTTTGTGAGATGTCACTCACCAATCAGATTTTCAACTTTCTGTGCAACCTGCAGAGTGGACTCCCATGCTCACCTGACGATTGTCAGCTGAGCTCTTTGGTGCCTTCCTTCTGGATACACAGGTCCCCCCACTTCAGACTATATTTCACCTACATGCTTTCATGCTCATGTAATCTGCCTGGTCCCTTTGGACTTTTGAGTGTGTGGCGTATGATTTAAATATAAGAGATTGATGTTCAAATCTTGATTCCCCTGGCAACCAGCTGCATGGATTTGGGCAGGACCCTTATGCTCTGATCTTTTTTCCCCTCATTCATAAAAATGAAAATGTGATTCTACTCATTCTTTTCTAATCTGGGCTAGACACTCTGCTAGGTGTCCTAAGGATACAAAAACAAATTAGACGTAGTACTTATCCCCAGGCTTATTATTTAGGATAATAGTTTAAAATGTTATCATATAGGTTTATTATTTGGGATAACATGTAAAAATATATTTCAAAATCACGTGTCAGCATGCAGCAATGCAAAAAAGTGCAGAGTGCTGGCAGGCCCATAGAGGCGTCATCCATTGCAAAGATGAGGGAGACCAGGAAGATTGCCCAAGGAGTGATGCTGGGCAAGGACCACAAGGCGGAAAGAGTGTGTCCGAGGCCTGTGCAGGGAACAAACCAACATCCATTCTTGACTTAAATCAAGAGAAGAGACAGAGACTTGAAAAGTCTTGAATTCCTTAATCTAAATACTTTGGTCTATGGGCATTGGAGAGCCACTAGAGATTTTGGAGAGGATGTGGGAGGGATATGACCAAAGAAATGTATTAATAAGGCCACTTCAGAAGAAATTGGGCACCCGGGCTCTTCCAGCCTGCATGAAACTCTTGGGTTTGGTCCAAGAAGGCTGGGTGAGTGAAGAGCTACAGTTCACTCTCAGAATGGAACCTACCAGATATCTGATATCCCTAGCCTCTGGCAGATCTGATGGAAACCCCAGGCAGGAGGCCAGCTGGAAGGGTATGTTGGGTGTGTACCGTGGGAAAAGATCATCAAGGGTAGAGAGGCATTTGGATTATAAGAAACTTCAGAGATCCAGGCTGCTACAAGGGAGATTGTCTCACCTGTGCTGGATGGTCCAAACCACCGGCAAACACTGAAATGCCAGCTGTCATTCACCTCAGAGAAGACCCCGCATGGAATTTCTAGCATCAATCTTGGTTTTGTTTTACTTTTCAGAGGTATAGGTGATACAGTGGTGAACAAGAGAAAAGCAATGGGTCTTACATGGCAAACATGAGAGAAAAGCAATGGGGCTTACATGGCAGACACTTAACAAGTAAACAAATCAGTAAGAAAAACAAGTCAAGCCAGTGAAGCAAGACGCGAAGAAAATGAAATAATACAACAGAGAATGGCCAAGGAAGACTTCTGATAAGGTGCTGAAGGAGACCCTTTTTAAGGTAGGGTCATATGAATTAAAGTCGGAAAGATGAGGGAAAATCAGCTCTGGAAAGACCTGAGGAAAAATACTGCAGATCTCACAATCTGCCACGACCTGGTCCAAGAGCGCTGAGGGAGGAAACTGAGCCCAGAACAGTGGAGCTGCTGTTTTTATTGCTGTGGCTTTCAGCAAAATAAGATGCAGAATAGTGCCTTTGGGAAAGATCTCAGAGCCATGAGCCCAATAACTGAATAGAGAGAGATCTTCTTTTCTGATTCTCCAAGCTATTAATGGACAGTTCTATGCTCTGTTTGAATTATGAAGGAATGCCAAGACAAAGCACACTCAAGCAACACTTTTTTTGTAAACCCCTCTGTCCGTCTTCCCATCTCCCCATCCAGCATCGTGTTTATATCGAGGTCATCCAGACATGAAGTGGATGGGAGAGCCTGGCAAAACTCAGGTCACATCTTAAGGATAAGGATAGGCCTGCCTCCATTTCACTGATTGAGGATAGAACAGATAAGAATGAGCCAGGATAGGAAATCAGTCCATGGATATCAGGTAAATGACTCATAGGCATCACCTTCACCTCCCTTGCACATGGCAGACATTATTAATAGATCATGACTCTCTTTCCTGCTGAGACCAAATGTGACTGCAGAATCCTTCCCAATTCGTGGTTCCAAGCACCGCAATAAATCGACCAAATTTGGAACAAGAGATGAGATCTATTTGTCAACCCAGAACTTCAACCATTCACTGAAGCAAAACAAGATATTTTGATGCAGCTAGATGGAAATGGAAAAGCTAACTTACCAAGTAATATATGCAGAGATATCTTTGTTCCCCATCCCAACACACACACACACACACACACACACAGACACACAAACACACACACACACACAAAGCTCTCATCACTGATTTATTAGCTTGAATAAAAAATGGTCCCATGACAAAGTAGCTGTGTGGAGTATTTACCATTCTGACACCTCTAGGGAGGGGCAGTCACTAAGCCTCACTGAGTCCCCATATCCTTGAGTCTTACCATCTCTGCTGCTGGTAAGGAGGACATAGTTGCCCAGCCGGAAGGCTACATACAGGAATTCAGGCTCTGGAGCTAGAGGCCCAGGTTTGTATTGGCTCTGCCATTTAATAGTTGTGTGACTGTTATTCAACCTCACTGGGCCTCAGTTTTCTCATCTGTAAAATGGATATAACAAGTATGGCTACCTCATATATCTGTTGAAAGGATTAAATAAGTTAATACGTGTAAGGTGTTGAAATCCATGCCCAGTGTATACCAAGGGCTTAATAAATGTGAGAGTACTTGAACAGATTAAGACAAAGCAAAATTCAGAGGCAGCTGAGACTCAGAAAAGCAGGCAGGAAGTTTGTCTTCAAGCAGTGAGTGGTCCTGTCGCCTGAGAGGATAACCAGGAAGAGGAAGACAGGGTCCGGACTCAGGAGGCATGGGCTCCCCTGGAGCGTGGACTGGACGTGGGCTCTAGGGCCGGGAAGAACCGGGTGGTGAGCTCAGCTCAGCAGCTTCTCAGCTGAGTGACCATGAGCAAATCACTTGCTGTTTAAGAGGTTTAGTGTCCCCATTTGTGACGTGGGTACAGTTAGTAAAGCCTGACTCACAGCTTTGATGTGAGTATCAAACATGGGCATTGTGCCCAGCTCAGAGGGCATGCTCAGGAAATGTGAGTTACTGCCCAAAAATGGGGGTTCTCAGTGCCAGGGATGAAGGGGCAAATGGAGAGGGAGAAGATGAGGAGGCGGGGGGGAGTGTTCTAGTGCCTTGATGGGGACTCTAGGTGGAGACTAGGAGCCAGCAAAGTGGAGATTAAAGTCAGTCGCTGCAGAAGCCCCAACATGAGAGTTTGCCAAGTCAGAGCCAGGCGTGGAGCCAGGGCCATACGCTGCAAGGCTGCAAGTCGTAATTCCCACTTTGAAGATAAGGGGATGGACGAGGGATTGGCCCAAGGATCATGCAGCTGGGAAGTGGTAGATTGGGACTGTTGGTTGTGCCACCATTTTACCATGGTGGATCCTTTAAGTAGGATCCTTAACCTCTCATGGCCAAGGTCTAAGAGGGTCTTAGGAGAGGGGAAAGGGCCTGGATGTGCAGGGTACAGGGCCTGGAGAGAGGAAGGAGGAGGCACTGGACCAGCAGGGCCTTACAGCTCAGATCTGCTCAGCCAGAAGAAAGCCAAGGACCTGGATTCTCTAGAGCTGTGGTTTTCAACCTGTTTTCTCAGCATCTGAGGGAAGGTCAGGAGAGTCGGGCCCTGCACATTAGCCAGAGTTGCTTCAGTTTTATTGGTTTTTTTTTTTTTTTTTCTTTTTCCTCCGTACGCGGCCCTCTCACTGTTGTGGCCTCTCCCGTTGCGGAGCACAGGCCCTGGACACGCAGGCTCAGCGACCATGGCTCATGGGCCTAGCCGCTCCACGGCATGCGGTATCTTCCCGGACCGGGGCACGAACCCGTGTCCCCTGCATCGGCAGACGGACTCTCAACCACTGTGCCACCAGGGAAGCCCAGTTTTACTTGTTTTATAAATTGGGATTACATGGTGTTTTGTTTAAACGTAAAGTTACGCTGCTTTTTACAAAGGGTTTCAAAACCACCAGTTTGAAGCCTAGAAGTCTTGACTTCTAGAATCATAGTCTCTTGGGAATTAAAAAGCCATCTTCCTTGGCAGTTGAACTGAAGAGATGGGCACACAGGGATTGAGATAACACACAGGAATCTGAGCCGTCACGCCCTTCTCTAAGACTGAGAGTGGAGAAGCTCACAATAGCTGCTAGGAACTCTCGCTGCAGGCTTCACGCATCCTGCGAGACTAAACCTCCAGAACCTTAGCATCCCATAGAGTCATGATTTGAGTCTCTGTCCTCCGCTAGACATGAGCTTCTCTAAGCAGAGGCATGGTGAAAATGGTGACAGAACCAGTAGTCCCAGTCTACCACTTCCCAGTTGTATGATCCTTGGGTGAATCCCTTGTCAATCCCCTTATCTTCATGACTCCCAGCTCAGTGCCCAGCCCAAAGCAAGCAAGCAATGGATGGGAAATCCTTTCCCTTTTCCTCCTCCAGGACAGCAAGCCAGACTTACTGGACTTGTTTCTTTAACTAGTGGCCAGCACTGAGTGAGGGCTTAATAAATGGTTGGTGAGTGAGTGGGTAAAGCCTGGCATCGTGTTTGCTACCTTTGCACCAACTACTCAAAGCGCCTTGACTCACCTTTCTCCTCCCCTGCTTCTCAAGGTGCATCATTTCTTTTGGGAACATGAGGTGCAGTCTTGATAACTGATCTGTGACTCACTGTGCAGAATGAATAGAACACTGTTCTATCGCGGGCGGTTTTGAGTGGTGCAGCTGCAAGTTGAGGTGGAAGTACAGGGTTTAAAAAGAAACCACGGAGGTGTCTTTTCATGGAGCGCTCTGTTTTCTCACATTTAATTAATACAGAAGTCAAAGAGTTCTGGAACCATTTGTCATCCCTGGGTAAAGTGGCCTGGGAACTTTCACTGGAGCTGATAGAGCCTGGGGAAAATGAGTCATAGAAGGTCTGAATCCAGCGCGAGAAGGAATGTCAGCGATTGTCCTCACGACAGTGATGCGTGACTTGCAGAGTGCCTAAAAGGTCATTGCCACTTATTCACGTACATGCAGTATATAGGGTTTACCCCATCATGGTCCAAAAATAAATATGTGAGGTAGTACATACATACTTGCTGACATTTATTACAGGATTATATTATATGAGACACTGTGATAAGTCATTTGTAAGTAGCGTCTCATTTACTCCTGGCAATAGCCTCGTGAGGTAAGTACTACTTAGTACTTATCATATAAGCAGTTCTACTTGCGGACTTGCAATTCCTAAGTGAAGCCTTGGAGTCATGATAGCCCACCGGCAAAGAGTGTGTGCTCTGGAGTCAAAGGAGCTGGACTTGCTTCCCTGCTCTGCCAGGTCGTAGCCCTTGACATTGAGCAATGGCGTGAGCCTCTCGGAGCCTCCATTCTCTTGTGTACAAAATGGAGATGATAATATCATCCCCTTCTTATCAGATTACGAAGACGCATTGAGATAATCCAAACAAAAGCTTAGACTAATGCCTGGCACGTGGTACATGCACAATGACTATTAAGTATTATTAGTAAGTAATTTATCCAAGACCACACAGCTAGTAATTAGTGGGAATCAAACCCCAGGCTTCCTGAGCTTGAAGCCACACTTTCCCTGCTAGGTCATTGCCTCTTCTTTTTCTCCCCACAGCCTCACGTGGTCCTCATTCTATCAAGTGAGAAACTTGATATGCAGTGTGCGTGTGTGTGTGTCGGGAGCAATTAAGAACCTGCTCAGGGCCACCAAGTTGGTATTTGACGGGGCCCACAAAGAACCTAGAATTGCTTGCTTTCGGTGACACCAACCCGCCTTCCCAGTCCTGAGGCAAATCCACATTATATGTCCAGAAAAACCAAGTTTCAGAAAGGTTCAGCAGGGCTTCCCTGGTGGCGCGGTGGTCGAGAGTCCGCCTGCCGATACAGGGGACACGGGTTTGTGCCCCGGTCCGGGAGGATCCCACGTGCCGCGGAGCGGCTGGGCCCGTGAGCCATGGCCACTGAGCCTGCACGTCCGGAGCCTGTGCTCCGCAACGGGAGAGGCCACAACACTGAGAGGCCCGCGTATCGCAAAAAAAAAAAAAAAGGTTCAGCAACTTGCTGGTGATGCACACATTCCAATCATTCTCGTTCTTTCTCAAGTATTCTTTCCTGTGCAGTAGACACTACTGCCTCTCAGAGAGATTGAGTGGACAGAAGACCACAGAGAAGAGGAGACAGACAAAGGGGCAGACACAGAAACAGAGACAGGCAGGAAGAAAAAATAAAGAGAAAGAGAAAGTCAGAGCCCTAGAAGCTAAGAACATCTTTTCATCTTTCTTCTTTCTTCCAAGAGGTCCTTAAAATGATGAAAAGTTGGTGACTTTTGAGAAGAGGCGGGTGAAAAAGAATACAGATCTTTGGCAAGTCTGAATAAATCGGGAGCATCTCTGCAACTGTTGAAAACTGAGAGGACAATCCTGGCTCTGACGAGCTTCAAATTGTTCAGTCAAATACTCACGCTTTCCGCCCCGCTACCCGTTCCTGATCTGTAGGAAAAGCTCATGCTGCCATGAGGACTATCCAGGTGCCCCTGCGCAGTGGGAGATGTGTGAATCAACTAATTAAGCACTCCAAAAGTGGAGACAAGCATTTTGCAAGTACAAATTCCCATCACTTCTTGGAGTTACCACGATCTCACCTGTACTTGTTTTTTTGTTGTTGTTTTGTTTTTGTTTTTGCGGTACGCGGGCCTCTCACTGCTGTGGCCTCTCCTGTTGTGGAGCACAGGCTCCGGACGCACAGGCTCAGCGGCCATGGCTCACGGGCCCAGCCGCTCTGCGGCACATGGGATCCTCCTGGACCAGGGCACGAACCCACGTCCCCTGCATCGGCAGGTGGACTCTCAACCACTGCGCCACCAGGGAAACCCTCACCTGTCCATGTTGAATATCAAAAGTGTCCTAAACAGGAAAGCCAGGGGATTTCTAAGCTTTTGCTGCACTGATGCAGAGCCCACCAGAGGGGAGAGGAGAAGCAGTGCTCTGGGTAATGCAGGTCATTTAACCACTGCAGAGGAAAATGGAACCTGGGGCGGCTTGAATTGTATCTCACCTGAAGGTGCCAGTGTTCTTCCACCCAGGACAATGATTTGTCTTCAACTGGTCCTTGCACGATGCGAGGCAAAACTTCTCACTCATTTTTTTGCATGCAGACATACTTTCCCACCCCTTTATCTGCATGTATGCTTGTCCCTCAACCTGATCTGCCCTTCCTGCCCTTTCTGCTCAGCCCCATCTCCAGTCCTGGCTTTTACTATCAGGGCTCAGTTCAGATGCCCTTCCTCCAACAAGATTCTCTATTCCACAAGCTAGAATCAATCCCCCCTTCTCCGAACATGCATAGTGTCTTCAAGTTTCTTGTGACTCTTGTAACTTTATTTTCCATGAGACTTCATAAGGACAAAAACACTGATTGACAATCCACACCAGTTCAACATATGTGGGCTTACCGTGCCCAGAGACCCCTTCTAACTGACTCAGTCCTTCCACTGCCCCCAGCTCAGGAAACAAAGGCAACTGTTCTTTACAAGAAGTGACCACTGACTGGCCCAGGGCAAGTACCTAGTCCAAGAATCTATCTGGAGAATCATTCATTAATTCAAAAAATGTTACTTAGATGGTGATTATATGCCAGGCATTGTTCTAGACACTGGAAAGATGGGTGAAAAGAGAACAAGGTCCCTGTCCCCATGGAGTTTACAATTTGGGGTAGATAACAGTAAATTTTAAAATAATAATAAATAAATATATAATAAGTCAGGTTAGTAATAAGTGCTTTGGAGAAAGAGAAAGCAGGGTAAGGGGATTTGAAGGACCATGAGAGAGGGAAGGAGCATCTTTATATATCACTGGCTGAAGGAAGTCTTATTAAGCAATATTGGAGCAGAAACCTAAAGGTGAAGGAAGGATAATTTTGTGTGTCAACCTGACTGGGCCATGGGGTGCCCAGATCGTTGGTCAAATTTTATTCTGGTTATTTCTGTGAGGGTGTCTTTGGCTGAGTTTAACATTTAAATTATTAGATTGAGTAAAGCAGATTGCTCTCCCTCATGTGGGTGGGCCTCATCCGATCAGTTGAAGGCCTGAATAGAACAGGAGGCTGATCCTTCCTCCAGTAAGGAGAACTCCTCCTGTCTGGCCGCCTTCAAGCTAGAACATCACTTTTCTCCCTGCCTTCAGACTTGAACTGAAACCTCAGCTTTTCCTGGGTCATGAGCATGTAAGCCCCCTATACCATTGGCTCTCCTGGGTCTCCAGCTTGCCAACTGCAGACCTTGGGACTCATCAGCCTCCGTAACCATGGGAGCCAATTCCTTGTAATACATCTCTTTCTATACATCTAAACATCCTATTGGTTCTGTTTTCAGAATCCCGACTCCAACAGTGAGCCACGTGGATAACAGGAGAAGGAGAGGTGCAGGCAGTGGGAACGGCAAGCAAAGGCCTCGAGGGAGGAGTGTGGCTGGTGTGGCAGAGAAGCCACGAGAGCAGGGCAAGTGGGGTGGAGAGCGGCAAGGCCTGAGGTCAGAGAGGCACTGGGTCCAACCTGTAGGGCCCTGAGGCCGTGGAAAGGCTTTGGGCTTCACACTGCATAAGATGGGGATTCGCTGGAGGCTTTTGAGCAGAGGGGTGACATGGTCTGGTATAGTTTTGAAGGATGACTCTGGCTGAAATGAAAACAAGAGATCTGTTAAGCGGATATTACAGTGAGCCAGGAGAGAGGTGATGGTGGTTAAGCGAGAGTGGTGGTTAAGCGAGAGTGGTGGTGGAGGTGGTAGGAGTTGTTCATTTCTAGACATAGTTTGAAGCCAAGAGTACCTACAGGTGGTTTGGAAATGGAGTGGTAGAAGGGATGACTCCAAGTGCTTGAGCCTGGGTATCTGGGAGAATGAAGCTGCAATTTCCTGGTGTGGGATAGGCTGCAAGAAGAGTGGGCTTGAGATGGGAACAGGAGTTTGGTTTGAGACGCCATGGGGCATCCAAGTACAGGTGTCAAATAGGCCATTGGCTGTAGGAGCCTGGGGATGCAGGAGGAGGTCCAGGCTTTGGTGTGAATTTGAGTATCATCAGTATCATGAAGCTAGAGGAGCTCGCCAGAGGAGAGTGTGAGAAAGAGAACAGAAGAGGGGCCAGGAATGAGCCCCGAGGCCTTCCAACTTTTGGATCCGTGTTTTTCAAAGTGAGGGTTTCTACTCATTAGTGGATCATGAAATCAATTTGGAGGATAATGAACCGTACGTTTTCTAATACGATAAAAAAAAGAATGGAAAATATCAGAGTACTTTGTATATAGTGTGGTTTGATGAAATATTTCTCAGTTATGTATGTTTCTAAAACAAACATATATGCTTATATATGTATGTGTGTCTATTTATATATCTGTGTGTTTTTGTAAGTAGTACATATAAATTTATATCTTTACCTCATGACGTGTGTGTGTATATGTGTGTGTGTACCTACTCATGATGTAAAATATAATTTTTACAATAATGATTTTTTTTTTTTTTCCCAAATGTGAAAGTCACTGTTTTCAAAGCCCAACAAGTTATCTAAGCACCTGAGTTCTGCCCAACTGGCGAAGGGGCAATGGCTAAGCTACTTCCACTGGCCCCTCTGGGTACGGATGGGGAGAGTGGAAAGAGCTGGCCAGTCAGCATGAGGGGAGACTGGGGTAGGTGGGCAGACAGCACGGAAGTCTACATGAAAAAGAAACAGATGCAAAGCCTGAATGCTTTCTCTCTGAAGCCACCTTTCTTTCCACCAGCCTGTGGCTCCATTTCAGGTCCACACATGGGTTTATTCACAAAGACTTAGTTTTGGTATCTTCCTTGCAGCAAGCAAGCTCGTCCCAGTAAAGAGGTAACCGCAGCAACTCACTTTATTTCTTGAGCTTTGCACTCCTATATCAGTAAGACGATGCTAACTAATACTGTCTTCCTGAGGCTGTTATGAGGACTGAAAAGTAACAAGCAGCAAATGCTTCACGGAAGAGGCGCTTTATGGAAGAGGTGTGCCCTGCAGTGCTCCTTCAACGCTGCTCCGTGCCCAGGCATCCAGCCCATTGGTGGCACATTCCAGGCGCTGGGGAAGCCAAGGCCTCTTCCCCGTCCAGAGGAGGAGCCCGGAAGTGCCCTGCGCAGGCGCACACAGTGAAGCCTCTTGTAACAAGGTGGGACGTTAAAGGAAGGGCGGAAAGGGGCCATAGATACAACTGGACTGAAGCTAGATTGTCTTCCCTGCATGGCTCGTCTTCCTGATTGTCTGAGCTCCCTCCTTGGCAGCTCGCAGGGGAGATGGGCACAGGGTTGCCCTTACAAGGGCCAGAACAGAGCAGAGGAGAAAAGAAATACAGACAGGGTGGATTAAGTGCCTCTGAACTAGGTCTTGAAGGTACAGGATTGAGTCCCCCTCACGCTCACTTTTTCCTACAAAACAGTGATGCATTATTAAGGTCAGGAGGAACCCAAATGTGGCCCAGATTGGAGGAAAGGAGTCAATCAACAGGCTTCCATGCCTTTCTCTTGTCCAGACCCGCAGCTAAAAATGACTGAGGAGCTTCCGAAACTCACAGGTGGTTCTGCCGTATTACTAGGTTGGCAGACTTTGGAGCCATGCCTCCTGATTTCCCATCTTTGATTTTTATGTGACGCCGCTTCGGGTAGTTCCAACACCGTCATTTTAAGGAGGAGCTTCCGTGAATGTGTATGTTCGCCTGGGGTGAGGGGGGGTTCCTGAGGGGCTCTCGTCCTCTCTGCACGGTGGTCTGTACATGGAGGGTGCTCAGAACCTCCCAGAGGCCACCTGACCCCACGCCCCAAGCTCACCACCATCCCAGTGCTGGATTCCCACCAAGAGTCCTTTCCCTAGTCGGAGACAGCATGCAAGCTGCCACTGCTGCCCAAGGCCAATGCAGCCAGATTGAGGCCAGGGCCTGAGCTGCTCCCCCTGTTGCTTTAGCGCTGCGGCTGCTTCTGAGGGCAGGTGGCCTTGCCTGGCGGCCAGTGAAGTGTGTGCCTTCGCACACTGTGGGAACTTGACAAACCAGGTTCCAACTCAAAGCTTACATCTGGGATGAATTCTTTGATTTGTAATTAGTTATCTATGCTTTAGTGTCCAAGCCCTAAAACTCAGCCAACTGGGTTTCAGAAGGCAAGCCCTGATAGGACACTTGTCATGGTGCTTGATGGAGACCAGCTGGCTGTCAGCTGCCCCAAGCCTCACACATGCTTCAGTCTGGATCCATCCTCTTTATTGTGGATAAATACTGTATATTTTAACTTGATCATGGTGAAAGAAACTACTGCTTGTATAATCAAATCATAACCCAAATATCAAGGGACTAGGCCAAATCTTACCTTCGTCGTCCCAGTCATACTAATTTTTCCCTCCTCTAAATTAGTAGTGGTTCACTTCTAAGTACTGACTTACTGCCTCGTGGTTACGTGTCTATTCATTATGTATGTGGTAGCCATCCCCACCCCCAGGGCTTTCATAGTACTTTACACCCACCTCTGTGATTCCATTAATGACACTCTGGTTTATGTTTTATATATGTATGTCATTTCCCAAAATAACTCCAAGCATTTAGAGTGCAGGATCTAGAAGCTACTCTTTGCACCTAGCACATAGTAGGTCTAATAAATATTTGTTGCCTGAGTGAATTTATCTGTCCAGTCCAGAAGCATTTGTTGAGCATGTACTATATACAAATCACCATATAACAGGTGCTGAGGACACTAATAACCTACTTTTAAGTATCTCACACTTCAATAAGGGAGAGAAACATTAAACAAAGAAAACACAGTGTTGGTGTGGGAAGTGTGTTCAACATACAGAGTTAGCCCAATTTAAAGGAAGGATTAATTTTTTTATGAAAGAATGGAGAAGCTTCTGGGAGGCGGGGATACCTGAGCCGGGCTTTAGAGAATAAATAGGAGTTCAACAGGTACACAGTGGATAGGGCTGAGTGAAAGAGAAAAGCATGACTAGACAAAGTAATGATGTTAACAATCAGGGAATGAATTACCCCAGTTGCAGCAGGCGTATCGTCAGGTCAGCAATGTTTCTACAGTGCTGTGAGCTCGGTGCCAAGCCGTCAGTACATTCTCAGGGAGTGCTGGCTGGTGACGGCGAAAATTACTTAAACCTCCTGCACAATTACAAAGCAAACATGCCTTGGGAGCTGTCAGCAGTAAAATAAGGCAATTTTGGAAGATCGTGGGTATGAGGACAATTGATGTTCATCTCGTTTTTTTTCTTTTTAATTTTTCTTCCTAAGGACGGTTGAATCTAATTTAACATGTTAAGCAATTTGTTCAAATGAGCCAGACTGCCTTCCAGTGCTGAGGGGAACTCCAGAGGCGACATTACAGAGGAATGTAAGTGTAGAGCA
Source organism: Aethalodelphis obliquidens (assembly GCF_003676395.1). Taxonomy (NCBI): domain Eukaryota; kingdom Metazoa; phylum Chordata; class Mammalia; order Artiodactyla; family Delphinidae; genus Aethalodelphis; species Aethalodelphis obliquidens. The sequence goes on along the minus strand of NW_020837994.1, from coordinate 6,396,179 downwards.
ATCCAGTTGATCAAAAATGAATTAGCCAGAGAGTGCCATGAGTCATGGGATCAGAAAAGATGCTTCAGGGGAAGAGGAGGTCATTAAGGGTTTAGTCATGTGAATGGCAGCCAGGGACCATGTAAGCTAATGTTTCAGTCCCATTGTCCAAACACATCCAGGCATTCATGGGGGCCCACTTGCTGTGTGCGAGGCTGTCCCTGTGAGGGCCGTTGAGATGCATGACGTGAGGCCTGTACCTTTAAAGTGCTAATGATCAAAAGAAACAAGTATGACTGTCAAGAAAGCAAGTATTTTTTGAGTACCCACTCTATGGCAGCCATTGGAGTGTATCCAGACCCATCAGCATAACTCACCTTCCTTTCAACACTGGGATGTATCATAAGCCCCATTTTACAGATGAGGAAACTGATAGATGGATACAAAGAAGTGTCAGGTGAGCACAGAGGCAGGAATTACCAGCTCCACAAGGGGCAGTCTGGAAGTGTTCACAGAGGAAGTCACATGTCGTTCACTCAGCCATTCATTTAAAGGGCATTTAACAAGCTGCGAGCAAGCATGGTGGTAGATGCTGGGGATACATTCATGAACAGTGAAAGACATGGCCACTGCTATCATGGTCCCCACAGTCAAGACAGGGCATGGATTTAATCAGTAAATGTGTAACTGTAAGTTAAAATAAGTGTTCTGAAGGAAAGAGGCATGATTTTCTGAGAGCATATGACAAAGGACCTGGTCACGGAAGGGGGTATGGGGAGTGGGTATGGGAGCAGCAAAGATCCCCTGAAGAAGGGATGCTTGAGCTGGGGAAGGGGGGAGATGTGCTTTATAGGGTATATGGGTGGCAGTATTAAGAGCTGTAGTACAGACCAAAAAAGCCCTATAGGAAAGAGCACAGCACAGTCAAGGAACTGAAAGTGGGCCAGAGCCCAGAAAACCAGGGTAAGACAGGAATGTGGTGGAGGACAGGTGCTTCCAGGAACTTCGCAACAAGGAAGGTTTGGTTCTTGTCCTAAGAGAAGTGGGTTATAGTCAGAGTGACACAAACCCAAGGGCATTGTGAAAAGACAACTCTGGCTGCCTTACCATGTGTAGAATGGCCTGGAAGGGAGGCAGAGTGGATGCAGAAAGGCCGAGGACGGAGGCTCCTGCGGTATCCAGGCAACCTGCAATGGAAGCATGGCTCAGGGCAAGGGACACAGATGCAAAGAGAGCGAATCCGGAGCTGCCTGGGAGTGAAGTGGCCTGTTCGGTGATGGATTGGAGGATAATGCGACCGAGCAGGAAGAAATATCAGGGCACGTCAGGACAAGTGCACAAGCGAGGACGAGGGTTCTGACTAGCGCCCGCTTCTCTGAGATGGGGAACAGGGCAGGAGCGCTGCATCCTAGAAAATGGGCGGGGGAGTCGAGCAAGGACACTGTGTTTCAGAATTCCAAAGTGGAGAAGACTTCACTGAGGCCCCGCCTCAAGAGGCCAGTATTGTTCCTGGAGAGACGCTGCTGAGCCTGCACTTCAGGTGTGCCCTAGACATAGAAACACAAGTTCCCCTTTATTTATGTACCCATCCTTGTGCCTACTTTTACACTACCAGACTTCCTGGAAAGTTGCTGCTTATTGGAATGGAGCTTTGGAAGTGCAGGTTCTTGAACTGCCCCCAAGCTCCTGCCATGTCCTCTTCTCAGTGTATAACTGACCACATCCAAAAGTGCACTTGTGAAAGCAAAGGAGGGGGCTGCTTGCCAGAGAACTGTAAGGTTTGCAGTCTCCCCAGCATGGCCTCACCACCCTGCCAGCTGAGGCAGAGTGCCCAGTGACGGTGTTGGATGTCCACACGAGTCTAAATACAGAATGAGGGCATGTGAAGAGACCGCCATCTCTTAGCAGTTTCTGTTATACGTGGGAAGTTCTAGGTGGATCATTGCCTTTGGCACTGCTCCATTGAACACTGCAGCTGACTGGAAGTCAGGAGACCTGGGTTCCCAGCCACTAGCTCATTGTGGGCCCTTAAACCAATCTGTTGGCCTTATGCTCCCCCATCTGACAATGAGGTGGGATGACTCACTCCTTCCAGAGTGAGGGTTTCCCATCCACTTCGTGTGACAGGAGGCACACTTTTGTCACACGTAGCAGAAACATAAGCTGTGTTGGGAGTTACCCACGTATGTGTTTCTCATCCCTCTGCCTGCTGTACCAGGATAATGGAGCATCTTCTTGGTGGAGGATGAAAAAGGAGACAAGTGTAGGGACAGGAGATTCTGAAGCAAAGAAAAGCCTCGAGAACGATCAAGCAAGTCTTCAAGACTGACTCCCACAGAGGCCCCAATGTAGTACTGTTACTGGAGTCCGTGGAATGGCAAAAGAAGCCAAGCTCCATGATGGGGAGTGGATGGGGGCAGAGGGGAGCAGGGCAAGCATCAGTTGTTTTTTCTGATCATAATAATCCTCTAGGCTCTCTGTCAACGTTCTGTGAAGTTCTGAGAAATACTGAGATGCAGGGCAGAAAGAATTCCTCGTAATTCCACTACCCAAAGGTAACCTCTCTTCTTCCAGCCTTTTTTTAAGTAGATTACTTATGTTGTTGAGATCATACTGTATACACCCTTTGCGTTCTATTTTTGTCAAGTAACATGGTATCTGGCTCGCACTTGTTCACAAGAGCCAAAGCTCATCTCTTTCCAACTCTGAATTCAGTGACATTACATTGGTAGTTTGAAATCAGCCACAGAGGGAATATTTACACCACAGAAATTGGCAGACACTACAAAGCAGGACAGTTTTGTTTTTCTTTTTTCAGACAGCCTGTGGTTAAACATTTACTAGCAAGCACATCACTGATTATATCATGAGCATTTCTTCGGTCTTAAAATTGAAAATGTTAATGGATACATGATAATCTATTAATGATAAACATGGTAATCTTATTTCTAGACATTAGATCCAATTTTTCACTACTATAACTAATATTAATACACTAATACAAACATCTTAGGGCATAACTATTTTATATTTCTTGCTCTTTCCTTAGCATAGGTCCCTAGATAGGGAAATATTGTGTCAAAGGGTAGAAACAGGTTTCAGGGGGAATTCCCTGGCAGTCCAGTGGTTAGGACTCTGTGCTTTCACTGCTGAGGGCACGGGTTCAATCCCTGGTCAGGAAACTAAGATCCCATAAACCGTGTGTCATGGCAAAAAAAAAAAAAAAAAAGAAACAGGTCTTAAGTTCTTGAAATCTATTGGCAAATTCCTTTTCGTGAAAAGTTAGATCAATTATATCCCACAAAAAAAAGGGTGTGAAAAATGCCCACTTAATTCACTAGCATTAAACATGGTATTAACACAGAAAATGACGATTCAATGGAGCAAAACACCCAGCCAGAACAAATACTAATATATAAGGACTACATAAAAATGAAGTTTCCATTAGTGCCACAAATAAAATTGAGATCAACAACAAACTAATCTAAAACTGTGATAACTTTGACATATGGTGGGTTATTATCTTTAATGTAGAAAGAGTTTATGCAAACAAATAAAAAAATAAGAGGTTATAACAAATAAAAGAGCTAGGAACCTGCACATACTACGGTTCTAATGCATCTTCACATCTGAGTTTGAGGACTTTACAGTTTTCAAGTCAGAACAGGAGCAGATTTAGCCTTGGCGTGACAGGGCTTCCCAGCAAGTCTCTAAAATGTCTGGTTATGTGAGGAGAGCGCATGAATGGGACTGGAGTTGACTAGCATTTGTTATAGTGTGAATAGAACCAAATTCCCTGTTCTACTGAAAAAGCCACACTAAAAACAACACAAGGATCGTGATATAAATAGGCCATGTAGTTTACCGCTCAAAAAAGAGAGAAAAAGAGAAATTCAGAGGATGTGACAACAATCTGAGAACAATTCCAGCAGAACAGATGGCCTTTCTTTGGTGAAACGGAAGCTCTGTTGATGCTGCCCACCTCTGAGGTTCCTGGAGTGGAGTTCACGGTTCCTTGAAGATTTTAGCTGTTCCACAAAGTTCTGGCTCAGAGGCTGTGGAAAACTGAAGGAAAGCGGAGGATGGGGGGAAGCACCCAAGACAATCATTTTTTCTGGATGCCACACTGCTGTCAAGAGTCTGGTCTGTGTATAGGTTCGAGAAAACTAGTCTTCCGGCAAGCAGATATCAGACCCAGAGAGAAACACATTCTGGTTTGTGGTATTTTCATTATGTAAATTGCATACTACTATGTATGTAAGCCTGTGCTCATTCACCAGGCATGTGTGGAGTATCCTTCAGCATCCATCTAGCTGTGTGGGGAGTAAGACAGTAAGGCCACGATCTTTGTTCTCAAGGAGCTCCGCATCTTTCCGTGACAATTGTCTGGAAATAGAACCAGAAGTAAATTAAGAGGCTAACTTCTACCAAGCAGGCACAGAGCTGTTGGAGTTCAGAGTCAGGGAAGAGAAGAGCAACACAGCATGTTGGAGCAATCCCAGAAAATTCCATAATAAGTGGAGATGAGCTGGGCTTTGAACTAAGGATAAGGCCAAAGGAGGCTACTACCTGTCAGTATTAGGTACCAGCACCATCTTTATTTCCAGACCAAGAGCAGCACATATCTTATTTCCCCAAATAAGCTAAACAGCGTCCTGAACAAAATACACTGTTGTTGTTTTTTTACATCTTTATTGGAGTATAGTTGCTTCACAATGGTGTGTTAGTTTCTGCTTTACAACAAAGCGAATCAGCTATACATATACATATGTTCCCATATCTCTTCCCTCTTGCGTCTCCCTCCCTCCCACCCTCACTATCCCACCCCTCCAGGCGGTCACAAAGCACTGAGCTGATCTCGCTGTGCTATGCGGCTGCTTCCCACTAGCTATCTATTTTACGTTTGGTAGTGTATATATGTCCATGCCACTCTCCCGCTTTGTCACAGCTTATCCTTCCCCCTCCCCATATCCTCAAGTCCATGCTCTAGTAGGTCTGTGTCTTTATTCCTGTTTTACCCCTAGGTTCTTCATGACATTTTTTTTTCTTAAATTCCATATATATGTGTTAGCATACAGTATTTGTCTTTCTCTTTCTGACTTACTTCACTCTGTATGACAGACTCTACGTCCATCCACCTCATTACAAATAGCTCAATTTCATTTCTTTTTTATGGCTGAGTAATATTCCATTGTATATATGTGCCACATCTTCTTTATCCATTCATCTGATGATGGACACTTAGGTTGTTTCCATCTCCGGGCTATTGTAAATAGAGCTGCAATGAACATTGTGGTACATGACTCTTTTTGAATTATGATTTTCTCAGGGTATATGCCCAGTAGTGGGATTGCTGGGTCATATGGTAGTTCTATATATGTAGTATTTTAAGGAACCTCCATACTGTTCTCCATAGTGGCTGTACCAATTCACATTCCCACCAACAGTGCAAGAGTGTTCCCTTTTCTCCACACCCTCTCCAGCATTTATTGTTTCTAAATTTTTTGATGATGGCCATTCTGACTGGTGTGAGGTGATATCTCATTGTAGTTTTGATTTGCATTTCTCTAATGATTAATGATGTTGAGCATTCTTTCATGTGTTTGTTGCCTGTCTGTATATCTTCTTTGGAGAAATGTCTATTTAGGTCTTCTGCCCATTTTTGGATTGGGTTGTTTGTTTTTTTGTTATTGACCTGCATGAGCTGCTTGTAAATTTTGGAGATTAATCCTTTGTCAGTTGCTTCATTTGCAAATATTTTCTCCCATTCTGAGGGTTGTCTTTTGGTCTTGTTTATGGTTTCCTTTGCTGTGCTAAAGCTTTGAAGTTTCATTAGGTCCCATTTGTTTATTTTTGTTTTTATTTCCATTTCTCTAGGAGGTGGGTCAAAAAGGGTCTTGCTGTGATTTATGTCATAGAGTGTTCTGCCTGTGTTTTTCTCTAAGAGTTTGATAGTTTCTGGCCTTACATTTAGGTCTTTAATCCATCTTGAGCTTCTTTTTGTGTATCATGTTAGGGAGTGATCTAATCTCATACTTTTACATGTACCTGTCCAGTTTTCCCAGCACCACTTATTGAAGAGGCTGTCCTTTCTCCTCTGTACATTCCTGCCTCCTTTATCAAAGATAAGGTGACCATATGTGCGTGGGTTTCTATCCTGTCTGGGCTTTCTGTCCTGTTCCATTGATCTAGCTTTCTGTTTTTGTGCCAGTACCATACTGTCTTGATTACTGTAGCTTTGTAGTATAGTCTGAAGTCAGGGAGCCTGATTCCTCCAGCTCCATTTTTCGTTCTCAAGATTGCTTTGGCTATTCGGGGTCTTTTGTGTTTCCATACAAATTGTGAAATTCTTTGTTCTAGTTCTGTGAAAAATGCCAGTGGTAGTTTGATAGGGATTGCATGGAATCTGTAGATTGCTTTGCGTAGTAGAGTCATTTTCACAGTATTGATTCTTCCAATATTCATGGTGTATGAACCTTTTAATGTGCTGTTGGATTCTGTTTGCTAGTATTTTGTTGAGGATTTTTGCAAACTGCTTGGCAAGAATAAAAAGTCCCCAGTCAATGCAAGGGCTGACCCAGCCTGGTCTCTCCTCTAGAATATTGAAAATGGAAAAAAAAAAAAAAGATATCTTTTTGGCTCTAGCCTACCAAGCATTAATGATCAATCAGCTTTTATTTCCCCCTATTTTTTTTTTATTGTGGTAATATATACATAAGATGAAATTTACCATTTTAACCATTTTTAAGTGTACAGTTCAGCAGCCTTAAGTGCACTCACATTGTTATGCAACCATCACCACTCTCCATCTCCAGAACATTTTCATCATCGCAAACTGAAACTCTGTAACCATTAAACAATAACTCCCATTCCCCTGGTAACCACCATTCTACTTCCTGTCTCTATGACTTTTACTATTTATTCTAGGTACCTCATATAAGTGGAAGCATTCCTTTTTTTTTTTTTTTTTTTTTTTATGGTAACTATCAGTCAAGATCCCAGCAAGAAACAGATGACACACTCAAATTGGATAATTGATGAACCTAAGAAAGGGAGTATTTGCAAAGATTTGGACAGGATTTAAGGCAACTACAAGGGAGGATATAAACTACGTGACTGGTAATATCAGGGAGCTGTTATCACCCCCAGACCCAAAGGGACAGTTACCAGAACCAGAAAAGGTGGCTGTGTGGCCCCTGACAGGAGCTGTGGTCTTTAATGGAGGGCTCTGCAGTGACCCAACAGGAGGGGAGCCAGGGGAGGTGATACCCTGACCTCTACTCTCCTCCCACCCTTTGACCTCCTGACAGTGCCTCCCATTGGCTAAACCCAGTAAAACACCAGAGTCAAGAGAGCCCACGGATGTAGTCCTTGGGAGGGGTGACAGCTCTATGAGTACAGGCAGGGTAGAGGAGAGTGGAAACTGGATCTGGGGGTTGAATGAAATATATCAGCATGGTGACCTCCTTTGACGTACACTGGGCATGTGATTAATGTGACTGAACCAGCAGCTGAATATGCAGTAAATTAAGAGGAAGATGATGTGGAAAGAAGGAAGAAGCAAAAGCTGTATTTTAGAATTTATCAGACAATGGGAATAAGCATCTCATCTGTCAAAACAAAATAAACATCCAAGAGCAGGTAAATAAATGGGTCTAGTATTTGGGCCATGAGTATGAAGCCCACACAGCAACTATTGCGTTATCACAGACTGTCAGAGGTGAGAGATTCCTCAGCTTGTCCACTTGGATCATTTCATGTATGAAAACTCTGAGATGCAGAAGGGGGTGATCCCTACATCCTGTGCCTCTTCAAAAACTCCCACTTACTTGAAGGTGTTTAAATCAGTGGTTCTCCTTAAGCTCCTGTTAGCCCTTAGTCAGCCTAAGTGTGACTTGGAACTCATCCATCACTTTGATGAGCAACACGCCCAGTATCTAGAGGGTGGCTTTACTTTCCTGACCTTCGATCTCCACGTGTGTGGCAGGGTATTTTTCAACTCTGAAGCTCCAGATGAATATAAATGATGTTAAACTCATCATTCAATGCTAAGAAAACATGGGGAATCCCTGGCAGACAATAGTATAAACTAGACAACATAACAAGTCCAATTAGCTTTGGAATGGTTTGAGGGAAGGCAGAAAAGATCATTTTGTAAAGTCTAAACTAGTCCATTAGTTTCTTTGCACTGGACACTGAACTAAGTGTTATAGAGTACAAGAAAGTATGAGAGGTAGCCCCTCCACCAGGCAGGAGCTTCCAGTTGGAGAAATGATCTCCCAGATGAGCAGGAAGCTCACATAGCAACAGGAAGGGAAGGTGAGTTTCCTGTGAATGTCAGAGCCCGAGGGACCATAGGAGAGAAGCCTCTGAACTATGGGCTCTGGGTGGTCATGGAAGGCTTCTTGGAGAAGGAGGGAGTTGAACCAGATCCTGAGGGGAGGACAGGATTTGGAGAAGACCAAGAGGACATTCCAGGTTGTCAGTGAGCGTTGGAACCAAACATACACTTACGCCTTTATTCACGGAGTCAAAGTGTATTGTGTCCGCGTTGGCTACACTGGGCTCTCAGTGCTTCTGTCCAGGAGCAGTCAGTTGGATTTTCCTTCCCCCCACAAAGCATCAGGCTGAAGTGGAAGAGCCACTGCAACACTGCAGCCACCTGGTTTACACAGAGGCTGGAACCAGCACTCAGGTGGCCCATCTTGTTCCAGCCCTCACCCCACCCCCAAAACTCCTTGGGCAATTCCAGAAAGCTCCACGGAGCATCCAGGTGCCTTCCCTTCTCTGGGCCTCAGTTTTCTCACAGATAAAATAACACACTTGGGCTAGATGATCTCGAAGTTTCCTTCCATCTCTCTAAGTTTGTGATTTTTGCTTTGGAAGACTAATGTTTTTGTGTGTTTTTTTGTTGTTGTTATCTATTTTATATAGAGTAGTGTGTGTATGTTAATCCCAAACTCCTAATTTATCCCTGCCTGCCATTCCTCTTTGGTAACCATAAATTTGTTTTCTATGTCTATGGGTCTATTTCTGTTTTATAAGTAAGTTCATTTGTATCTTGTTTTTTTTTTAGGTTTCCACATATAAGTGACATCATATATTTGTCTTTCTCTGTCTGGCTTACTTCACTTAGTATGATAATCTCTAGGTCCATCCATGTTGCTGCCAATGGCATTATTTCATTCTTTTTATGGCTGAGTAATATTCCACTGTATATATACACCACACCCTTTTTATCCATTCCTCTGTCGATGAACATTTAGGCTGCTCCCATGTCTTGGCTATTGTAAATAGTGCTGCTGTGAACACGGGGGTGCGTGTACTGGGTTGACCAAAAAGTTCGTTCAAGTTTTTCTGTAACATCTTAAGGAAAACCCAGACGAACTTTTTGGCCAGCTAAATATCTTTTTGAATTAGAGTTTGCTCCGGGTATATGCTCAGGGGTAGGATTGCTGGATCATACAGTAGCTATATTTTTAGTTTCTTGAGGAACCTCCAGACTGTTCTTCTGAAGACGAATTTGCTGACTCCTATTGTTTTCCTTCTCATCATAACTAACTACCTACTCTTAGATTTTCTTCTTTGAATGAATATTCAAGCTGTGTTCCAGCAGTTCCCTGCTTCTTATAGATCTTCAGAGACACACTGTGCTCTCAGGCTTTTACACAATCCATTTCAAATGCCTGGAATTTGTACCCACCCTCCCCCCACCTGGCTGGGACGGAGATGCTCCTCCGTCTGTTCCTATGTCACCTTTTACATTTATGCATTTTGCTACTCACTGCTGAGCTGAGTCACTGCCCCTTTACTCATTTCTCTCCCCCACAGGACAGTGAAACCCTAGGATCAGGGATCTTACCCTGATCATACCTGTATCCCCACAGTTAGTCTAGGGTTTACTGTAGACCTGTTCAATGCACAGACGCATAAATAAGGCTTTTGTAGTTCGTGGAACAGGCATCCTCACAGTCTGCAGTCTGTCGTCAGGATGCCTCCCTCCTGCACACGTCTGACCCATCCTTTCCTTCACTCTCCCTCTGCCCATGTGTCTCTGTACCACGGCTGCCACTCACTCATCATTTTGCTCGCATCTGCCTTCAACTTGCATGTAGCCCATCGATACCGCTCCCCTCTGGTCTCTCTCCATCTGACATTTCAGCTTCAGCTCTACGGTGGTAGCGGGATCAAATGTTTTAAAGGGATCAAATGTTCTAATCTCTGATTTCCTAAAATTGCTCCCAGAAATGAACAGCCTCGTTCCCTGGGGATACCTTAGTTCTCATTCCTAAGACAGTAAGTGCATTGGCCCAGCTGACCTTTTAGCACCAGACCACATTGTGGGTCACACGCCAGCCTGTAGATTGACTACTCTTAATTATTTCAATCAGCGCTGTCCAGAGGGTAGGGTTGTATATATAACTCAGGGATATAGAGGGCCATGACCTTCAGCTTGGGCCCCAAACAGAGCAAGCTTGACTCTAGAAAAGATCCGTGTTGACCCATCAGGGCTGACTTTCACCTCTGACTTCAGGCTAACTTCCTACAGAGTACTGGGTCATGATCCAGACTGCAAGTCCCAACTGAGGATATGAATATTGTAAGTGATTCCCAAAGAAGAGAAATCCCCAGATAGGACTGCCAGAGACATCACTGGATACTCGGAGGCATCAGGAATGAAAGCCAGTTTCCACAAAGGCCTCATTGATAAGTAGCCATTGGGCAGCACCATGAATATCACCCAGATACCAGCCATGGAGGCTACAGCCCTGGGACGTGCCAGGATCAAATGTTCTCATCTCTGATTTCCTAAAATTGCTCCCAGAAATGAATAGCAGCATCTCCCTCAAGCCCTGGTGAGGCTCCGGCCAAATGTGGCTGGAATGCAGAGGCATGGGTAGCGGGAACAGGATGTTGCCTGCAAGCTTCCTCTGCTCTCAGCCCGTGGAGCAGATTCGAAGATTGATTTAGAGAGGGCCCTTTGTCATAAATTGTTCCTTTCTTCACTCACAGCAGGGGGCCAGCTGCTGCCAGCACTCCCAGCTCGTAGGGCACAACTGTGGGTTTAGAACGCGAGGAGAACAGATGGGCGACCTCTCAGCATCTTGAGGAGGGCTGCCAATTTGGGTTTGTGCTGCCACTTGATCTATTTTTTTTCTCCTGATGTTCACATTATGCAATGTGTGGAGCTGTGTGGTGTCTGGGAGAGAGCGCTGGGCCAGGAGGGCAGGCTGGGTCCCCCAGTGTGTTCCTGGTTGTTCTTCACAAAGATTTGAGCTCCACGCTGCGGCATGTCTTCCATTAACCCCAGTGGGCTCCGTCCCCTACCCCAGAGGAGCTCACATTCCAGTCGGGGAAGGACCAGTAAACAATCACCATCACACATTGCAGGTGTGATGATAAGTGCACAGAGCCGGGAGAGCTACTCCAGAGTAGGGAAGTGCTATGCATGGAAGGCTCCCTGGGCGATGCCTCGAGAGAGGATTGCAAGGTAAATAAAAGGAGGACCTGCCAGACGGAGAGGACGAAATGAACAAAGGGACAGCCACACACAAAAAACATTTGTCCAACATGTATTCGATCAGTGTACAGGTGTAGAGTCACATGCTTTACTAGAGAGAAAAGAATAACGTGACGAACAGCAGGAGAAAAGTCTGGAACAGTAGGCAGGGGCCAGCTCATGCAAGACTGTGAATGTCATCCTTCATTAAGAGTGTGTACAGGTTGGGGATCATCAGTGGGATCCTCACGCGAGTAAGTTGCATGGACTGTCCAGGACTCAGTTTCCTCCACTGTGTGATGGGGGATGATACAAGGTCGCACTTTCACTTTGCAGCGCTGCTGATGGGATCATTTACTCCTCGTCAATAAATACGCATTGAGTGTCCCATGTGTGCCAGACATTGCAGGAAGGCTGCAGGTGCAAAGATGCATAAGAAGACATTATTACTGCCTTTAAGTGTCTACTGTCTAGGCTGGAGGTACCTACAGGAAGAGCTAATTCATCAATCAGTGAAGTTAGGGCAGAGGGCAGCCAGATGAGGCAGAGGAAGGGTAAGGAACGAGCATTGTGCTAGATACTGGGGGGTATTATGCTCTTTAGTCTTCCCAGAAGCCCTCTATGGTAAAATGGAAGGCACAGCTACCAGAATATCCCATCTTAATGGAATCACAAATTTCATGGGAGATGGAGGCTTTGGTCCAGGACTCTGGGTCAGGCTTACCTGCTTAACCATCCAAGGCTGGAAAAGTGAGCCCTTAAAAATATCCAACCCAGCTCTTTCTTTTTATTCTAAGCATTTGCTTTTTCACACTTTAAAAGAGAATATTCATCTGCTGTCTTGACTGTGATGAGAACTTGATTTGCAGGTCTCATGAAGAACTACTCGAATATGCTTTTGAGACTGGGTGTTTTGGGGTAGAGGTAGTCTCATGCTGAGATACCTGTTGGCAAGAATAATTCATGCACAGAAACATTTTTCTTTTTAATTAGGATTTTGTTTCACAGAATATTCATCACATTCAAGGTTATATTTTGCATTATTTCCTTGTCTCATTGCAGATCAATTGTGAAACAGAATTGGGCTATTGGAACTCTAACAAGAACAACCATTATAAAAGGAAAATTTAATAATTAACATCATCATTAATGATGATGACAAATGAAGTAGCTTTTTCATTCATGAATTTGATCATTCATGCAATCACTTGACAAATGTTTACTGAACACCTAGCATACATTAGGTACTACACTCATTCTAGGCATATGGTAATAAGCAAGACAGACATGGTCCCTGCTCCAGAAGGATCTTACCATCTATAGAAAGGAGGCAGTAAACAAATGAACAAACAATAAAACCATATAATTATATGATTGCAATTGACATGTATGTCATATGCAAATGATGTTATAATTGATATGATATAGAAGTACAATATACTTTGAGAACATAATGTAGGGGGATATAACCTAATCAGAATGTTTAGGAAAGTTTTCCTTGAGGAGGCTGCCTTTAAGCTGAGCTCTGAAAGAGGAGGTGTGAGTGAGGTGAGGAAGGGAGAGTACTCCAGACAGAGAGCAGTGTACCAGAAAGTCCCGAGGCAGAAAGAGGCTTCCATGCATTTGAAAGACAGCCAGTGTGGCTATTGCGTAATCAAGAAACTGAAAAAAAAAAGGGCCCTGTGATTGGTGCTAAGTGGGCAAGATGGGCTGGGGGAATGAGACAAGAGAGAATAGGATCAAGGAGAATAGGGTGTTATAGGCAGGCCCACAGAGTCCATTGCCGCTATGGCCAGCTAGCCAGCGACCAGGTCTAATGTCTCATACTCAGTTTCTACCTACCCTTCAAGGCACAGCTTCAGTACCACTTCCATCTACTTTGGGAAATGGTACCTTACAGTTTCCTCCTCAGAAGCTCACAATGCAAATTAGGATATCGAGGACTCTGAGAAATCCTGTAACTGAGTCCCAGAATTTCCTAAACATATTAGCCTACAGGAACATATGAGACACTGGTGTTCCAAGGAGCACCATTGGGGAATTGCTCATTTAGTGGACTGAGTTGTCCAGACTTGGATTGAATTCTGACTGTGATGTTTAACAGCTGGGTCTCTGTCCACAAACCCTTCCACTGCTCTAAGTCACAGAGTCCTCACCTATAAGATAGCAATGCCAACAAGTGTTTTGAAGATTTTCTATAAGGATACAGTTAATAGCACATGAAAATTCTCTATTTCAATGACTGACACATAGTAGCTGTTCAAACATTAATTGACTTCCATTCTTTTGTGTAGAGTAAAACAGTTTAGGCCAAATTTTAGGGAATCTTTCCACCAGAATTCAGTGTAAAACAAGAAAATTTCCCAGAACTAAACAACATGTGTCTCCAGTTGAAAGGATCCACCAAGTTCTGAGTGCAATGCATGCAAAAAGACCTACAGCAAATCACATTATCATGAACTTTCTGAACTCTAAGGATAAAAAGAATATCCCAGTGCTTCCAGAGTGAATAAACGGTCACATACAAAGAAGTTGGAATCAAAGTGGTCACAGACTTCTCAATACTAAGACCAGAAGCTGGATGACAATGGAAAATTGCTTTCAATATCCTGAAAGAAAATTATTAATTTAAAATGAGAAATTTATACCCAGCCAAACAATCACATAAGTTTAACTGAGTAATAAGACAATCAAAGACTCAAAAAATTTTATAACTCATATACTCTTTCTTAGGAAAGTAAATTGAAAAGTGAATCACAACATAGGAAGCTATGGGCTGCAGGAAATGAGAAATCAACACAAGAGAGCCACAGAAGGACTTCCCAGGATGATAATCAGAAGAAGATCCCATGCACTAGCTGTGCAGCCATCCAGGAAAGCGACCAGTTAACACTGGAACAGAAGGACAGATGGCTCCAGAGGGATAATCTCTAGGGGAAAGAAAAAAACAACAACTAGAATTGATATGTTTGAGTTTATAGAAAAATTCCTGATAGGTGAGTGACCCAGATATGGGAACCTATAGAGAAAGTTAGAGAAAGAGTAGAAGAAAGTGTGGAAATAAAAAAGCAAAGTAATTATTACCTTTCAAAAACCAAAGTAATTATTACCTTTCAAAAACCAAAGTGTAATCCATTTAACTTGACTCTGCACGATATCCACAAATGCGTAATAGAAATCCTCACGACTTAGGGATCAATGAATGATATAACCATGCTGGTGGTAGGCAAGGGAAGAAAAGGGAGAGAGCAGATCTTCATCTACCACTCAAGGAAGTCAACAGCTAAAACTGATCAATCAAGAAATAGCTGTATAGCGGAATTCCCTGGAGGTGCAGTGGTTAGGACTCCACACTTCCACTGCAGGGAGGCCAGGTTCCGTCGTCCCTGGTCGGGAACTAAGATCCCACAAGATGTGTGGTGTGGCCAAAAAAAGAAAAATTGTCCCATAAACATATGATTTAGTAATTGGAGATCAATGTCAGAAGAGAGCAAGTATGACCCGGGATTGGGGTTTTCTAAGGCATGTATTTTACACTATGTGGCTTTTTAAAAGATGTACTTGGATAAAAATGAAACTTAATCTTAAAAGAATACCAGAGCATAGCTCTACCATAATTAAAGTTTCAATTGTGTAAAGATTATGTATACACATGGGCTTGGGAGCCTGGAAGAACACATAGCGAGTGGAAAGAGTTTCTTTCATTTGTTAGGCTAATAATATCCAAAGATAGGGAGAGCCTAAGCGAAGAAGTCAGACTAACTTACCAGAAGCTACTAACTTGTGACACAGCGTCTCTTTGAGTCTTGCTTCCCTCTTCTGTAAAATGAGAATGAAATAGAACCTGTTTCATAGGAATGTTATAAGGGTTACATCAGAGAATACATATTGAGTCCTTGGCACAGGTTTTGGACCAAGTGATCACTAACTGGCGATCGCTTTTATTTAAGAAGGAAGAAAGGAAAGAAGGGAGAGAGGGAGAGAGCAAGATTTCGTTCAGCCTAAATCGCGGGAGGGAGTGCCGTCTACACAGCCTTGGAGCGTGTCTTCTGGCTAGGCTGTCCTCTTAGTGACCATCTACTTAAAGGGACTTTGTCAAGGTTAACAGGTTCAGTTTAATATATATTAGAAAGGACTTAGCTTGTTCCCTGTGTTCCAAAAAGGCTGTCAGTGCCTGAGAGAGGGTCAGCTTTCCCACAAGGTTAAAAGACTTGCTCAAGGAGGACATTCCCATGGTCCAGCACCTCCCTAATCATTCCATTTTGTTTTTACAGCATCCAAGTTCTCACTTGGAAAATACTTTTTGCCACACGTATGCATCCTTGAAGGCCTAGATCCCACCAGGTGAAAGTTTTTCTCTGGGGATAATTAGGCTTTTCCAGGCAGGATTAAGGCTTCCCTCCCACAAGGTCCATGCTGTCAGGCTGCTTTCTGTGTGCTCAGAGTGGCTAACGGGGACCAAGAGTTTGTTCCCCAAGGAGCAGTTCTCCCTCTGAATTCTGTTGTATTTGCTTGTATAAAGCAGACCATAGCACAGAGAGAGCCTGGTATAGCAGGAAAACATGGAGAGTGGAAATCCATACAGAGCCAGATAAGTTTTGAAGTCAAGATTCAAGACCGGATCTGGGGCATCCCAAGTCCTGTGCTTGTATCCAAATACCACTCCACCTGGCTTTCAAACAGGACACTGGGCAGCCTGGGCAAGTGGGAAGAATTTATACGTGTGACCCCAGCCTTTTCACTTCTTAATTCTGGAACCTTGAACAAGGTTCTTGGTACCCGCGACTCTCAGTTTTATCCTCTATAGAAATAGGATAATCATGTAAGTGGTCCTTGCCTCGATGACTTCATTGGTCAGACTCACCAAAGTGGGTCTGAAGTGTACAAAAGTGAACAGTAAGAAACAGTGTTAATGGTCATAGAGCAGATAGCAGCAGCCTTCTTCCCGGGCCTTGACATGGCTCAGGCCCACCCTACCTCATGCCAAGGAGAGTCGGGCACGTCAGAGCTAGTCCCTGGCGGCAAGCCCGGGCTCACCTGGAGCCACCCTCCTGCTGACTGGCTTTGATGTGACTTCACCACTCACATCTCCCTGGCTCTTCCGTTCCCCGGCTCCATGCCCTGCTTCCCCGTGGCTGCTCTCTCCTTGTGTACCAGGCCAATGCGACCCCATCTCCTACCATGCGATGCTCAACTCCACACAGGCCCTGGATTGGCGCAGCACCTACCTCTCCAAGTTAAAGACATTTCTCCCACCCCTTTGATGAGTTACAGCTCAAGTCAGAGGATGGGAGCAGGGTTGCAGATGCCAGGTATGGGCCAGGGGCTCCTTCCGTCCGTTCGTTGCTGCCCTTCAGAGTTTCATGGCTCACCCTCGGCAGCTGCTGCCAGCTTCCCAGCTCACAGTGATGTCAAAGGAAAGTTTTCTCTCCTGGGGCTCCCTCTTTTGTTTTCAGAGTGACCACCCTGTGACCAGTTCTTGATCAAAACTGGATGAGAATGGGGAGGGAAGAAGGGAAATGGGAGATTGTTTGGCAGAAGGATGGAGATGAGAGAGAAGGGAACATGAAGGGTGAGGAGACTAGATTGTGGAAACAGAAGCAGAAGGCAGGCAGAGGAAGAGGAGGAACGGGGAGCAGATCGATGAGTGTGTTTGTCTTGCCCCGCAGTCTCTGTGCCACAGACTCTGGAGTTGCGATGTGACACCGGGACATAAGGCAACAATCCTTGGCTTTAGCTCAGACCTGAGATCTAATCCTGTTTCAGCAAGTCTTTGTACAGAGGGGCAGGGCACTCTGAACATTGCAGTCCTCGTCTGTAAAACCAGAATAATACCACCGGCTGTGCAGGATAGTTCTGAAGGTGGAAAGTAACGTGTGAAAAGCAGGGGCACGGTATCCAGCACACAGGAAGTACTCAGTAAACGGTCATTATTATGAGGAGTTTTAGCTCCTCAGCGTGGGGCTGCTGTATTGATTATAGTGCCCTGTAGTTCTCAGGGACGCCGTGTTGCTGCTACTGACTGCTGCTAAGGGACAGGGTGGTTTCAACCTGTCCTACTCATTGTTTCCTCTTTGGTCAACAGGCTCTGCCCTCCAATCAGATTTCCTCCTGTGTTTCACCTCTTTTCATTAGTTTTCTTAGAGTTTCTCGGTGCTGGTGGGGTGAGGAGAGGGGACATTTTAAAAATCCTCCAAGCTTCTGAATTAGCACTTGAAAACCATTGTAAATTCATAAGCCAAACCATCACAGGAAGTGCTGCCATCTTGGAGGACACGCTCCTAGAGCATCTGCCTCTCATCTGTGTATACACACAAACCTGTGCTCGGGTGAGGCCTAGGTGCCCCAGAGACCACATGCACGCCCACAGGTAGATGTGACGTCTGTAACTCCAAGTCCACTTTACCCCATCCTCCAAGGAACCCTTCAAATTCCTAGCTCCTGTGTGCAATTAAGTATATTAGATCAGCTGCTGTAATTGTGTTCAGTTCAATTTCTCACTTCAGACTTGGAAAATTATGTGTAAGGAGAGACTCACATGCCTTTCTAATCAGCCAGAGGTGACAGGAGAATGAAAAAAAGAAAGAAAGAAAACTTCTGATCACTCAGCCATTAAACAAACGCCGGCCACAGCATCGCTCTAATTACTAGGTTACTGTGGGCTTCTGGTATTTTTAAAAATAACACCCTAAGGCCTCCACACTCCAGAAGTCAACGGCTTCTCTCTTTCACCCCCTTCACTTCTGCACAGGGTGCTTCGGTGCCAGTCTTAGAGGAGACTGGCTCCTGAGTGGGAGGTGTGCCCTGACACACAATGGCAGTAGCTCTGAGCAGATTTTGTGAGCTCCCACCACAAGGCTCCATGCATTTTATTACCATTATCTCCTTTACTCCTTCGTTCTTCTTCTGATGGGAGGCATTTAAAATACACAGGAAGAGTTCATTGAAGCATTATTCACAATAGCCAAAAGGTGAAAGCATCCTAAGGTGAATGGAGAAGCCAGCTGTGGTATATCCATACAGTGGAATATTACTCAGTCATAAAAAGGGATAGGGTTCTGACCCATGCTACAACATGGATGAACTGAAAACAGGATGTTAAGTGAAAGGAACCAGACACAAAAGGAAAGACATTGTAAGATTCCATTTACATGAAGTAGCTAGAATAGGTAGGTAAATTCATAGAGACAGAAGGTAGATTAGAGGTTGCCAGGGGCTAAAGGGAAGGGGAAATAGGGAGTTATGGCTTAACGGGTACAGAGTTTCTTTTTGGGGTGATGAAAAATTTTGGAACTAGAAACTGGTGACAGTTGCACAATGTAAATGGATTTAAGGCCACTGAATTGTACACTTAAAAATGGTTAAAATTTTAAACGGTTAAAATGGTTACCATGGTTATGTTGGTTAAGTTTTGAAGGAGGGAGGGAAGGCTTGGTTGGGTCTTAGACTGTAAATGTCTGCTGCACAGAAGCTGTGTTTTATAGTTCTGTGTGCTGTTGCTGAGATGTTCGGTTAAATGCAGGCTGATGGAGCAGTGGCCGCTTGGGGAGGGAAGGTGTCTCCAGACCCCCCAGAACCTGAGGCTCAGGGCATCTGGACTGATAACTGCAGAGGGCAGGAAGGGGCCCATAACAACAATGGTTATGCTGTATATATTTTACCACAATAAAAAAATAAGTATTAAAAAAAAAAAAAGATACAGCGGGAGAAAATGAAGCTCATTTAGGCCACTGTGTCAATTAGGATTCTACTGGATGTAAAGGACAGAAAGCTCTGTACAGCTGGCTTAGGTAAAGGGGGAATTTACTGGCTCACATACACTGAGCAGTCTAGGGGTAGGACTGGGTTCAGGGCTGTGCAGGATTGTTTCCCTTTCCCCCTGCAGATCCACTTGCTACCCTTCCTCTCCCTGCCCTCTGTCCCCGGAGCCTGTGCTACCTGAGCCATATCCACGGGGCTTCCGCAACCTCTGGCTGCCAGGATAGCCAATGGGAAAGGCCAGCAGAGGTTTGAAGGGAGGGAGCGAAGGGAGGCCAAGGTATTTATTCCTCGGGCTCCTGCCTGCAGGATCACCCCAGGCTGGCTCTGTCCCTCAATTCCAGGTCATGGTTTCTCTCAAGGTAGCACTCTCTACATGACCCTTTTCCTTGTAGGTTCTGGAAACTACCCCCTCCCACATCCCTTTGGACCTAGAAATGGTAACAGTTCACTGCAACTGGCCCTGAGTCCCTGCAGTATGTTTGCACTAGGTGGTCCGGCACCCTGCATCTCTGCCTGCAGTGAACTGTCCCTTTAATAAACCTTGCTCATGTCATCTAGTTCAGGTGAACCATCTATTTCCTGTTAGACCCTGACTCGAAAGAGATCTCTAACCTGTCTTCCTTGTTGGGACCTGACTCTCCGTCTCTTGATCCGTTTTTGCTGAACTGACATCAGTCTTAAGTTTCAGGTTCGCAGTAACAGCTGTAGCTCCTGCCTTCTCTTAGTTTCAGGACCTTGGGAAAAACACATTCTCATTCCAGAAAGGTTTACCAAAATTCCCACTTCCTCTCAGAGGCTCAGAGTGTGCAATGTGCCCCTCCCTGAGTCCAGGACAGTGATCAAAGGAAGTCTGTGGGCTGACTGGCTTGAGTCCTAGGCTCCATCCTTGGTGAACGGTGTGGGAGAGAGCAGTTCTGCAGGGGAGAGTCAGGGGGCCTTTACTGTGGTATGATGATTTATAAGAAATATGTATCTGGTCTTCATCCATGTTTCTGGTGCACGGCTCCTAAAACCCTTGGAATTTCCTCAGTAAACGGGAGTGATTAAGGTGTGTTTTGTTATGTTAATGAGGTGACTTTTGGACTGAATCTAGGATGGGGTCTGGCTGCCAGTAGAATCAACCTTGTGATTAGAGGGTTGGAACTAACAGTCCTAACTCCCTGACTTTCTGGGAGCAGAGAGAGGGGGCTGGAGGTTGAATTAATAGTCAGTGGTCAACGATTTCATCTATCATGCCTATGTAACAAAGCCTCTGTGAAGACCCTATAAAGGACTGGGCTCAGGGAGCTTCCAGGTTGGTGACCTCATGGAGATCTGGGGAGAGTGGCACTCAGGGAGAGTGGGAAAGCTCTGTGCCCTTTCCCATACCTTGCCCTGTGCCTCCTCTCTTCCAGCTGGCTATTCTCAAGTTACATCCTTTTAAAGTAAACCAGTAATCTAGTAAGTAAAGTGTTTCTCTGAGTTACTGTGAACAGCTCTAGCAAACAAATAGAACCCAAAGAGGGGATCATTGAAACCTCCAATCTACAGCCAGTCAGTCAGAAGCACAGGTGACAAACTGGACTTGTGATTGGCATTTGAAGTTGGGGAAGGGCAGTATCGCCTGGGACTCAGCCCTCTATCTGTGGAAGCAGATGCTATTTCTAGGTAGATACTGTCAGAATTGAGTTGAATTGTAGGACACCTAGCTGGTGTCGGAAAATTGCTTAGTGGTATGGGGGAAATAAACCTACACATGATAGTTGAGTGCAGAATATTAGTTACCCAAAGGAGGGTAAATGGAAACCGAAACAGTGTAACTCAGATTGAGACTTGAACCCACACGCCGGAACTCGAACCCAGCTAAAACCCAGATTGGGACTTGAACCCATGGTTGACGGATCACACAACTGATCTCAGGACTTAATGAAGCTCAGGTTCTTGATGTCTCGTTGCAGAAAGAATTCAGTGAGAGACAAAGTGATAGGTAAGAAGTGGATTTATTTAGAGAGAAACAGACTCCACGGAGTGTGGGCCACCTCAGAAGGCAGAAGGCCCTGAAATGCGGGGTGGTTAGTTTTTATGGGCTGGGTAATTTCATAGGCTAATGAGTGGGAGGATTATTCCAGCTATTTGGAGGAAGGGGCAGAGATTTCCAGGAATTGGGCCACCGCCCACTTTTTTTTGTTTGCTTTTGTTTTTGGCTGCCTTGGGTCTCCGTTGTTGCGCCGAGCTTTCTCTAGTTGCGGCGAGCGGGGGCTACTCTTCATTGCGGTGCACGGGCTTCTCATTGTGGTGGCTTCTCTTGTTGTGGAGCATGGCCTCCAGGTGCGCGGGCTTCAGTAGTTGCGGTTTGCGGGCTCAGTAGCTGTGGCGCACGGGCTTAGTTACTCCGCGGCATGTGGGATCTTCCCAGACCAGGGCTTGAACCTGTGTCCCCTGCATTGGCAGGCGGATTCTTAACCACTGCGCCACTAGGGAAGCCCCACCGCCCACTTTTCGATCTTTGTTGGTCCCCCCCCCCCCATATCATGTTGCTGGTGGGTGTGTCACTTAGCTTATGTTAATGTATTACAGTGAGCGTGTGATGAGGCTCAAGGTCCACTGTTAGTCAGATCTTCCACCATCTTGGACCTAGTTTGGTTCTAACCAGTTTTTGTCATGTCCTATGGCTATGTCATTCTTTTAAAGGTTGTGCCCTGCCCCCTTCCCTCTTGTTTCAAAACTGCTTGGGAAAAAACTCAGTTGCATGGCAGTCACTTTCCTAAGGTCTCACAGCTGAGAGGGACTCACATTATTTGCCTGACTCCAAGCCCCAGGTCTTCCCAGTACTCTCCATCCTCTCCTCGGCCCCTTTTCCCAGGCAGACTTTGTGCCAGGAAGCTGGGCCCAGGCTCAGGACTGAGGTTCCTGTAAGCGTTAGAGCAGGAGCGATCCTAAGAGCCATGAAAGACAGGAGAAGGGGCAGCCCACGTGCTGGGGTAGAGAAGGAGGATGGCGTGAAAGAAGCACCCTTCAGGTCATCCAAGCTTGGTCAGCTCTGTCATTTTTCACTTCCTGAGACATGGGAAAGTATGACCAGGCGGAGGTAGGTAAACTTGGGTAGATACATTCCTGAAGGCTCCACCTGACCTGTTTACTCTCGTAAGGAACGAAGTAATCAGAGTGGTGTGAGGCCCCCATGGCTCAGCATTGTCACCCCACCCCGGCCCCCCGCAACCTAGCAGTGTTGGCTTCTCCAGATAGCGGGCCTGGATTTCAGGATAAGTCACGTGCACAGCTCGTTTGGTCATTCCTCTGAATGGTAAGTAAGGCATCTGCCACAGAAGACGGGCAGATTGGACAAGGTGGATTTAAGGACTAGCCCAGGAAGGAACCAATGTGGCAGGAACGTGGGGAGGAAGTTGAGTTTGGCAGGCTAAGTATGACTTCTGGTAACCAGGGCAACAGTTGGCTTTCAGGGTGCAACATGGGAGTAAGCAAGGATGAGCCTGCCTGGAAAGTCCAAGAAAGCCAGCAGGGCACGAGTCAACCCCAAAAGGAGCGATTTGCCCGGAAAGCTATGCTTGAAAACAAATCCCCAAATAGTTATAATATTGACTGTATTGGAACTAGGCAGGATCAATTAGAAGTCTTTCAGAAAATATTTATCGGCTATAGGCACTAAGTGTAGAATGAATGAGCGAATATGTGAATGAGTGAATGAATGGGCTAAATGATCTTTAAGATCCTGCTCATCCCTAAAATGCCACAAAATCCTTTAGATGCTAAAGCACAGTTGGGCCATGGGAGGGAACAGAGCACGGGAAGAAGTGCCTGACTTGAGCCAGGAAAGGCTTCTTAGAGAAGATGATTCTGTAGCTTTCAGAATATCACTGCTGATACCATCTTTATCTGGCCCTTAAATATAGGACTTAAGTAAGGGACTCTTCTGATTTGGTTGCTGTTAGTGCCAAGAGCCTGCCGCCTTTAGGCCAAAGTTACAGAACCAAGGGCCCAACAGACATCCAGAGCACTCATGATTTCAAGGGAGAAGATAGCTCTTTAGTTCTCCTTCACTGTACCCCTCTTTTTTAATTATAAAAGAAGTACATAATCATTATGAACAATTAGAAAATTCAAGCAAACGTTATCCCATTCAAGAGTCAACCACTGATAACATGGGCACATTCTTCCCAGAATATTTCTTAAGCATATTTTATCTTTACATATTATTATTGATATTTTTTCCAGAATTTGTTCTGCTTGATTTTGCTTAACATTACATCATAAGCATGTGGAACATACCTATGTAAGCATCATTTTAAATTACTATAGGATGTTTCATCCTATGTAGATGAGTCATAATTTACATAACTAATCCCAGATCAGACACTGAGATTATTAATAACATTCATTATAATAATAAGCAGCCCTGTGATAAACATTCATGTACATAAAGCTCTATTTGCAATTCTGATCAGGTCCTTAGGCCAGATTTGAGGAAGCAGAATTACTGATCAAACGACATGAACAGTTTTCAAGCTCTTGCTATTCAAGGCCAGGTTATTTTCCGAGTGACATTGCTCCAGTGCGGACTTCACCAACAGAGACTAAGGAATTGAGCATAGGTCACTCTGTCTTATTTTCTCTTTCTCTCTCTTAACTTCACCCATTTACCAACAGTTATTCCTTTGCCTTCATCTGAACCTGTCTTCCGGGTCAGAGAGACCTGGGGAAGGAATGGAAGCAGGGCTAGATTCATTGCATTTAGCCCCTTTTCTTCCTGCCCAGCGGGGAGAGCAGAGCCACCTCAGGCTCTGAAATTTGAATCAACCTCCTAGCAGCAGGAATCTGATCCCTGAAGTTAGTCATTGCTCTGAGCTCAGTGACCGCCTAGGAGAAAAAGAGAGAGAGCCTGTACAGGTGATTTACAGCAGCTGCATTTGATCCTGTGTCTAGGAAATGGTCTGGGGTGATGAGGTGTGGCCTTAACCTGCTGGACAAGGAAGTCACATGACTTCCTTTAGCTCATGAGCAGGAGATGAAAGAGCCCATTAGACATATAGAAACATATTCAACTGGCCTTCCAAGAGCCTGCATCAGGAGCAAATATCCTCCATGACATATGGCAGTTCAGACCCAGGCACAAGCCTGAATAGCCAAGGACCAGGAGAGTGAGCTTCCATCCAGCTCAGACAAACATCCTGATCAGAGGGACTCGAGTCCGGGAATTGCAACCAAGAGAAGCAGAGCTTAGAAGGAAGGCAGGAGGCTTCTGGAATGGAAGAGAAGTCTTAGAATGGTTTACAAAGGAAGAAACGGCTGTGAGAGGAATGCTACCAAGTGTTCAGCGGGAGAGGCGATGTGAGAACCAGGCTCCCTAACTCCCATCCAGTGCCTATATTTTGTTCCATCCTGCCTATATTTTGTTCAGAGAGTTGGTTGATTGGGTTCCCATGGAAATGTAGCTATACAAATGCCAAGCTGTCCAGACAGAAACAGTTCCCAAGAAAGACATGTTACCCAGAGGATTAGACCTTTCCCTCCCCTTCAAAGCTACGTCGTCTGGCAGCGGCACAAGGACTTTTGCACATATGGGTTATTTTTCTGCAATGAAATGACCACCCCCCCACCCGAGCCCCACAGGCTGGTGACCGTCTTCTCCAGGGCTCCCACCCCCAATTCACACACATGCTTCTGAAAGGAGAGCACATCCAGCCTAGACCAGGCAAGATGGCCGGCTTGTGTTTCTTCTCGAAAATAGCAAAGTGGAATCTGTTTCATGTAAAGTGACCACAAAGACTGGCAGCCCCACAGGGGCCTGACACAACGCTCAGAGCCCAGGCTCTGCAACTTTGTAGCTACTCATGGTTTCCAGCCTGAGTGTTCTCCTCTTTAAATTGGAGAGGACCCCAGTTCTTCAGGAGTCATTGTTGGAATCAGCTGAGATAAGGCA
Organism: Aethalodelphis obliquidens; assembly: GCF_003676395.1. Classification (NCBI taxonomy): domain Eukaryota; kingdom Metazoa; phylum Chordata; class Mammalia; order Artiodactyla; family Delphinidae; genus Aethalodelphis; species Aethalodelphis obliquidens. Next base: position 6,371,022 of record NW_020837994.1, on the reverse strand, counting down.
TGTGAAAGCTTTCTGTAAACTCTAACACACTCCCCAGACGTAAGCTGGATGTGTTTTCTGAGTGAGAAGGTACTGAGATGGAGGAGGGATAGTAGCATTCAAGGTAAACAGCAGCTACCACCTACCCCCTCCCTCCGTAGGTCTGGAAATCCGGGGATCTTCCTGAGCCGTCTTGCGGCAGCTGATCCCTTAGAGCAGTGGTTTCCAAATATCTTTTGTTAAAGCATACAATTCTTATTTATAAAGAAATATTTCATGGGACTCCCCCCCCCACCCCAAGTATGAAATTGATGATGGTAGTATCGCTTTGGTTAGATTGAAGCTAGATGGTAGGGGAGAGGGGACAAAGCAGTGTCTTTGTTTTTAACTCCTTAGCTGCCAACTCACAAAAACTGATATATTTATCCATTACTCAGAAGACGTTTACTAACACACCTAAATATTTACATGCCAGCTGGCCTAAGTCTGCCTCCTACCCCCAGGGGATTGGGAAGGACCACTGCTGACTGGGTACCTCCACTTTAAAGTAAGACTCTCCTTCACTAGCCTGTGAGGTCTTCTGTTATACTTTCAACCAATTAATGCTTTGTCATTCATTCATTCAGCCATTCATTCATTTAGTCATCTAATCATTCGAGAGCAAGAGGTGAGGAATACTCTTTAAGAGCAGTCAAAAAGAGAAAATCAAAAAATACCTAGAAACAAATGACAATGGAGACACGAAGACCCAAAACCTATGGATGCAGCAAAGGCAGTTCTAAGAGGGAAGTTTATAGCAATACAATCCTACCTTAAGAAACAGGAAACATCTCGAATAAACAACCTAACCTTGCACCTCAAGCAATTAGAGAAAGAAGAACAAAAAAACCCCAAATTTAGCAGAAGGAAAGAAATCATAAAAATCAGATCAGAAATAAATGAAAAAGAAGTGAAGGAAACGATAGCAAAGATCAATAAAACTAAAAGCTGGTTCTTTGAGAAGATAAACAAAATTGATAAACCATTAGCCAGACTCATCAAGAAAAAAAGGGAGAAAACTCAAATCAATAGAATTAGAAATGAAAAAGGAGAAGTAACAACTGACACTGCAGAAATACAAAAGATCATGAGAGATTACTACAAGCAACTCTATGCCAGTAAAATGGACAATCTGGAAGAAATGGACAAATTCTTAGAAATGCACAACCTGCCGAGACTGAATCAGGAAGAAATAGAAAATATGAACAGACCAATCACAAGCACTGAAATTGAAACTGTGATTAAAAATCTTCCAACAAACAAAAGCCCAGGACCAGATGGCTTCACGGGAGAATTCTATCAAATATTTAGAGAAGAGCTAACACCTATCCTTCTCAAACTCTTCCTAAATATAGCAGAGGGAGGAACACTCCCAAACTCATTCTACGAGGCCATCAGCACCCTGATACTAAAACCAGACAAGGATTTCACAAAGAAAGAAAACTAAAGGCCAACATCACTGATGAATATAGATGCAAAAATCCTCAACAAAATACTAGCAAACAGAATCCAACAGCACATTAAGAGGATCATACACCATGATCAAGTGGGGTTTATTCCAGGAATGCAAGGATTCTTCAGTATACGCAAATCAATCAATGTGATACACCATATTAACACATTGAAGGAGAAAAAACATATGGTCATCTCAATAGATGGAGAGAAAGCTTTCGACAACATTCAACACCCATTTATGATAAAAACCCTGCAGAAAGTAGGCATAGAGGGAACTTTCCTCAACATAATAAAGGCCATATATGACAAACCCACAGCCAACATCGTTCTCAATGGTGAAAAACTGAAAGCATTTCCACTAAGATCAGGAACAAGACAAGGTTGCCCACTCTCACCACTCTTATTCAACATAGTTTTGGAAGTCTTAGACACAGCAATGAGAGAAGAAAAGGAAATAAAAGGAATCCAAATCGGAAAAGAAGAAGTAAAGACGTCACTGTTTGCAGATGACATTATACTATACACAGAGAATCCTAAAGATGCTACCAGAAAACTACTAGAGCTAATCAATGAATTTGGTAAAGTAGCAGGATACAAAATTAATGCACAGTAATGCACAGAAATCTCTGGCATTCCTATACACTAATGATGAAAAATCTGAAAGGGAAATCAAGAAAACATTCCCATTTACCATTGCAACAAAAAGAATAAAATATCTAGGAATAAACCTACCTAAGGAAACAAAAGACCTGTATGCAGAAAATTATAAGACACTGATGAAAGAAAGTAAAGATGATACAAATAGATGGAGAGATATACCATGTTCTTGGATTGGAAGAATCAACTTTGTGAAAATGACTGTACTACCCAAAGCAATCTACAGATTCAATGCAATCCCTATCAAACTACCATTGGCATTTTTCACAGAACTAGAACAAAAAAATTCACAATTTGGATGGAAACACAAAAGATCCCGAATATCAAAGCAATCTTGAGAACGAAAAATGGAGGAATCAGGCTCCCTGACTTCAGACTATACTACAAAGCTACAGTAATCAAGACAGTATGGTACTGGCACAAAAACAGAAAGATAGATCAATGGAACAGGATATAAAGCAACTGTGAATGGATGAATGGATCAAGAAGATGTGGCACATATATACAATGGAATATTACTCAGCCATAAAAAGAAACGAAATTGAGCTATTTGTAATGAGGAGATGGACCTAGAGTCTGTCATACAGAGTGAAGTAAGTCAGAAAGAGAAAGACAAATACCGTATGCTAACACATATATATGGAATTTAAGAAAAAAAAAATGTCATGAAGAACCTAGGGGTAAAACAGGAATAAAGACACAGACCTACTAGAGCATGGACTTGAGGATATGGGGAGGGGGAAGGGTAAGCTGTGACAAAGCGAGAGAGAGGCATGGACATATATACACTACCAAACGTAAAATAGATAGCTAGTGGGAAGCAGCCACATAGCACAGGGAGATCAGCTCGGTGCTTTGTGACCGCCTGGAGGGGTGGGATAAGGAGGGTGGGAGGGAGGGAGACACAAGAGGGAAGAGATATGGGAACATATGTATATGTATAACTGGTTCACTTTGTTATAGAGCAGAAACTAACACACCATTGTAAGCCAATTATACTCCAATAAAGATGTAAAAAAAAAAGAGCAGTCGAGGTTCCCATCAATAGCACAAAGCTAGTGGGTATAGAAGAAAGAGCTTAGTGTTTTAAGTTAGATGAATCTAGTTCCAGGCTGTATCTACTCCTTATTGTCTGGCTGGTCCTGAGATAATCTCTTGATGGGTCCAGGCTTCAGTTTCCTCAATTGTAAAATGGGGCTAGCAATGCTCACCTCCCAGGGTCACACATTATGTAAGTCAGGGTAACCCCCGTACCACCTAGCCACATCTCAGGGAACATTCTCAAAAAGCACCTCAAATAATTATGTTTGGTATGTTAATGCCTGTCTCACCAGTTAAACTATAAAGTGCATGAGGGCAGGAACTAGACTTGGTTTGTTCATCGTGGTATCCCTAGAACCTAGCATACCCTTGGCACGCAATATGCTCCACATATATGGACGGAATGAATGAGGGCTTAGAATGATCTGGGTACCATGCTAAGCACTTTGCCTGTATCAGCTGAGTAAATCCTCATGTACCTCTATCATAATTACCGTTCTTTCCAGATGAGGAAACCAAAACTCATGGAGGTTAAATAAATTGTCCTGGTTCATACAGCTAGGAACAGGCTGAGTCTGATGTAAGAACCCAAATGCATCTGCTCCTGAAGCTCTGCTTTAACCATCCCACATAACTGCTTCTTGCTAGAGAACCAGAGAGGCCTATGTGGGTCCGGCATTGCTCAGACAGTATTGCTCCAGCACTTGGAGAAGGAGAGAGATGGCCCATCAGAGACTATCACGGGGTCCGAGGGCTCCAAGGAGTATGGAGCCTGAAGGAGATTGGTGGCAGTTCCTGGACAGCTTGGACCACCAGGCTGAGGATGTGGAATTTGTCCATGGGCATTAAAGGGCCCTGGAAGGATTTTCATCAGGACAGGGACAGCACAAGACTTGGGAAGAGCACCCTGGCAGCAGGGTGGAGGATGAATGAAAATGGAGAAAGTGCACATAGAGTACCTGGGTTAAGGTGAGTCTTCCAAGTCAAGTTTGCCCGCTGCCACCCAGTAGCTGTGTGAGCTTGGATAAGTGACTGTCCCTCTCTGACTTTCAGTCTTCTCGTTTGTACAGTATATTGGGAATAATGTAGTACCTACTTCATGGGGCCGCTGTGAAGGGTGAGTGGGATAACGCATGAACAGTATCTGACACTCACTGAGCTGTTTTCATTATGTACATAGAGGTGGAGAGAGAGGATTCAGAGTGAAAGCATTTCACAAGTACAATTACAAAGTATAACTACTGCTCTCGGGTCAGCGATAGGAGAAAAAAAATAGTCAGAGGGTCCTGGGTGTCTGCAGAATGGTGGTGTCATTAGAGAGGATGCGAAATGAGGCACTCCTTGCTCTGCCAGAGCCCTGAGCCAACTCCAGAAATCTAGCCCTATTCCCCTGTGGCCACGTGCTAGGTATTTTGAAACACTGCTGATTTCCGTCTCACTCCAGACCAGGAATTGTGCTTTGATGCTTTCGATTTCTAAAATAACCTTGAGATAATTCAAGGAAACCCTCATGTTATTTCTCTACTCCTATTTGTAATGATCATTAATCATAACTAATATTTGTATGGTACATTCCGGCTTATAGGACATTTTCATCCATATTGTTGTATCAGGGATAAAGGAAAATTCATCAGACATAACTGGCTTATGGAACAGTCTGAACTCAGCAGGGCACAAATACAAACAGGTTTTTTTTTTTTGTCTTTTTTTCTCTCTAATCCTTCCCTTCAACCATGTTGTCAAATGTCCCTTTCCCAGCCCTTAATGACACCTTTGACAGATTCTGTATTTTTCTGGTTGCTTTTGGGTATAAAAATGTCCCACCTAGTTTGAAACTTCAGTCTTATACCCTATTGACATCCCATATCCCATCTTCTCTCCACCAGGGCTAGCCAGTCTCCAGCCTAAGTGACTTATGGAGGTAAGGGGCAGGTTCACACACCTGTACCTTAAGTAGGGAACAGAAGGTGGGATGAAGCAACTTTCTCTTACTTACCTGGATTCTGTGTCATCACCTCCGCCTTGAGCTTCTCAGGCTAAGTACAACCGCTGCCTGATGGCGGAGGTCCAAACCCTGGCTCTCTTGTGGGCACATGTGAGAGTTCTTCAGGGGGCTGGGCTAGGGCAGGAGATCTTTTCAGGGTTTGTTTCTCTGACCAGGAAAGAAGTTCACATCCTGGCCAAAGTCTTGCAAACCTGCCCCCCTACACACAACTAGCCTCCAGCGTAGCCCACCCCACAGCATCTCACAGCCAGGGTCCTCAATGGAGGGTTCTTTCAGCCTGTTCATGGGCTAGACTAAAGACTCGCGGTGGAAGGATTTCCCCATCTCCCTCGTCTTCTGCTTAAACAGTTCTCAAGCTGCGGGGACGGAGGTCAGGCCAGAATGTGTGGCCACTGATCATTTTTCTTAGAATCTGGTCCCCTCACCCCACTGTTCCCAGCTTTCCATGCCAGTAGCCGACCCTCCACTCTCCAGCCGGTTACCCAAGTTGTGTCTGTAGCCTTTCCCCCTCCTCCCTCCCCTTCTTCTAAGGTGGAAGGATTCCAGTTTTCAGGATCAGCCCCAGGGCCTTCCTTTTCTGGGGAAAGCCAGGGAAGGCAGGAACGGAGGAAAGGGCAACCAAAGAGCTTACATAGGCTGGTTTTTATGAGAGCCTGGACACTACAGGCGTCCAGAAGGAGAAAGTGGAAACTGCAGTGTGAAAGATGTTGAGAAATAAACTGATGGAGAAAGCAATGTTTTAATGAATGTTGTGTGCTATGAACATACTCTGTACTTACTGTATTTGAGAGGTCTGTCGTAAAAAGTTAAATGGTTTATCATTTTTTTTAAATTGGAGTATAATTGATTTACAATGTTGTGTTAGTTTTAGGTGCACAGCAAAGTGATTCAGGTATAGATATAGATATATAGATATGTGTATATAGATATGTGTATATAGATATACATATCTATATACACATATATATATTCTTTTTCAGATTCTTTTCCCATATAAGTTATTACAAAATATTGCTATAGTTCACTATCAGTATGATAGTTCATACTAGTGAACTACATAGTTCACTATCAGTTCGGTAGGTCCTTGTTGTTTATCTATTTTACATATAATAGTATGTATATGTTAATCCCAAATTCCTAACAACCCTCCCCTCCCCTTTTCCCCTTTCCCCATAAGTTTGTTCTCTGTCTGTGAGTCTGTTTCTGTTCTATAAATAAGTTCATTTGTATTTTTTTTAGATTCCACATATAAGTGATATCATATATATTTTCTTGCTCACTTATCAATTACTTTTAATGCCCTTTGGAAATATGACACTAAGATGGGGTTGGTTTTCAGGCAAGTCATATTACCCTTCACAAACCATAACTCCGAAAAGTTGGTGTGATCATTCCTGTTTTTAAGATGTGGAAACTGAGACAGAAAGAGGTTAAGAGAACTTTCCAGAATCATAATTTAATAAGAAGTAGATTCCAGACTCCAGTGCTGGTCTAACTTTAATTACCAAAATCACTCTATATAATACTCTTTCTATTATGATACTGTTATTAATAATGAAGCAACCACTGGACTCATAAATTCTATCAAAATCAGAATTGCTCAGGGGTAAAATACTTCCAAAAATGGTAAGAATTTTTACAGGCTTATGATGGAGATCCCCTCAAATCCATGTCTATAAGCTGAAGTTGGGGATACCCTGAAAGTCACTGTGAAGAAGCAAGCAGTCAGTACCCCTCCGAGGGATGCCCCCTAGTCCCACCACACAGCCACTCATAATCAGAGCTCAAAGAGCCCAGTCATAGTTACAAGGGCCAGGCCTCTGCCTCTGGCAGGACCCCTCCGGAGAGATAAGCAGCCATTTTTATAGACAAGTGGAATCTCAAAGTCCATCTCCAAATACAAGCACCTGGAGGTGGGGGAAGGGAGGTTCTGGTCTTGAATTTCACACCAGTCCGCAGCAGAGCAAATGGAGATGGTACAATAACAACATTTTTGCAAGAAAATAAAGCAATCAAGAGCTTAACAAAATAACCCAACTATGACATGACGAGCCTTTAGAAGCTGACATCCTGACCTAGAGCCCATGACCTATGGTTGGAAGCTGTATTGTTGTTCTTCAGGCTGCCAGGCCCACCCCTACGCCTTTGTAGAGGTTGTGCATCCAAATTACTGCTATAGTTTGACCTAAACAAGATAACAGTCTGGACCGGAGAATATTCTAATGCAACACCGAGTCCTGCCTCAGTGTCGAGGAGGAACTTAGGTCTTCTCACCAGGATGAAATGAGGTACATCCAGTGCTTCTTTTTTCTTAATTTTAGTTCTTATTCAAACAACAGAAGTCCCTGGCTATATAGTACATACACACATAATTAAAATATGTACAAATATATTCATATCCATGGCTCACTAAATGACTACTGCTTTCTATAGTTTTTATTTTTTTATTTGTTTTATTTTTTTTATTTGTTTTGTCTTTTATTGACTATACTGTACAGGCTCTTCACTGTATTTCATTAGATCCTTCCAATAGTCCTGTAGGTCAGAAGTTTGATTCCCAACTTAAAGATGAAAGAACTAGAACCTTGGCCTATTTGTGATCTTTCTCAGGCCCCACTTTTGATACCATGAGTTTGATGTTCTAACAGAGATGTGGATCATCAGCCTCATAGATGACAGCACTTCACAATTACACAGCCCAGGCACCCAAGTCCCAGCTGCACGGCAGATAGACAGAGACCATAAGGAAGGGAAGGGCCAGAACATTTTTGGTCTACAAAATGAGGTGGGGACACAGGGCATTGCTATGGTTTGTTGGAGCACAGTCAAGGGGGAAAAAATGCAGGAAAAAAAAGCCAAGATCTCAAAGGAACACATATTCTCAACCCATTGTCACACCACTCACCTTCAGCAGGAATGGGGAAGATTGCAATAAAATGCCTTTGTTGCATTTTGCATTTTTCTCACGTGTTTTCACATCCATGATGCATTTGGCCTTCAGGTAAACCCAAGAAGGAAGCAAGACAAGACTATTAGCTCCATTTTCCTAGTGTGTCTTGGAGGCTTGAAATAGCTTGACCAAGATCACATACTCAATGGCAGAGTTAGGCATGGTTGTCGTGGCTGTCCTGTTTGTCATCACTGATTCTCTTTTAATAAGCACATCTGATCACATTGTTGTCCAGTCAAAAGCCTTCGATTATCTCAGGAAAACCTCGAAATCTTCCATGATCTCTGCCACTCACTGCAACGTCCACCAAATCCATGTTCCAGGATCGGCTAAATGTCCATACATCACACCATTTCACCACCGCGTGATGATGTTCCGAATCTGATGTTCCTCTGTCTGGGATGACCCCACCAACACCACCAATGTCCCCAGGCTCTCTAGGACCCCCTGCACTTTTGAAGACCCAGCTCATTCAACTCCTCTTCTCAGTAGCCTTGCCACTTTCCTACAGTTAGACTCATTGGTAGAAAGTCTTTTGTTTATTTCTTTTTTCATATTTGAGCTAAAATGTATCTTCCTGTAGCTTCCACTCCTCAATCTCTTAGAGAACATATACAATAAGTCTTCCCTGTCTTTCCTCAATACTGTTCAGTATTTGAAGACCCCAATATTGTCTCCCCTGAGTATCTGCTCTTCAGATTAGACATTTCATCTCCTTTCGGAACACAGAACATGGATTCAAGTCCCTCATCATCCTGCTCACTCTTCAGAGCACATGCTAAACTATTACAGCATTTGAGCAGAAAGGAACAGAATATCCAGGTGTCTCTTAACCAGCACACAATGTTGGAACCAACAGGGAACAATATGTATTGAGCTGGATCTAGCATTCGGCCAGCTGCTTTATCAACTTTATCTCATTTTAATCTTCATTGAATAATGTAATGGTGTCACTAATACCATTTACCAATAAGGAAATTGAATCTCAGAAACATTAGACCATTTGCCAAGCACGCACAACTAGTAGATAGAAGAGCAGGAATCCAAACCTTCCTCTGAACAACCCCAAACCCATGCTCTTTCTACTATATTACCAGAATCACTCCTATTCCTCTAGATATTTCACTTCAATTAATTCAGCTGCACAGGAGAGTCAAACATAAAAGCTACAGCCAATTTTTTCCTGCTCTGCCAAGTGTCCCATGATCATCTTGAATTACCTAGATTCCAGATAATTTTCTGATTTGTGAAGGTCAAAACTGTGATCTCAGTTCCCCTCTTCAAGAAAATTAAAATAATTGGTGTTCTTCATCTCATCCGCTCTTCTGCACCTCTCTCGTTGTGCCAGTTGCTGAACAAACGTGCCAGCTAAAATAGGCACATCTTCACAATCTCCATCTGCTTTATTGGTTTCTTTAAATAAAATATTCTTGTGATGAATAATACCAGCTAATTGTAAATGTACACATCACCGCTCAGATCCCACTACTTTGAATGGCTTCAGTGCCCTGATGGGGACTACAGACCTCAGTGGATCTCAGAAGTAACCACGAAAAGTCATTTGGACAGGGGCCACAGTCCACTTCTCAGCCACTCAAGACCCCAGTATCAGTGCCCCCTACTCTCTGTTACAGCCAATGCCATCCAAGGATTCAACTCATAGGGTATGGATGTGACTACATCCAGGCACTTCCCACTACACCACAGCCACCCAATTCAAGATGAATGGATGGGTTAAGTAAGTAAGTAATATAGGTATGAATAGATCAAGAGTAGACAAGAGGATGAGTGAATGAACATCTAGTGGTTGGATAGATAAATGGATAAGTCAATAAAAAGATAGGTTGAGTGGTAGTTGAAAGAAGAAAGGCAAGGAGAAGAGACAGGAAAAGAGATTCAGACCAAAGTTAGGGCATCCATGGAAGCTTACAATGTAGAATTTAAAAGGGCTACTTGATAATATTAATAGTATCAGAAAACTTCGAATACTTACTATGCCCCAGGCAGTATGCTAAGCATTTTATAAAATTATCTCATTTACTCTTCACAAGTAGCATTATTATCCATGTATTAATATAGATGCAAAAACTGATAAAATAGACCATAATAAATTTCCCTCTCCAGAGCCACCCTGGTCCAGTTCTGTTATCTGGAGTCACACAAACCAGATGTTCCCCCTTTTCCCAACAATACAATATTTAAATTAAAGTCAAAAAACATTTATTGAGTTTCCATACTATTCAAGGAATAGTTAATAGTTAATGTTAGGGATTTAGGCATGACTAAGACTGAGTCCCTCAAAAAACTCATGGTGAGACAGGAGAGACAGGTAGGTAAGCAGATTTGTAGGTTACAGTCTGATCTGTTAAACAGCAACACACCAAGAATGTTTAGAGTTTTGAGAGAAGATATGAGGGTTGACCCTGTGAAGGGAGCATAATCATGTACACCCACACCCAACATTCCCTTCTCTGGGAAGAATTTCCTGTCCCTCTTTTCCAGGCCCCTCACCAATCTGGCCACCATCCTCTGGGTGGCTCCTGTTTATCTTTCTCTGAAGGTAATTCCTGGAAGAATCTGATTGGGGAGGAGAAAGGATAGTTTAGAGAAACATTTTCTGCCCCATCCCATGTCTCCATCACTGGAATAAAATTGTTAACTAGAGAAGACCATGAGGACTAGAAATTCTAACCCCCTTCCTAGATAGTATGCTGGTTTGGTCTACACAAGCACTGCTATTGGCCTCCATAACCAGCTGTCTGCACTCTGCATTGCTAGGAAACAGTAAGAGCCAATAATATCATGTAGCTTGTTTTTACCCATTCATTTTGTCTGTTTCTATTTTAGATAAGGTTTCCTTTTTTGTTTTCTAACCCAAATATGACTTAATAAAATGTGTTACATTCAAATCAATAACCAAGTAATATCACTCTACCCTGTAGTGATGAATTTCTAACAATAATGCATTGTTACAAAATGAAAAGATTAACCGTGCATTCCCAATCAGCTGATGATAGCTGAAGTCTATGTCTGCGCTTCTTCACATTAACAAATATGATCTAGTTAAAGGCACATTGTCTCAAAGCATTTATTATCAGATGTCATATTTTTCCCATACTTAATTTACAGGGTCATTTACTTATAAGAGGGTATGGTGACTCATCTCTTGAAATGTGAACTTTAAACAGTATAATGATAACATTCCTCATTTGTCTGTGTTCCCTGCAAATCCTTCAAAGCCCGTCTCAATCCTTCCTCCTTTCTGAATACTCTAGATCAGTGGTTCTCAAACATGGTCCCTGGACCAGCAACATCAGCGTCTCCTGGAAACTTGATAAAAATGCAAATTCTTGAGCCTTACCAAATCAGAAACTCTCGAGGTGGGACCCAGTAATGTCATTTAACAAACCTTCCAGGTGATGCTGGTGCATACTAATGTTTGGAAATCATTGCCCTAGAGTGATGACCCCTGGGGAGTACACCACAAACATTTATAGAGAAACTACTATGAGGCAAGTCCTGAGCTAGGCACTGGGGACTGGGGTCATAGAGATGAATAAGACACAGAACATGTCTTTAAAAGACTAACATCCCATAGAGACTACAAATGTAGCTAACTCAGCAGAGACAGAGTGTAGCACTGTGCTGCCTGACCAGAGCTGAGCAATAGAATAGTAGGTAGGTAGGTAGATAGATAGATAGATAGACAGACAGATATCACCAGAGGCTGAGGAAGTCCAGCATGGATACTAGGAATCTCACCCTGCTTTGGAGCACCATGTATTGTTAAGAGCACAGGTCTAGAAGGAGACTCTGGTTTAAACCTTGCATCTGCCATTTGTTAGCTGTATGATCTTGGGCTGGTTGACTGTTCTGCTCAGCAAAAGGGTATGGTGTAGAGATTCCAAGCATGCAGTCTAAAGCCTGATTGCCTGACCTTCAATCCCAGATCTACTACATTACTAGTTGTGTGACCTTGGGCAAGTGGCTTAAAACTCTCTATGCTTCAGTCTTCCTATCTGGAATGTGGAGCTACTTCATAAAGTTATTGCAAGGATTAAGTCATCTATGCAGATGACTTAGAACATTGATACAAGCTATGTAGAAGTGGTGGTGGTAGTGGTGGTGATGGTGAAATGGAAAACAAAATAATAGCACCTATTTTACAGGGTCAGTGGGGTAATATTAAATGAGAAAATGCAAAATTAAAGAATATTTTATATGAAACATATTTACTCCAGTTCTACCTTAGGGTTTATCTTGTTTTGTTTTTCCTCCTTTGGGTATACAGCTCACTGTAAATTTACAGTGAGGAGAAGTGGCTGATCAAGGAAGATTTGGGTATCCCTGGATCTCCTAGCCAAATAGCATAACAAGAGCATCTTAGTATCACCCTTTAATGTTATTCAGACTCCCCATGACTTTTGACTCTACTGCATATGCTGTATCTCCTAAACCTTGACAATTCAGTTACAAGCATTAAACTTTTGAATGTGCCCCTTTCTACCTTACTTTGAAGATTTATTGTGCATGAGAATCACCTGGAGATCTTGTTAAAAAGCAGGTTCTTATTCAGTTAGGTCCAGGGTAGAGCCTGAGAGTCTTCATTTATAACAAGCTCCCAGGGGTTGCTGGTCCATGGCCCACACATTGAGTAGCAAAGCTGTAGATAGTTCTTACCAGGCCTTTCTGCACAAAGTCCCTTAATGCTCTCCAAACTTCCACAAGTGGAATCCCAAATGTTGTCAGACTCTTTGAAGGTTACCCCAGCGTCGGTTCAGAGCTCCTGAGACTGTAACGGAACCCTGGAAGGAGCCCTGGACTGGGGGAATCAGGAGGCCTAGCTTCAAGTTCTGCTTCCCCTCCTCACAAGCCATGTGACCTGAGAAAATTACAACCTGAATGCTTCTAAGACTTCCCAACTCTACCCCCTTCACATCCTTCATAGAGTGTCAAGAGTCAAATGAGATAGCGCATGTGAAAGCACTTGGCAAACTGAAGAGCACAGCACAAAAAGAAGAGGTTATTTCCAAGTTTCAGCAAAAAGGGATATATCATGTAGGGGTCAGAAAACTGCAACCCATGGGCCAAATCTGACCCACTGCCTGCTTTCGTGAATAAAGTTTTTTTTTTTTTTTTTTTTTGGAAAACAGCCACACCCATGGCTGTTACCATCATCCTACAAGGCAGAGTGGAATAGTTAACAACAGAGACCATGTAGCTCACAAAGCCTAAAATATTTACTGCCTGGTCCCTTACAGAAATTTTACTGACCCCTGGCTTATAGGACCACTGAGAAAGCTGAAGAAATTGACTCTAGGCTGAGCTTCCAGGAATAACCCTCAAAGCCACACAGCAGAATTGAGCTTCCAAGAGGGCTGCTGCCCCTGCTGTCATCGGGAAGCAGTAGAAACAGGAACTTGCCTAACAGAGTGGGAAGCTACCACTGCGTGTGCTGGCTCCAGAGCAGTGCCTCCTTTGCTGATAGAAATGCTGTCCCACTAGGGACACAGAAAATCAAAGCCTCCATGACTACCCTTGCCAGCAAAAACAGTAGAAGCCCCGGGCAAAAAGTTCCACTGTGCATGGGTGTATCTTAATAGGGAAAACTAAATCACATGTAGACCCCAGACATACAGCACTCTGGGAAATACCATTTTTAGCTTTCCAGGTTCTACATTGTAGGCAGACGTGATAGAAGGAGAATTGAAATGGATGTAGAGCAAACCAGTATCCAGCAGAGTCCTCAGTCAGGAGATACAGTCTGGGCTTCATCCCATTCCATACGATCCACTCGTGTTCTAGGCTTCCCAAATGAGGTCCTGGCCTAATGATTCCAAAATTGTCTGGGTCTCTCTCCCTAACAGCACCCAAAAGGTGCTATAAGATCAAGGTTTTATAAGCTCAGGGAATTATTTCTTGAGAACCCAACCCATACTCTGGAAGGAACCACCCAGAGCTCATTAACGGATGGCTTAAGCACAAATAAGTCAGTGCAATTGCAAATCACTCAAGGGCCAGCCCACCCACGGAGGGGAGCTGGGCTCATATCCTGTGATGCCATCTGGAACCTGTTGAGTGACTTGGGGAAGCACCTCCTCTTCCTTTAGGCTTTTGTCTCCCTAAACTGGACATTTTCTGAGTCCCCTAAAAGTCTATGATTCTCAAAACACTTTAGCTCCCCAGAAATGACAATGGGATAAGAAAGCATGTTGATAGGAGGTAAGTGTGGCAAACATCCAGGGTTGCATTAGCCCGAGACAGAGGAAGAGGGGCACTGGGGCTTCAGCAGCATGTGAAAGCCAGACTCTGCACACCAGATTAGTCAGGGCCTGTCTCCTGGAGATTACCTCCTTAATCCCTGCATCCCGAGCAGCCATTTCTGAGGACACACTGACCTGTCACCCTCACCTGGGGGCTTAGCCACCCCCTTGCCAATGCCTCACTCCCCCTCCCCTCTGTCTTCCCTCAATTTCATTTTGACAACTGAAAAGATGACAGTGACAAGATGAGTACAGCCCAGGAAGATAAAAACAATGTGAAATGCAGAGATTGGAGCTTATCAGCCAAACAGGACATGGGATATAAAAAGTAATCAACCTAAAGCTCTTATCAAAATCTCTCCCAGGGAAAGGTTTTAAAATGCTGTCATTGCTCAAGGAAAAATTATCGGATTATTATACAGGAATTTCACTCACTGTTCATTCTGTACACAGAGAATGCATACGTTCGTGCTAGAGGCTACAGGTAGTTTATGTCTTGAGAATTATATCTGGGGATTTTAGGCATCACATTCTCTAAGACATAAATGACATACACAGGCTTCCCAAGCCCACTCCCATTATAATTATAAGACTCCCTATAAAGTTCCTAAGCTTGGTACTAGATATAGCATGTGTGTTGTTTCATGCCTTCCACTCAACAATTCTGTCATGCTTGGTATTACCATGTCCATTTCCCAGATCAGGAAACTGAGACTCAGAGCAATTGCCCAAAGTCCCACAAGTAAAAGTGTGAGAGCCAAGATTCAAATCCAGGTGAGGGCCCCTCTGAAGTCCAGGGGACACTCAGGTAAATCAGAACCCGTCTGTGGCTCCCTTCTAGCTTCGGAGTAAAATCCAGACTCTCCCACCCCATTGCTTCAGGGAAGTATAGTATTAAAAAATACGGTTTACTGACTCTCAGTTCTACCAAAGGAAGAGGAAGAGGCCCAGGGTGAACCCTGAGGACCACAGAAGAGGGAAAGGGCCAGCCAGGCCTTCGAAAGAGAATCGTCAGCTGCAGACCCTCCTAATTAAGGCTTATTTCTCACCATTCATCCTCCCTTCCGCACCTTCAAAATATTTTTAGATAGTGGCGTGACTTGAATTACAGTATCTAATGTATGCATTCGTCCGTTTGCCCCTATAGGGCAGTCTATCCTCTTTAACTGCGCAAAGCACACCTAATTCAGTCAGTGTGTTCAAAGTCATGTTGTGTTTGAGGAAAGCTGGTTTGGAAGTTTTCTTAACTCCCTATCAGCAAACCTATCCAGGCGCTTTACTAGAAAGAGCAGGGCATAGGGCAGCATCCTGGAGCTAGAGAATACCTCGGAGGGCATACAGACCAGAACTCTCCATAAAAATGAAGAAACTGAGGGCCCGTGAATGGGCGAGACCAGATCCGCTTCACCAGCAAGTCAAGGGCAGGGTCTGCTGGTGCCCATTCCAAGGGCTCCTGCTGCCTGGCCAAGGTTCATGGATTGCTTTTTGCCCAGAGAAAGCTTTATTCAGGCAACCTGAGACTCAGGGAAGGGAAAGAAAGATGGGAGTTGGACATTTTTAATGGTATGGGAAAATGCTTATAATATTAAAGGGTAAAAAGTAAATTCCAAAGTTGTATTAAAAAAACAGCTCGAGTAGTTTTTTTTTTAATTAGCAAAACAACATACAGCAAATATGCCAACACATATATAGTGATTATTTCAGAGAGATGAGGTCATAGTAAATGTTCCTATTTGCTAACAATTTTTAATATCTTTCAGATATTCTGCGATTGTGTGTGTGTGTGTGTGTGTGTGTGTGTGTGTGTGTAGTACAAATTTAAAACCAGAGGAAATAGAATGCCTCGCCCCAAAAAATATAGTGATAAAAACTGTCAGGAAGAAGAATCTCTTATGAGAGCTGAGGCCAAACCATCACAGCCTGGGTGATTTTCAGAAATGTATTTGCCCACAGTTGTGGAAGCTAGAAGTCTGAGATCCAAGTGTTGACAGGCCTCTCTCCTTACTGTCTCCTGGCTGTCTTCTCTTTGTGTCTTCCCATGATCTACTCTCTGTCTGTGACCATGACCTAACCTCTTAAAAGGGCATCAGACATACCAAATTAGGGCCCACCCTAATGGGCCTCAGTGTAACTTTACCTCTTTAAAGACCCTGTCTTCAAATATAGACACGTTCTGAGGTACTAGAGGTTAGAACTTTCAACATATGAATTTGGGAGAGACACAGTTCAGCTCCTAACACCGTGGTATAGACACTCAATACCTGTTACATGAGCTGAGTCTTTTTACCCACAGGGTTGGGCACATAGTTTGTGCTCAATAAATGGGTTTCATCCCCCACTACTCCACAGCAGTCCGAATAACTTCGTGAAAGTCACAAAGGTTCATGAGGGCAATTCAAATACCAAAATGGAAATTAAAAATCTGTTTATTTTAGCAACTTTCCAACATTCATTCACTGGCTTCCATACCCTCAATTGTGATCTTTTATATGTTGGGGAGTTTCTGTGTTGTACATCCCCCAGTCAAAAAACCTCTTCTTGTATTTTGAGTACTGACAGCAGCAACATGGAAGCTGAAAAAAAAGGCATGAAGCCATAATGGAAATGCTACCACAAGGGAGCCATGCCCAAACACCAACAAAAAGGGTGTGATGTGATCTGTACATGTCTTAATTGTGAGGTGCCAAACCCCCCAAGGAAAGATGATTGTCACTCCCCTCCCTGACAGAGCAGAGCCACACAACACACATTTCCAAAGCCTGACCTAGGCAAATGGGCGAGGGCACTAACCCCCAGCAGAGGGATGCTCATGCAGAGATGACAAGTCCAGGTATCAGCGGCATCTTGGCAGGGACTGTCTGACCCCACGATGCCTCTGACTTGCCCTCAGTAGAACTAGCCGCTCTTGACTCTGTGCTTCCATAGTCTGTATATCTCCAAGGTCTAGTGTGGGATGGACCAAATGTTTCTGGAATGAATGACCCCAGGGCATCATGAGCATACCTTTGTTATATCAAGCACTATTTTGCCTACCCTAGATGTCGGTCCTCTCTGCTGGAATGTGACTTCAACAAGATAGGACACTGGGGTTTTCTGTCTCCAGGACCTAGCACTGGCTTGTTAAATGGTGAATTTTCTTTGCATTTATAACCTCTTGTGATTCTATGGCAAAATCAAAGAGGGGGTGTCAGAGAGAGACATGGGGTACTAACAGGTATTTAGCGTGTTTTCCTTGAAAGCTGTAGCTGGGTTTGAAAATACTAATTGCATATGCCATTCATTGACTACATACCCACTACCAGGCACAGTACTTAGTGCCTTATACATGTGCTACTGTTTAATCCTCCCACTAACCCTATGGGTTTGGTACCATGATCCCCTTATGGGGGTCCACGTTGCTCAGTATTTAGGAGACTGGGTCTTTGAGTCAAACAATTTGGGTTCAGCTTCAATAGCTGAGTGGCTTTAGGTAACTCAGTGGTCACCCTCTACTTTAATTTTGTCATCTGTAAAATGGTAAAACTAGAACCCAATTTACAGGCTTATCATGAAGAATAAATGAGATAAGGAGAAAATGTATAAAATGTATATAAAACAAATAAGATAATGTTACCAAACCAAACTTGGGTCCACTCTCCCACATGCAGTAAAGCCCATCTACTGACACCAGGTTGTGGTGAAAGAAAGTGCAGCATTTATTGCAGGGGCCAAACAAGGAGTCCAGGGCAGCTAGTGCTCAAAAAGCCCAAACTCCTTGATGAGTTGCAGCCAAGTATTTTTAAAGGCCAGGTGAGGGAGGGGTCTCCCATGGTATGTGATCAGCTCACGTACGGTTCTGACTGGTTGATGGTGAGGTAACAGGATGATGCCGTAGTGGTAACATTATCAATGCTTAGGTGCCAGAAGGTCTGGGGGCTACGTTCTCACGATCATCAAGTCGTTAATTTCTTCCGTTTGGTGGTGGTTTTAGCATCTATAAAACAACTCAGGAGATGTGCATCAGATACTGTTATCTAGGTACTTCAGAGAGGAGCTAAAGCAGAGGATATGGGGGAGGGGTCTGTCCTGGGAAGGCCCCAGAGGGCCCTGTTGGGTTACAATAATGCATTTATAAAACGCTTTGTACATACTAAAAGCTCAATAAAGATAGCTATTATTATTATCATCTATTTATAAGTTGTCAAGCCAGGTTTAGGCCCAGTCTGCCTGATTCCTGTGAACTCATCCAACTCTGCCTCAGTAGATGGTTTGTTCAACTCCCAACCCTTTTAGAGAAGGCAGTAAAAAGGACAAGAGTGTTCCCAACTCTTAAAACAGCATGAGAAGACATGATTCCTCATCTATTCTTTTGGATAATATAGATTTCTTTCCAATTATCAGTTAAGGAAACTTGTTCCCACACCAAATTATTTCTTCAAAAGTTATCCTGTCCGAGAGAATTAAGATCTCAAGAGATTTAGTTTCGTTTTCTGCTTCAGACCAGTTTAATACTCAAGGCAAAGAGGCAATGATGGTTTCTAATTGGGGTGACCATAGGACCCAGTTTGCTTAGGACAGTCTCAGCTTACTCCAGTTACCCCAGTGGAATTGGTGATAGCACTCCCTTTCACTTTCAAAAGTATCCCTATTAGGATGGTAAATTACATGTCCCTTATTTATAATAGAATATGCAGAGGTTTTCAAGTCATGGAGACCTGGGTTCCAATCCTGACTCCACCACTTACTAGCTATGCTCTGTGGTAATTCATCTAACCTCTCTGAGCTTCACATTCTCCTTCTGTAAAATGAGGACAGTACTGCATGTGTCTAAGGTGTTGTGAAGACTCAGAAAATGAGCTAACTTTGGAAAGCACCCTAGTAAATATGCCATAAAGACGAATTACCTTTTCCTTACTCTCTTCCTTCCATTTTCACCTAACCCTATATAAGTCAGAAGAGTGTGGATTCTTATTTTATAGTCTCCTAAGGACCTCTTTTGGTTATATATCCATTTCATAATTCAACTCAACACCTATGAATGGAGAAGAACATTCCGTACCCTAAATGTGGTACAGGCATTTTCACAAATAGCTCTAATACAAGGCAGCTTATAATAAGCCCTAGAGAGGAAACACAAAATACCACAGAGTTCTGAGAAGGAGTGGTCACTCTGATTGGGTGTTCAGGCTTCCTCCAGAAAGTAGCACTTGGGAGAGATTCTCAAATGATGGGTGTAATTGCAACAGATGTAGTTAAGTCGGGACACTCCAGGCAAAGGAAATAGCCTGAAGACAGGAAAGTATGGAGGGGATTCAAGGCATGCTAGTAGTCCAATTTAACTGAAATTTGGGGTAAATTGGGAACATTCTGTAGGCCTTGAAAGCTAAAGTAAGCAGTGGGGAACCACTGAGGGTCTGTGAGGGGGAGGACTGATCTTACCACTGCTGAGCTTTACGTATGGTTCTCTGGCTACTGTTGAGTAGAACTGGTTGTGGGCATCAGGAAGAGGCAAGAGGTGGGGAATCCCAGTAAAGGGGCTATTATTAGAGAAGTGTTGAGTCAACTTTATAATCAAGAGTTCAGTTCACCTGACCCTCATTGCCTCCTGACCCTCAGATCCAGAGAAATCAAGTCTCTGTGAACAGGATTATATATACTAATTTCCCTCTTTGTTACCTGGCCATCTTAAGAAGAAATTAAATGGCTTTTTCCAATTTCTCTTCATAAATCTAAGTTGATTTCTAGACAACTGGTCACAGGAGACACTTTAAGGAGCTCACTTATCTCTAAACTCCATGATCCAGTATTTCATATGATAGAGGACATTACCTTCCTTTTCTTCCTGGAATTTTCTCTCATTTTTCACATCTCTTTCTATCCATTTTTCTAGTCCCCAAAGTGCCTTTTTCTCTAGGAGACTGACCCCAAAATGCTGACCTGCTGTGCTCTCAAAATTGCTCCCTATGAGTTGCTCCCCTTTGTAGGGAGGCTTGGCCTACACTCCTCTCAAAGCAGAGTCTAAGACCATGTGTGTGGGTCACATCTGGGAATGTGATCCCAGGGAAGGGAGAAAGAGAGAAGCAAAAATAAGGATGTGACATTGAGTTAGTCACCACAAAAGCAACTGGTTCTCAATTCTGCCAGGACCTTCCCAGAAATCTCATGAAAGCAACTCAGAGTTAACTGCCTGAGGAATGAGAGGGAGAACTTATCCTTTGGGCATCCTCATTAGTCAGGTTGGCCCCATAGGTGTTAACTCCCTTGAACTTCCTAATTGCTGTATGTGCGTAGAGCAGATTCTATAGGTATCCCACCCTGTGGTGTCTGAGAAGTCCCAAGGAAGGAGTGTAAGATACATGGCATGAGGCCCAAGGCAAGGTACTGTCCAATCATACCTACACCAAGCAGCCAAATCCTGCAAAAAAATGGGTCATCAGAGCAGTGACTAAAATAAGGAGTTAGGCCTAGAGAATGTTGAGGTGAACCCCAAGAGGCATCCAGTACGTAAGGTTAGTCAAGGAAGAAGCCACTCTGCCCTGTGCTGATCACACTGGGCCCAAATTTACAGAAGTCCCCTCTGATGGCCAGAAATCCCGAAGAGTGAAACTCTAGTTATATATCTCAAAAGAATTGAGGATTGTGGGTTTCTAATTGATGGTGTCATAAGCACTATAACATAAGCATGTGTTGCCTTGAGTTGTGAACTTCTTTTTGCAACAACACCAATCTTCATCTTGCCTCAGTGAGCACAGTGGCCATCACTGAATCTTTCTTGTGCATATCAGGATACTGCTATTAGTCTAAACACCAAGACTCACAGTTTCTTCCTCTTTCCATATTAATCACTTATTAATATCAACTAATTCTATCTTTCCAATGTCTTTCAGGTAACTTTTCATTTTCTCTGTGATACTCAAATACAGACCCTTATTAACTGCTTCGTTGAATTTTTTTTTTTTTTTTTTTTTTTTTGCCTTTTGACTTTGGTTGTTATCCCCTTAGGTGTCCGTAGTCCCCCACCACTGCCTGGTAGGTGCCCTAGCTGTGCAGAGACGCAAATTCCTTTTCCTCCTAGTCCACCATCTTGACTCCGCCCCCCTGCTTAATTGAATTTTAAGGAGACTCCTTAATTCCATTTTCTCTTACTTTCTAATTCAGTTCTGTTCATTGGTAAAATGGGAATAGCAGTAACTACTATTTTATGAGATTTTCATGGCACTAAAGTGAGATCTATGAAATAATGTGTATGAAACACTGAGCTTGTGCTTGGCATATTGGAGTACTGAAGATTGGATCTGGCCGCAAGTAGCAGAAAGACTGAAAATTACACTGGTTTAAACAAGATACAAGTAGACGTTTCTTGTTCTCTTTCTTTTACACATGAGTATAATCTCATTTCCACTTATGATGTGATTACTGGTACTAGACTAGCCTTTTTACCATAAACAGCTAGAAAGCTGAACAAACTATATCAAACAACTATTTTTAGACATTGGATAAAAGGCAGTGCATGTCCTGAAATAAGGGAAATAAAAAAGGTGAGACTAATGAGTGCCCCAGATTTCTACCTGGAGGCTTTCCCCCTGGAACAGGGAGGGAAAGAAGCAAAGCACAACAATCTTGCAAAAATAGAGTGTTCAGGGAGTCTGAAGCAGCTGAAATGCAGAGTATTATACCAAAGAAGAAGGAACTATGCAGGAAAAGAATTCCAAAAACTCAGCATAGGGATCTCCTTGAGTTTTAGACTCAACACTAAGCTTCACATATGTAAGATAAGACTCCATGATGCCAGGCAAAGAATAAATAACAGAAAGAGAATAACTGGGAAAGCTGTAAGTCGAACAACTCCCAGAATTTGAAACACATTGAACACTCAGTTAATTTTCAGTAGAGACTCCAGAAAGATCACATCTTAGGAAGAGAACTAAACTATCCTTAGAGTAAAACCTCTTGATCTGCCCTAATAAAACTTCTTTTAAAGTCTCAGGAAAACAGCATATCTGTAAGTAAATTAACTGCTTGCCAAAATCAACACTCAAAGAGACAACAAAATCTAGACATTCAAAAACATAGCATGCATAATACCTAGCATCCAATAAAAATTGCTAGACGTGTGAATAAGCAGGAAATTGTAATCTATAACGAGGGGAAGAATTAATCAATAGAAAGAGATACAGAATTTATCAATATTTTTGAATTAGCAGAGGAAGGTTTTTTAAAAGGTATAACAAATATTTTTGAGGATTTCAGGTGAAATATGAACATAAGGAAGAGAAAATGGAAACAATTAAAAAGAAGGACAAACAAAACTTCCAGAGCTGAAAACTATAATATCTGAAATAAAATTTTCCAGATAGGCTTGCCAGAAAATTAGATTCAGCAGAAAAAAACCAATCAGTAACCTTGAAGACAAGACTATAGAAGTTATCCAACTGGGTCACATAGAGAAAGAAAGCTATAAAAATAATACAGAGCCTTAATGACCTGTAGGACAATAAAAGTCATCCAACATGCATGTAACTGAAGTCTCAGAAACTGGGAGTTGGATGAAGGGATGAAAAGAATTTTTAAGGTCATAATGGCTTAAAATTTTACAAATCCAAGAGTTTTACACTCCTCCAGAAGGATAAACACAAAGAAAACCACACCAATGCACATCAAAATCAAATTGCTAAACGTATGCAATAACAAGGAAATCTTAAGAGCAGTGAAAGAAACTGACACGTTGCATAGAAAGGGACAAACATAAGAATGACTGCAGATGTCTCATCAGATGCAATCCAAACCAGAAGGCAATCGGATAGCATCTTCACAGTGTGCTAAAGTAAGCCTTTAGAGACCGTTCATTCCAGATGTGGTGCTCCACAGCATCAGGCACCTGACGTCTTTATCTCTCATTGGTTCACCATTCTCAGTGCAATGCTTTCATCATAATGAAAGATGGCTGCTCAAGCTTCAACCGTCAGATCTACATCCAGCAGGAAAGAAAAAGGGAAGAAGAATGGCACACTCCCTTTCTTTAAGAACAGTTGCTTTAAGTAGCGTACAGCCACTGAGTGGAACTTAGTTACATGACCCACTCAAAGGCAAGGGAGACTGGGAAATATAGTCAATTCTAGTGGCCATGACTCCACATAAAAATCTGGGTTCCGTCACTAAGGGAGATGGAGAAAGGTGACAACTAACAATCTTTGTCATGGTGCAGAGTCAATAAATGTTAATTTCTTTCCTTTCTTGATGCTGCTCTTGAGGTGTTGTGTAGCCTTGAGTAATCAACAGATTCTCATAGATGCAATCAGGGACTTGGAACTGGATTGTAAGAGTCCTTCCAGTTCTGATCGTCTTTGTTTCTATCTTGTTGCTGGCATAAGATGATAAGAGTCAGCAATTTATAGTTTACAGGCCAAATCTGGCTCACCACTTGTTTTTAGGAATAAAGTTTTACTGGAACACAGTCATACAAGTTCACTTGTACATTGTCTATGGCTGCTTTCATGTTACAACAGCAGCATTAAGTTATTACGAGAGATTGTATGGCCACAAAGCCTAAAATATTTACTATCTGGCCCTTTACAAATAAAGTTTGCCAGTTCCTGCTTTAAACAAATAAATGAATCCATGTGACAAAGCAGTTTAAGAAAACTCTGCTTTCAGCAAAGTTTGTCTTTCTTTTCTTCTATTCACTCCTCTAGCTTATTTTCTGTAATCTGAAAATGAATGCAGTATGGTCTTAATTTCTGAAGATTTCAAGAGAAACAAATGCAGATACTCTGCCAGAGAAATAAGTGACGGAGTGTTTTCTTAATTCTTGAAAAAACCTTCCTCTGCCCTTAAAATATCAGGTTTTAAACACAGTAATCTCCTTCATCAGAAATTATACTGCAAAAAAAAATTATTTTGGACCGTATCCCAAGAAAAGTGAGCACATAGGGGATCAAATCTTGGTAAAAATGCTCAAAATAGTTCTGCATTGTAGAATATGCTCTCACATCAACGAAAAGGATCATAATCTAGGGGACTGAGAAAGAAGAGTAAGCCATGCAGGGTCTGTCTGGAACTCACGCTAAAGAAAAGCACTAGCTAGAGGACTGGCCCCTGAAGCAAGTAACCTGAAGTTCAAATTATATGGACTAAAAAAAAAAATATATGGCAAAGCTGGGCCTGGTTCATGGTGGTTGAAATGTAACAGCCAAAATGCCTATCGGCAGTGATGTCCAAGGTTCAGAAAACGACAGTTGTCCATAACACTTAGGATTTATTTTGGGGGTTTCTTGGGTAATGATGGTTAGGGCCCATCACCCCAGGCAAGATTCTGGAAGATAGCAGTCAAAGTGTTCTTCCAACAGATGGCGAGAGCATTAATCAGGAACTGTGAAAGAGGCCCTAAACTTGAACTGAAGCCAAAGAGACATGCATTTGGAGTGGGCTGCTTGTTAGTGACCACACAGAAGCCCAGATTTCTCCCTCAGAGGTACCCGTTATAGAAAGAACTAGTTCTCTGCAGTCAGGTAGGCCTGGGTTCAAACACCTGGTCACCACTCCCAAGATGTGAGGTCTAGGGTGATGTATTTGTCATCTTTTAGCCTCAGTTTCCGCATTTACAGAACGGGAGTGTTGCAATATTGTCAGGACTACTGCTGAGTAAGCGCTTGATAAATGGTAGGTGCTACTATTGTCACTACCACCATCATTATCATTATCGTCGTCATCATCATCATCATCACCATCATCATTTTGGTAGTCAAGATGCCAGCTCTAAAGTATCAGGGTTAGTTCTTCACTTCTGGGTCAGCCCTTGACTAGGACCAGCTTGGGAGCTGAAAGGACTCAGCCAGAAGGCTGAAGACATCCTTGTCTATAGAGAAGTGGAACTGAAAAATGGCAGAACCCAATGGGTAAGAATTCTGTAGTGTCTGAGCTCTGTAGAAGGACTCTGTTGTTGCCCTGGTTAAGAGTGTCCACAGAAGTGAGTGGACAGCAAAAGCAAACAAGTGTGTGAGGGAATACAGTTGGCAGTCCACCAAACCAAGTCACTGTCCGTTGACATAAGGAGAAAATGCAATCACCCTTCGTTCTCACTTTTAGATGTGTACACAGTGTGTCCAAGGCTCCCTATTACCTCTCTACCCTTATCTCCTACTGCTCTGCCTCTCGCTGAGTCTAGTCCAGCCACCCCTGTCCTCTGGCTCCTCCTTGAGTTCATCAGATTTGCTCCTGTCTCATGGCCTTTGCTGTTTCCTTAGATTGAATGGCTGTTTCTTCAGATGTCACCATACCTTGCTCCTTCACTGTTAAAGTCCCTGTTCCAATCTGCTTTTGCCAAAGAGGCCATCTGTGGCGTGAAATGAGACCCTTCCTCTAACCTTCAACCTCTGCCCCCTTACCTTGCTTCCTTTTTCTCCATGGCGCTCATCATTTCCCGATATGTTATACGTTTATTTTCTTATGGTCTACCTCAACCTTTTAGAATGTAAACTCCATGAGGTCAGAGATTTTGCTTTGTTATTCATGTCTCTGCACCTAGAAATGTACTTGAAATATAGTAGACATGCAATAAATATTTGTTAAAGTAAATATTTATTGAATGAATATAACCCCCTGCCTCCAGGGGAAAAAAAGAAATAAGTTTGTTTAAAAAGAGTAGGCAATAAATCTACAGAGAGTAGAAAAACAAATATCCTTAGCAGAAAGAATTTGAATAATGATGGGGGGAGGGGAAATAATTATCCTAGAAAATGTAAGCTGTGGGCACTATTGCAGTTGAAAACATCATAGTTCTGAGCTCTTTGTGGCCAAGGCAAAAAAGAGAGAAGTAAAGTCAATGATAATCAAAGAAGAAAGCTTTTTTAAGGAAAATAAGCACATCTTAAGTCACTGATTTTCAAACATGTTAAGAGTGAAAAACATTTTCGCCCAATGAAATCTTATCAAGAGCCCCAATAAGAAAATCAAAAGTCTATTTAGCTTCAATTTATTCTTATGTGCAAAATGTAACATTGACTTATAAAGTCAACGAGAATAATGAGGTTGTGAAGTTACAGACTTACATCAACCTCCGCGTTCATTTTACTTCTCTACATTGTGTAGTTCTGCCAGTCCCCAGAATACCCTTCTTCGCACACATACGTAGCTACAAATGGCACGTTTTTAATGGCTTGTCTTGCAATCTCAGGATGTTCCTCAAATCATCTGATCCAACAGCTCCAAAGAGCAGCAGCAGCAAACTGTTTTCAAACTTGAATCACTAATGACCTCCAGCAACACCTTGTATTTTTTTACATACATCTGAAATATAGAAAGGGAATCCCCCAAAGTTACAGTAAACAACAAAACTATTCCTAACTCAATATTACCCCAAAATACAATATTTAAAATGTGATTGCTACTTTTATTCAACTGTGCACTTTGTTCTTATGGAGCCAAGAATAGAGACACAGGAGCCATGCTGGGAATAGGTCACAGCATTCTCTTCAGCAGACCCGGGTTGGAGAGTTAATAAATTCCCATGAACAACATGCACAAGTCTGACTTTTTTTTTTTTTTTGGGGGGTCATGAGGCATGGGGGAATCTTAGCTTCCTGACCAGGGATCGAACCTGCATACTCTGCATTGGAAGGTGAAGTCTTAACCACTGGACTGCCAGGGAAGTCCCAAGCCTGACTTTTAACAACCAAAAGATGCAGAGCTGCAACTGGCCTGATCAATGACACATATGCAAGAACTTCCAAGTATGCACTAAAAGCTCTGTATAGATGAAGGAAATCAGTCCTTCATCTATCATGTGTGCTGTATGTGTGCATGTCTGTGTGTATGTGCCTGTATATTCACACATATTTTCTAAATATTTTATTTATTTATTTATTTATTTTTGGCTGCATTGGGTCTTCGTAGTGGCGAGCAGGGGCTACTCTTTATTGTGGTGTGCAGGCTTCTCATTGTGGTGGCTTCTCTTGTGGAGCATGGGCTCTAGGCATGCGGGTTTCAGTAGTTGTTGCATGTGGGCTTCAGTAGTTGCGGCACCCAGGCTCAGTAGTTGTGGCTCACGGGCTCTAGAGTGCAGGCTCAGTAGTTGTGGTTCATGGGCTTCATTGTTCCGCGGCATGTGGGATCTTCCTGGGTCAGGGATCGAACCCGTGTCCCCTGCATTGGCAGGAGGATTCTTAACAACTGTGCCACCAGGGAAGTCCTAAATATTTATCTTTAAGGTTTAATTTTTTATTAACCTGGAATATATTTTCATGTAAGGAATGAGGAAGGGGGTCTAGCTTTATGTTTCTGTCCTAATGGCTAAACATTGGTCCCAAAATATTTATTGAAGAATTTATCCTTTTTTTATAATGCCACCTTTAATTACTTAATAAATTTTCATCTGTTTAGGTTCTATTTCAAAGTCTCCTTTTTCTGTTTCTTTAGAAAAAAATAAAACTTTTAAAATTCAAATTCAAGGGGACTTCCCTGGTGGCACAGCGGTTAAGAATCCACCTGGCAATGCACGGGACATGGGTTCGATCCCTGGTCCGGGAAGATCCCACATGCCACGGAGCAACTAAGCCTGTGCACCACAACTACTGCGCCTGCACTCTAGAGCCTGTGAGCCACAACTACTGAGCCCACGTGCCACACCTACTGAAGCCCGCGCACCTAGAGCCGGTGCTCCGCAACAAGAGAAGCCACTGCAATGAGAAGCCCACACACTGCAATGAAGAGTAGCCCTCTCTCACCGCAACTAGAGAAAGCCCGTGTGCAGCAACGAAGACCCAATGCAGCCAAAAATAAATAAATAAAATTAAATTTAAAAAAAAATTCAAATTCAGATTGAGCACTTGGAGGACCCTGCAGCACCTCTGCCTGATTCTGAGGTTTCTACATTAGTTTTACATTAGTGCACTTAATTGAGCTGATGTCATAGGCAGCTGTAACAGGGACCTCTGTTCTCAGCAATCAAGTATACCACAAATTCCGAACCCCTTCTACTCCAACTTCTCGCCCAGCTCAGGAATCCCAGCCACAGCATCCCAGTCAGAGGGCCAGCCAGCCTCTGTTGGAGCATTTTCAGAACAAGATACCCAACGCCTAACACAGTTGCCTATTTTATTGTTGGATAGTGTTGACAGCTAGAGAATTCTTCCTTTTATCTGCTTCCTTGAATTTCCACCAATTGATCTAACCCTGTTATCCACAACCTCACAGAACAGGCCTAATTCCTTTCCCATCTGCCCTTCTACTTGAAGACAGAGAGAATATCTCCCCTTGGACTTCTCTGATTCATGCTCTTAATCTCTAGCTCCTTCAAAGGGTGCTGGGGAATCCCAGAAGATGGGGGCAGAACTTTTAAAATTAGGTGTTTGTAGTGGAAAGAGTACTAAACTTAGGGTCAGAATAGCTGAGTTTAAATCTCAGCCATGTGACCTTGAATTAATCTTTCAAATTCCCTGAGCCTCAGTTTCCTTACCTATAAAATGAGTATGATGGTCATTATTATGATTATGATCAACATGAAAGAGATTTGATACTGACAACTACAGCATCAACAATATGGTGTGACTTTGCCCTGGAGGAATGGTAAAGGGTGAGAATAGATCTCTTTCTCTCACCTGCCTCATCCCTACCACCTCTACATCCTTAGGCAGATTCTTACTGCTCTGACTTCATGCCCAAGTAATATTTTTTACTCCAATATCCAAGAGGGGGAAACAAGTCACAGCCAGAATTTAACCAGTGCATCGGTGTATTGGTTTATTTCCCCATCTACACAGGACAGTGTTTGCAGTGTAATAGAAATGCCTTTTCTTTCTCACTGCTGTCAGGCTAAGTTGGTTTCCCATCTCACATTTTAGAACTGATTCCAAATGTTGGTCATAATGATCAGGGCTGAAAAGGAGGCAGACTTCAATCCTTCCAGAGTTTGGTGGTTTCACCAAGGGGAAGGGAAAAGCCTGGGAGGACAGGCTGAGACAAAATGTGGGTGTCTTTCTGCTACCTCCTTCACAGGAAAGCGGAATTTTACTCACATGGGTAATGAAATAGACACGGGTTGCTCTGTTAGGTTTACTACCTTGTTTGCAAACAAGACAATTCATAGAATTAGCACCATGAAAGTTTCAGGGAAGAAAGCTGTACTGTGAAGTTTCCCTGCAGTTCCTGCAGGTAATTCACGTACTCATCGTATTTTGAGAGACTCAGCCAGGCTTGAACGGTGCAGTAGGTGTTTCCCATACTCAGTGGTTTATGAATATTTAAAGGTAATAAATGTCAAATTAAGTGTTCAATGATGTTCTTTACATGTAAAAGTCCTTGAGAAGGCTCTGTTAAAGATGAAGCTGATAACCAATTTCAAAATGTCTTTATTCTTTTTACTTTGAGGACGAGAAGATGTCTTTTAATACAGTGGGGATTTTGTGGCTTCTGAGTCCTAAGTTCCAACAGTGGTAGCAGTAGGAATTTGAATTTGTTCTTTAGAGTTTTAGGATTCGTCAAAAATACGTTGTTTCCACTAACAAAAAGAGAAAACTTTAGATGGAAATTTCCCCCTACTTTAACTCTTGCCAGCTTTCTGGAATTAATCTAGCTACAAGAAAGGAATCCAAGCAAGGCTGCTGATTCATGGCAAAGAAACCTTGGGATTTAGCATTGGACACAGCTGGGTTCACCATCTCTGTGACTTCTTAGCTCGGTAACCTTGGGCAAGTCCTTCAACCTCTCTGAGCCTCAGATTTCCCTATCTGTAATCTACCTAATGGGCAGCTGTGAGGCTCCAGTGGCATAAATTCAATGAGATAGCAGGTGTAAAAGTAACTGACACACTGATACTCAATATATGCTTGTTACAAAATTGTAATTACTAAAGATCTTCACTGTCCAATCTACTCTGTATGTGAAGACTAAAACTTCAGCAAATGAAGCACTCTCCAGACAGTCAATAAAACGTGCTCTTATATCAACAGCATGAGAATACAGGTGGAAGTTGTCAAGTTCCACCAATTCAACTTATATTTCACTTAATTTAACTTAATTGCAGTCAGCTGCCGTACAACAGAGCTCATATCTACCCTGAGTTAAGAACTCACTACTGGGGACTTGGAATCAGACAACCCCATCTCAAGTTCTCCACCATTATCTGGGGGAACTTAATTACGACCTGGCTCCTCTCTGAGTGAGGATAACACTACCTGTGAGTGTTGACATGTGAATCCAATAACAGGCCTGCATAAGCCGTGAAACATCACTGTTGTGGTTGTCTATCACAGCCCCCAAAAATAGGACCCCCAAACTTATTGGCTTCAAACAACAAAGTTTATTATTTCACAGTTTCTGTGGCTTAGCCGGGTCGTTTGGCTCGGGGTCTCTGACAAGCTGCAGTAAAGGTGAGGGGATTCCACAGCGGGTAAAGAACGGGAGGCCGTAATCACTGAGAACCATTTCAGAAGCTTCCTACCCAGCCACCCAGATCTGAAAGGTCAGCATTCCCACCTCATTATGAGCATGCCTGTTCTCCTCCACGAAAACTTTGGCCATTTCTTTCTTTCTTTTTTCTTTTTTTTTTTTAACATCTTTATTGAAGTATAATTGCTTTACAATGGTGTGTTAGTTGCTGCTGTATAACAAAGTGAATCAGCTATACATATACATATGTCCCCATATCTCCTCCCTCTTGCGTCTCCCTCCCTCCCACCCTCCCTGTCCCACCCCTCTAGGTGGTCACAAACCACCGAGCTGATCTCCCTGTGCTGTGCGGCTGCTTCCCACTAGCTATCTGTTTTACGTTTGGTAGTGTATGTATGTCCATGCCACTCTCTTGTCTCAACTCCTGTTGCCCCGATAGCCTAAAACACCCAACTGAACTCTTTATCTCACCTTAGCCCACAAGAAGCCTTACAATAGGGCTTCCCTGGTGGCGCAGTTGTTGGGAGTCCGCCTGCCGATGCAGGGGACACGGGTTCGTGCCCCGGTCCGGGAGGATCCCACATGCCGCGGAGCAGCTGGGCCCATGAGCCATGGCCGCTGAGCCTGCGCGAACAGAGCCTGTGCTCCGCAACGGGAGAGGCCACAACAGTGAGAGGCCCACGTACCCGGAAAAAAAAAAAAAAAAAAAAAAAGGCCTTACAATAAAAATACATATTATACAATGAATTACATAGCATGTGATGAAGCATAAAAGAGGAATTCATAAATACATAAGGCTAAAAGTCAAAAATTGGGGCTGGAGAAAGAACAAAAATATAAATGCTAAACAAATCTATAAAGATCTCTCAGCTCTGGCTCTGAGCTTCTTGGCAGCCGAAACCAAAGGGAGACCCGGTTGGTTATAGTCTTAATCATCAGAGAAAGAAATAGAACTGTTTCTCAAGAGATAGAAAATATTTAAGTATTTCCTAGCAGTTAATTGTTTTTTAAAAATTTCCATATGAGGTGCACCAAGCGATGTAGTAAATGGTGACCTTAACAACTTCCCCACAGAAATGCAGAAAGCCGTTTCATAAGGCAAATCTTCTATCATTTCTCAATAAAAGCCTAGGGTATAGCTGCCAGATGCAAAGAAAATAAGATAAAAGGCAAAGCCTTCTGATGGTTCGGCTTGATCCAGGAACAGGATCTAGAGTGCTTGTGATGTCAGACAGGTTTTATCTTGAATGCCAAGCCCAGATGATTGAGAGCGACTGCCACACGCAGTAGAGTAAGGATTGTGAGCCCTGTCTGAGCTCCACAGGAAAGAGTGTGGTGATCCATTAGTGATGTCTGACACAGATGCAGGAATAAGGTGAGACACCACAGGCTCTCTGAATACGTACCCTGGACTGGGGCAGAAGTCCTTACTCCAATTTCTTTTGACTGGAGCCCCCTGATGTATGTCAAAAAATACTGCAGCCCAGCTGTCACCTCTGTCTTCTTCCTAGATGTAAAAGGACTCAGAGACAACAAATTAAGAGGGCAGAAATAACAATTAAAATAGGGCCAATCATTCCTCAAATAATAACAAAATAATCAATAAAAATCCAATTTAACAGTGATTCTGCATACTATATTTCATCAAATCTAAAATGCCACCAAGAACTCACAACTATCCTATATACATGAACAAAGGAAAAAATTCCACTAATTAAACTGTGGCACAATGCTTCTTTAATATCTATGTGTCTTAGAAATAAGTCATGTTGTGATTGGTGAAAGAGTGTCAGCAATGGAAAATTCCATCCAACTCCAGATGACACAGATATGCTCTGGGAATGAAGAGCACTGTGTTTCTGAGACATCCCTGGATGCCCTCTGTGTGTGTGTGTGTGTGTGTGTGTGTGTGTGTGTGTGTGTGCATGCATGCATGTGCATTTGCGTGTGCATGCTCCCTCTGTATCAGTGCTTCAGGGGAGGAGAGAGGCCCCGCCTACCAGTATCTCAAGATCTCGTCCCATTGATTCTTCCATTTAATCCTTCAGTTAATACCTACTGTGTGCACAGTCTGATTCTACCTGTAGTCTCAAGAGGGTGTCACAGACATCAGAGAGCTAGAGATTGAACTCAGAAATTCTTATTCTTAAAGCCCTAGACGTCACACTTCTAAGAAAAATTTATTCTAAGACAAACTTCTAAGTTCGGTTAGTTTTGTTTCCCTGACCATATTATGTAAAACTTTCTAAGTAGATTTTTAAAAAGCAAAGAGTTTATGTGTAACTGCCTAAAGAAACCATTTTTGACTTAGAGGTAGAGATAAAGTTTCAACATAGACGCCTAGTACGTAGCAGGTACTACGTCAGTGAAGGTGCTGCTTTTCCAGGCTCTGACTTCTCTGCAAGTTGTGATGAATCAAAGGGATGTCCCTCCACTGAGCAGTGTTAATTAGTTGGACACTTAACACAGAGACCTCCCAGCACGGGAACTGCCCGCCCTGTCCCCACTGTGCCTGACTCAGGCCCGCCTGCAGTTGCAAGGAATGAGTTCTCTTGTATGGAGAAGGATCCCCACTGATCCAAATAAGGCACCCTGATCGAGCAGTGCTTCCAACAAAGGAGCCAGGAAGCTGGACCCTGTGAAGGCAGAGATAAGAGAAGCCAGCAGTCGTAATCCTGGGAGCGTTCCCCACAATACTCTCCATTTAACACACACCCAGGTGTGTACATTCTGCTTCCCATTCTTTAAAAGTCCAAGGCATAGGGCATTCCATCCAAAAACAAGAGAATACACATTTTTCAAGTGCTCATGGAACATTCTCCAGGATAGATCATATCTTGGGTCACAAATCTAGCCTTGGTAAATTTAAGAAAATTGAAATCGTATCAAGTATCTTTTCTGACCAATGCTATGAGACTAGATATCAATTTCAGGAAAAGATCTATAAAAATTACAAATACATGGAGGCTAAACAATACACTACTTAATAACGAAGTGATCACTGAAGAAATCAAAGAGGAAATCAAAAAATACCTAGAAACAAATGATAATGGAGACACGATGACCCAAAACCTATGGGATGCAGCAAAAGCAGTTCTAAGAGGGAATTTTAGAGCAATACAATCCTACCTTAAGAAACAGGAAACATTTCAAATAAACAACCTAACCTTGCACCTCAAGCAATTAGAGAAAGAAGAACAAAAGAACCCCAAATTTAGCAGAAGGAAAGAAATCATAAAGATCAGATCAGAAATAAATGAAAAAGAAATGAAGGAAACGATAGCAAAGATCAATAAAACTAAAAGCTGGTTCTTTGAGAAGATAAACAAAATTGATAAACCATTAGCCAGACTCATCAAGAAAAACAGGGAGAAGACTCAAATCAATAGAATTAGAAATGAAAAAGGAGAAGTAACAACTGACACTGCAGAAATACAAAAGATCATGAGAGATTACTACAAGCAACTCTATGCCAGTAAAATGGACAACCTGGAAGAAATGGACAAACTCTTAGAAATGCACAACCTGCCAAGACTGAATCAGGAAGAAATAGAAAATATGAACAGACCAATCACAAGCACTGAAATTGAAACTGTGATTAAAAATCTTCCAACAAACAAAAGCCCAGAACCAGATGGCTTCACAGGCGAATTCTATCAAACATTTAGAGAAAAGCTAACACGTATCCTTCTCAAACTCTTCCAAAATATAGCAGAGGGAAGAACACTCCCAAACTCATTCTACGAGGCCACCATCACCTTGATACCAAAACCAGACAAGGATGTCACAAAGAAAGAAAACTACAGGCCAATATCACTGATGAACATAGATGCAAAAATCCTCAACAAAATACTAGCAAACAGAATCTAACAGCACATTAAAAGGATCATACTGGCTTCCCTGGTGGCGCAGTGGTTGAGAGTCCGCCTGCTGATGCAGGGGACACAGGTCCATGCCCTGGTCCGGGAAGATCCCACATGCCATGGAGCGGCTGGACCCGTGAGCCATGGCCGCTGGGCCTGCGCGTCCGGAGCCTGTGCTCCGCAACAGGAGAGGCCACAACAGTGAGAGGCCCGCATACCGCAAAAAAAAAAAAAAAAAAAAAGGATCGTACACCATGATCAAGTGGGGTTTATTCCACGAATGCAAGGATTCTTCAATATATGCAAATCAATCAACGTGATACACCATATTAACAAATTGAAGGAGAGAAAAAACATATGATCATCTCAATAGATGCAGAGAAAGCTTTTGACAAAATTCAACACCCATTTATGACAAAAACCCTGCAGAAAGTAAGCATAGAGGGAACTTTCCTCAACATAATAAAGGCCATATAAGACAAACCACAGCCAACATCGTCCTCAATGGTGAAAATTGAAACCATTTCCACTAAGATCAGGAACAAGACAAGGTTGCCCACTCTCACCACTCTTATTCAACATAGTTTTAGAAGTTCTAGCCACAGCAATCAGAGAAGAAAAAGAAATAAAAGGAATCCAAATCGGAAAAGAAGTAATGTTGTCACTGTTTGCAGATGACATGATACTACACATAGAGAATCCTAAAGATGCTACCAGAAAACTACTAGAGCTAATCAATGAATTTTGTAAAGTAGCAGGATACAAAATTAATGCACAGAAATCTCTGGCATTCTTGTACACTGATGATGAAAAATCTGAAAGTGAATTCAAGAAAACGCTCCCATTTACCACTGCAACAAAAAGAATAAAATATCTAGGAATAAACCTACCTAAGGAGACAAGAGACCTGTATGAAGAAAATTATAAGACACTGATGAAAGAAATTAACGATGATACAAATAGATGGAGAGATATACCATGTTCTTGGATTGGAAGAATCAACATTGTGAAAATGACTGTACTACCCAAAGCAATCTACAGATTCAATGCAATCCCTATCAAACTACCACTGGCATTTTTCACAGAACTAGAACAAAGAATTTCACAATTTGTATGGAAACACAAAAGACCCCGAATAGCCAAAGCAATCTTGAGAACGAAAAATGGAGCTGGAGGAATCAGGCTCCCTGACTTCAGACTATACTACAAAGCTACAGTAATCAAGACAGTATGGTACTGGCACAAAAACAGAAATATAGATCAATGCAACAGGATAGAAAGCCCAGAGATAAACCCACGCACATATGATCACCTTATCTTTGATAAAGGAGGCAAGAGTGTACAGTGGAGAAAAGACAGCCTCTTCAATAAGTAGTGCTGGGATAACTGGACAAGTACATGTAAAAGTATGAAATTAGAACAGTCCCTAACACCATACACAAAAATAAACTCAAAATGGATTAGTGACCTAAATGTAAGGCCAGACACTCTCAAACTCTTAGAGGAAAACATAGGCAGAACACTCTATGACATAAATCACAGCAAGATCCTTTTTGACCCACCTCCTAGAGAAATGGAGATAAAAACAAAAATAAACAAATGGGACCTAGTGAAACTTCAAAGCTTTTGCACAGCAAAGGAGACCATAAACAAGACCAAAAGACAACCCTCAGAATGGGAGAAAATATTTGAAAATGAAGCAACTGACAAAGGATTAATCTCCAAAATTTACAAGCAGCTCTTGCAGCTCAATAACAAAAGAACAAACAACCCAATCCAAAAATGGGCAGAAAATCTAAATACACATTTCTTCAATGAAGATACACAGATTGCCAACAAACACGTGAAAGAATGCTCAATATCATTAATCATTAGAGAAATGCAAATCAAAACTACAATGAGATGTCATCTCACACTGGTCAGAGTGGCCATCATCAAACAGTCTAGAAACAATAAATGCTGGAGAGGGTGTGGAGAAAAGGGAACAGTCTTGCACTGTTGGTGGGAATGTAAATTGATATAGCCACTATGGAGAACAGTATGGAGGTTCCTTAAAAAACTACAAATAGATCTACCATACAACCCAGCAATCCCACTACTAGGCATATACCCTGAGAAAACCATAATTCAAAAAGAGTCATGTACCAAAATGTTATTTGAAGCTCTGTTTACAATAGCCAGGACATGGAAGCAACCTAAGTGTCCATCAACAGATGAATGGATAAAGAAGATGTGGCACATATATACAATGGAATATTACTCAGCCATGAAAAGAAAGTAAATTTATTTATTTGTAGTTAGGTGGATGGACCTGGAGTCTGTCATACAGAGTGAAGTAAGTCAGAAGGAGAAAAACAAATACCGTATGCTAACACATATATATGGAATCTAAGGGGAAAAAAATGTCATGAAGAGCCTAGGGGTAGGACGGGAATAAAGACACACACCTACTAGAGCATGGACTTGAGGATATGGTGAGGAGGAAGGGTAAGCTGTGACAAAGTGATAGAGTGGCATGGACATATATACACTAACCAACGTAGGGTGGATAGCTAGTGGGAAGCAGCCGCATGGCACAGGGAGATCAGCTAGGTGGTTTGTGACCACCTAGAGGGGTAGGGTAGGGAGGGTGGGAGGGAGGGAGACCAAGAGGGAGGAGATATGGGGATATATGTATATGTAAAACTGATTCACTTTGTTGTAAAGCAGAAACTAACACACCATTGTAAAGCAATTATACTCCAATAAAGATGTTAAAAATAAATAAAAATAAATTAAAAAAATAAAAAGTCCAAGGCAAGAAATTACATTCTCTGACGGTGACGTCCCCAGAAAATGACTACCTAGAGAAGCAATCCACTTCCACCAGCTCCCTCTGGGCCCTTCTGCTGTAACAGGCGCTATGATGGGTCCCCAGAAGGAGTCAGGGATAACGTCACCCCGTCCCTTCCTCCAGGAAGCATGTGGTCTGGCAAAGTCAGACCAGTGACCAAGAGGAGGGAGAAATATCACTGCAATTTACAGCATAAATTAACAATAGCCACTTCTGCTAATTTGTACTGGGATTATCTCATTCCTAAACTGCTCCCTTGCCCTCACTGAGATAGGCAGGGGAGGCATGAACCCAAATTCCAAAGACCCTGCCCATTTTTTACTTCTGCTAATGATAGGGTTCACGTAGATAGCTCATTGTTTAGCAAAGCGTATTTTTGAGTCTTTGGACATGGCAAGGTGGGCCTTTCAGAGCCTGGGGATGGGAGTGGGGAGCAGTAAGGGGACTGAGTAGAGAGGAGCCTGGAAAAGGTGAAAAGGCCTGAGGGGAATGTGGCAGAGCAACCTGGACCAATAAATGGCTTCAAAGGTTCTCTTCCCCATCTGTAGTAATATAGAACCGAGACAGACTGAAGGAATGATGAGATGCTCCAGGAACTGAAAGTGTTAAACGGAAACAGAACCTTGGAAGCAGAAGGGACGAAGAAAACCACATTCTCTCTCTCTTTTTTCTCTCTCTCTTTATCTCTGTCTCTTTCTCTGTGTCTGTCTGTCTGTCTCTCTCTCTCTCTCTCTCACACACACACACACACACACACACACACACACTCAAAGTCATCAGAGAGAGAGGATTTGGGGCTCCCACTGCCCATGAATGGGGTTCGAGCCAACTTAACTTGAATGTCCAGCGTCAACTGGCATCTTGGTTATGTATAAAACCAACTAAAATGCAGCCCAGGATGAAAGGTGCGCTAAAGAAAAGGCAGATAACATACTTTGAACTTGTTGGGACAAAACGTTTTGAACTTCGTGGAAGAAGCTGTTCATTCATCCTGGACAGTGGGATGTATAGATGCGGTAGTTAATGGGACCTTTAACCTCAAACGCTATTGACCAGCTTTTGTCAGTTCTCTTCCGTCTGAAAAAATGGGAGGGATTCATCAAGTGAAGTGTCGTGGTTAAGAACTCGGGCCCCAAAATCAAAGTCCCAGGTTCAAACCCTGTGCCCTGGGGAAAACTGCTTGGCTTTTCTATTAATCAATCTTGGTCTCCTCCTCTATGAGATACGGGTGATTGTGGCTCTCAGCATTAAATGAGATGCTGTCATGTGTTTCACACAGTGTATCTCACAGAGTAAGGACTCCCTAAGGGTTGGTTCTTCTAAGGCGCCAGCTGGCCTCCCTAGGTTTAGGCTGAAGAATCATTAACCACACTGAAATCAGTTACTGCCTGCCGCTCACCTGGAAGGCAGGTACACAGAGTTGTCCTTGTGAGAAGTAGCTCCTTCACAAATCAGAGCCTGCAGGTCCAGTGTCTGCCCTTGGGCACTTCTATTTGGCCCTGTTGCTGCAAACCACTATTTGCTTTTTCTGTCCAAGGTGTTTCGCGATATATGACATACCTCTCCCAAGCAGTAGTTACATGGGGTTTTCCTGAAGGGTGGCTGTCTATCTCCTTCAGGAGCCTTCAAAGGCAGCCGAGTTAAGTGCATGTCAAACACATTGCCTTACATGTTCAGCCAGACCACCCCAAACAAACTGGTCAGGATGCACGCAGGTATTTTAAACTTCTGCAATAGCGCTTCCACAGAAGGAAATTCAATTCTATTTTTATAGATTATTACTAGTATTATCACTATTGTTGTCACCAAAATCACCATCCAATATACATCAGTTTCCTGAGGCTGCCCAACAAAGTACTAAAACTGGGTGACTTAAAACAACAGAAATTTATTCTCACAGAGTTCTGACAGCTAGCAGTCTGAAATCAAGGTGGTGGCAGGGTTGGTTCTTTTCTGGAGGCTCCAGGAGAAGAATCTGTCCCAGGAGTCTCTCCTAGATTCTGGTGGTCGCCAGCAATCTTCGGTGTTCCTTAGCCTGTGGGTGTATCAATCCAATCTCTGCCTGTGTCTTCACATGGTACCCTTCTCTCTGTGTCTCTGTGTCTTAATTTCCCTCTTCTTATAGGACACCAATCACTGGAGTAGGGCCCATCCTAACTCAGTATGAACTCATCTTAATGAGATTACACCTGCAAAGACCCAATTTCCAAATAAGGTCAATTCACAGGTTCTAGGTAGACATGAACTTTGGTGGAGAGATAATATGCAACCCAAAACACAAGGTAATGACTATTTTGCAAGTTCCAAATTTGTAGCAAACATTGGAGATAGTAGTGATGGAAAGCTACAAGTCTTTTTGAGATTTTATGACCCATGACATAAAAGGGTCTGTCTGACCCTTTGTTAGTTACCCAGATGAAGAAACTGAGGTCTCAAAGTCGCACTGTGAATGAACAGCATAACTGGGTCTAGGGCCCAAGTTCCTGATCTCTAGTTCAATGCATTCTCCTGTACTTCTGCTGCATCTCATAATATTAGGATACACATTATAATTTATGTTTCAGTATGTGAATTCTGTCTTCTGAACCAAGTTAGACACTGTTTCTTATAGACTCTTTCCTTTTATGGGAGTAAAACAATGTGTAGCTCATAGGCCTGGTCTGAAAATTAAATGAGAAACTACACATAAAACACAGCTGGCAACATAGTAAGTGTTGGATTAATGGTAACCAGTATGATAACTGTGCCTTTTCTATCTTTGGTTTCCTCCAAACTGAAACACACAGCAGGATCCACAGTCAATGATCCATAAAACCGTGGAGTATGATAACTTGAATTACATTACTCTTCTCTTTAACACTGCCATTACCAGTGATGTCATCCACTGCTATCATGATATTTGAGGTTGGGCTCTATTCAATTCACTAGCCATTTATCGAGCTGTTCCTATGCATCAGGCACTTACCTAGGCATTGACAAATGATACAAAGTGCTACAAATAGAAAAAGATGCAGTCCTCGCCATCAAAGAACTCGGAATCTTCAGGTGTATTCATAGCGAGCTGCCATTCAATCACAGCATGGTTGATGCTACGGAAGAACGCAAAGTATGGTGCTTTGACAGAGTAGACAATATGATAGATTCTACCTGGGGAACAGAGAAGAGTTTTTATAGAAATGCTCTTAGAATGGAATCCCCAAGAGAAGTAGGAATTTGCTGGATGGAAATAGCATCCCAGGCAGAGAAAATAGCAAAAACCTAGGCATTCTGATGTGAAAGTCCATGGTGGATTTGAGTTGTAGTAGATACTCTAATAAAAACAGACAAGTGGTATGTGTTGGAAGGAGATGAAGAGAGCAGTGGGAGATAGAAAGACTAAGCTGAGACCACTGTGGAGACCCTGCAGGAGCAGAACAGAGATGACAGACAGACCTTCAATGTCTGACTCCACCTTGATTTCACTGCCAGCCCCACCACTTGCCGGAAGGGTTCTTCAAGCAGGTGAATTCACCTCTTTAAATCTCCATTCCCATCTATAAAGTGGGGGTAAAAATGTCTTCCACACGTGAAGATTAAGTAAGATAACGAAAATAAAGCTTTAAGGCCAATGCAATAAACAATGACTACTGCTGTTTTTAAAAATGAACTTTCATTTTTTGAGCAAACATTGATTCTTTGAAGTAAGAAGTCATTGGAGGGTTCAAACAAGAAATTAACAAGGCAGGCCCGGAGATAGAAGAACACCGCCAACGGCAGCCAGAGGCTGAGAGGAGAGGCAGATGGTGTCAGGCTAAACCAGGACACTGGCAAGGAGTATGGGGTAGCTGGGATGGATAGAATGGGTAGCAGCAGACTAGAACTGACAGGACTCAATGCCTGATCGGATAAGAAGTACAGGCCTAGGGTGGGCTCAAATTTCTGAATTTGGAGACTAAGTGTCATTCATGAGGGCCCAAAACTCAAGAGGGAGAGAAAGTTCTGGAAGGGAAAGTGATGAGTTCAGTTCTGAGCATCTTGATATTAAAGGATCTGTGGACAGCTGGATAAAGATTCTCAGCGTGATGCTGGCTCTGGAGCCGGAGCCACCAGGGTCCTCATCACATGGGTGGTAGCTCTTGCCTTGGCCCAGGCAAGAGCACAGCCATCATGAGTGTGCAGAGAGAGGAGAAGCAGGTGGAAGATTCAACCTGGGGAACCTGACACGGAGGAGATAAGACAGAGGAAAGCCAGCGGAGGAAAGTACAGTGGCAAAGTCAACTGTTGACTCTCCTACTCAGAGCCACTGTATTTTAGAGCTGAAAGGACCCGTAGACATCCTGTAACTCAACCTCTTCATGAGCACATAGGGGAAGAGATAGGAAACGTGACTTACCCAAGGTAACACAGCACAACAGTACTCCTGGCAGGACTAGAATAGAAGTCACCTGACTTCAGCCCAGGGCTCCCTCCACCACCCTGGCTGCAGTCTTTGTCTAGACACTGCCAGCATGGAGTTCTCTCCCCTTTAGTTAGGTGCTTAGGGTGCTGACATTTTTCCCTGCTCTGAAGCAGGCTTATTTCTCTCAGTCTGGAAGAAGGACAGGGCGACAGCTTCCAGTCAGCTAATGAACCAGTAGCAGTTGTCTGCCATGACTTCTTAATTTCCTCCAAATGTGAGTTCTCCACACATAGCCACAGCTTCAGGCAAAACACATTGCAGTCCCAGCGAGATGCCCGGAAACCAGGGGGAGACTGATGGGGGCTCCTGGTGTGCAATCTGTGACTCTGTCCTCGAGTTGAATCTGGAGGTTATGATTAGAAACCAGAATAAACAGGATAATTAGTATTTCCTTCTGATGCATGTAGAGTCAAGACTGTCAAAGAGACCTGGCCCTCTCAGGACTTCAGAGGGCTCTGAACAGCAGCAGAGGAGCAGTGGACACCAAGGGAGAATTCACGGGGACCTCCCTGCCCTGGTCTGTGCATCCTCAACACCAAGGTTGGCAGGGCAAGGGAAATACATATTGGCACCTACCTGCCAATGCAAGGGATTGTTCTATACTAAGCAAACAGTGAGGGATAAAGCTGTGATTAGACAAAAGCCTACCCAAAGGGCATATTACAAGTGTTTGGGGAATGCTTGGATGAATCCAGTACCTTTAGTCCCAATCTATCTCCTGACTCACATATCCAGTGGTGTATAGGATATCTCCATTAAAATATACAAAAAGCATCTCTCAAAAGTGCACTTGTGGGGCTTCCCCGGTGGCGCAGTGGTTGAGAGTCCGCCTGCCGATGCAGGGGACACGGGTTCGTGCCCCGGTCCGGGAAGATCCCACATGCCGCGGAGCGGCTGGGCCCGTGAGCCATGGCCGCTGAGCCTGCGTGTCCGGAGCCTGTGCTCCGCAACGGGGGAGGCCACAACAGTGAGAGGCCCGCTTACCGCAAAAAAAAAAAGTGCACTTGTGATTCCTTCTCCTTGACCACAAACCTGCTGTACCCATGGTCTCCCATGTCTACCCAAATGGAAACTCTTTCCGTCCAAGGACTCAGCCAAACACACTGGAGCTCTCCTGGATCCCTCTGTTTCTCTCACTCCCCTTCTCCCTTCAGCGTATACCCTGAGTCAGACCGTCTCTCCTGTCCTACGTCGCTGCTGGCCTACTTGGAGCCGCCGTCAGCTGCTCCCGCCCCAGGCCAAGAGCCCCCTCGCTTGTCTGCTGGTCCCGCTTGCCCCTCATCCCACGGTCTGCTCTCCGTCCGGCAGCCAGAGGGGGCCTTCTGAAATGTAATCAGAGAGACACTCCCCGCTCTCCATCTCCCAAAGGTGCTGCACTGCTCTTCCCTCTGCACAATCTTCAGATATTCAGATGGCTCACTCCATCCATTCTTTCGGGTCTCTGCTCTTGGCATCTCCTCAAAGAGGCCTTCCCTGACACCCTATCTAAAATAATCGCCGGGACACTCCCTCCTCTTCTCCCACTTGATTTCTTTTCCCGGGCATTTATCTCTACCAGATATTACATACCTATCTGTTCATCAACCCCACTGGAATGTAACCTCACCGAGGGCAGGCAGCTTTTCTGTCTGCGCACAGTTCTATCTCCAGCACCTGAATAATACTTGTCACATAGTGAGCGCTCAATAAACATCTGTTAGAGGAAGGGAGGAAGGAAGGT
The DNA here is from genome assembly GCF_003676395.1 of Aethalodelphis obliquidens. Taxonomy (NCBI): domain Eukaryota; kingdom Metazoa; phylum Chordata; class Mammalia; order Artiodactyla; family Delphinidae; genus Aethalodelphis; species Aethalodelphis obliquidens. The sequence continues at coordinate 6,327,417 of NW_020837994.1, read as the reverse complement.
AAAAAATATGTTGTAGATGAGGTCATTTAACCCTCAAAAACGAAGAAGGCTGGGCAAGTTCTGTTCCTACTGTGCGTTCCCTCCAGAACTTAGCAGAATTAGACAAGGCACACATAGTAGGGACTTTATAACTAAGGGTTGATTGATCAACATGTAATCACTAGTTTTCACTCTGCCAAACACCTTCGATCTTTAGAAAATTTGACAGAGCCGGATCAAATTTGTATTATTTCAGAGAGTTACTACTGGTACCCCCTTTAAGCAATATTACGTTGACTGCTCATCACCATCTCTTAATTACTTGACTATAAAAGTTCAGAATTTTGGGCTTCCCTGGTGGCGCAGTGGTTGAGGGTCCGCCTGCCGATGCAGGGGACATGGGTTCGTGCCCCGGTCCGGGAAGATCCCACGTGCCGCGGAGCGGCTGGGCCTGTGGGCCATGGCCGCTGAGCCTGCGTGTCCGGAGCCTGTGCTCCGCAACGGGAGAGGCCACAACAGTGAGAGGCCCGTGTACCGCAAAAAAAAAAAAAAAAAAAAAAGTTCAGAATTTTAAAAGTACTTCCACATAGTTATCATGTGATATTCAAAACAGCCCTGGGAGGGGAAAAGGGTGAATCTTGTTCTTCTCATTTTTCAGCTGGGATCACTAAAGTTCAGAGAGGTTAAGTGCTTGGTAAAAAGTCTCACAGCAAGTCATTCATAAAATCTGAATTGGTGTCCCAGGGTCCTTCCCCCAGCATCAAGCTTCCATCGTGCCAGAAATAACTGGGTTATTGCATCAGAAAGCAACATGAGCTCCCCTACAATGTTTGATCTACTGTTTCCAAATGGCTTACTGGAATGTTTTACTAGGGAAGGAGATTTAAACTAACTTGACCTGTGATTGCTGGGTGTTAGGGAACAGCCATCTCTAACAACGATATGACCAGAAGGTAGACACCTGTGTGTCACTTTACAAGGACTGACTTTTTTTAAACCAATACGGGAGTCATTGCCAAGGACAATTTACTTTCTATTAGCAAAATGGAACTTAAAATTATTCAAAAGTGCTATTAATCATAGGATGGAGAGGTCCCCCCACTCCCCCTACCAGAAATGAAAGAACACTGCTCCTTGGAATTAATGATGTGCACTTCCAATGGCACCCTGGGCCAAAAGACAATGAGAAGAAATTAATTAAAATAATGAAATGCCCTGTAATTAATGGGACTGTTGTTATTTCTATGGGAGACATCGCCCCTCTTCTGAATATCCAAAGATTATTTAGTAATAGCATTTATGCTCGGATATGGAACAATGCATTTTAGGACTTTAATTTTCAGGAAGATGATCTCCCATCATGCTCAGACTTAGACTGCATATTTTTTTTTGCTAAAACAGGATAATACAGATTTTAAAAAAATAACCACATGAATATACCATTGCTTTTAGAAAGGCATTTTTCTTATGTGGAATAGATCATGCACCGTGCCCTCAATCTCGTTTTTGCTCTCAGATGAATTAAATTCCTGCTGTCTTAGTGTCAGAAATTTTGAGCTGACAGAGCCCTTGGAGACCATCTAGTTAAAACTGCTTAGTTTTCAGATGTGAAAGCAGAGGTTCAGATGGGTTATGGGTTGCCTTAGTTTTCTCTTTTGTCAAAGGTAGACTCCCCTCTCCTCCCCCTTTTCCACTTCTCACTATGAGGCAGGGCTCCTCTAACATCAAAGGAAAGGAGGGAAGGGCTTGGATCCCTAAAGCAACAATCTTCTTAAAAAAATTTTCTTGAAGTACAGTTGATTTAAAATGTGTTAATTTCTGCTATACAGCAAAGTGATTTAGTTACACACACACACACACACACACACACACACACACACACACACACACACA